>NC_060951.1:10937810-10978841 GCF_022045245.1 Lucilia cuprina
AAAATTTATATTAAAAAAAAAAATAAGTTCAGTCCTACGAATGCCTAACTGAGGAAGGGTACACTAACTATACCGTTAATCATTCAAAGGCATTCGGGGTCTACGAATGACTTTGAATGATTAACGGTATAGTTAGTGTACCCTTCCTCAGTTAGGCATTCGTAGGACTGAAATTATTTTTTTTTAGAATATAAATTTTTATATTAGATAATAAAATAATACCTTCCAGCAGTCGGAGATGATGATGTATCTTTTACAATAAAATGCAAAACAAATTAAAATAAACATATTTTTTAAAATATTGGTTTTAATATATTTTAAAATTTATACAATTCAATAAACGAGCAATATATTAAAACCAACAAAAAAATAAACGCAACTTTGTAACTTCGATTAATCGTTTCATTTTCATCACTATACTTCTATTTTAGCCTGTTATATGTCGTCACTTCATTTTCGGAAGTTTGGGGTAGGGTCAATTTTGAATCCATCCTTATTAAATTTGGTACAAATATTTGTGTTCTTATAAACTTGTTTATGATGGATTTTACCACTATACTGGTATTATTAAGCCAGTTTTGAGCTTTAAAGTCATTTCCATAACACGAATTTCTGTGGGGGTATGGTCAACAATGATATTATTAGATCAGTTATGAGCGTTAGAGTCATTTTCAGAAGTAAACCTTATGTAAGGAGACTGGTCCATTATGTTCCGATCTATTTTTGTGTAACATATTATTAAGTGACATAATATCTTAATATGAGGGGTAGGATCAAATATGAGCCGATCGTCACTAAATTTGGTAAAGCGAATTTTGTTCCTGTTTGTGTTGAATTTCGTTATAATACTGCTATAATTAATTGGGGTTGGTCAATTATTGTCGAATACTGCCAAATTAATTTTCATAACTATCACACTTTATACTGTATTGTGACACTCTAATAATATTTTATCTTTATATAACAAGTGCTAAAAAACGCATTCGAATGAGCCATAAAAATTTAAAAAGGATTTGTAGTCAAAAATCTATAAGAAAGATTCCTTGCAGTATTGTCTTGTAGATAATGAAAAAAAAATATATTTTTGAAGTGAATTAAGTATTTGTAATGTTTCAATAAACATTTAATGGCTCTTTTAAAACCCATGTTCTGTAAACTGTAAATTTTGGCTTTTCAGACTCAAAAGTTTGCCGACCCCTGGTCTAGGTGTATTTCTTCGGATTTAAAGTATCAACCTAACCTAACCATAACTAAAATTTAAAAAGCAAATATTTAAAAAATTTATTATTTTTGAAATAAATGTAATGTATGTAAATAAAATTATAAATATTGCAAGTGGCAACACTGAATCTTGCATTCGAGTGATCGCACATGATCTTTACTCTTTGAGTGCAGAATAAAGCTGGAGGTCCACAGCACGCATTCTACGATTTATCGCATTCTTTGCGTCTGAAAAAAGTAGAATCAATGTATTTATATGCTGAAAGTTACAAGCAAAAAAGCGTAGAACGCCGCGTAGAATGCTTAAATTAGATCTACTTTCTACCTTTATAAGCGTCACAAGCTGCGCACGAACATGTGAGCTGATTTTGACAATTTATATTCTTTATCAATTTAAATAAATTAAAATGAGTTTAATGATAAAAAAATAAATAAAAGTTGTAGAAAAACGCTAAGTTTTTTTTTTTTTTTAAATAAAACAAAAAATTAACGCTTAAAAAGCGTAGCACGTAACTTGAAACGTAGAACGCGAAGGAGTAATGAAAAGCGCGTAGTGCTTTGATGCGAAAACGCGTAGTGTTAAAATATTCCTTGAGCAGCAAATCTAAAATATGCGATCAATAGAGAATCAATAGACGAATCGAACCGCATATTGATTTTTATACCCTTCACCTTCGAGAGAAGGGTATATATAAGTTTGTCATTCCGTTTGTAATTTCTATAATATAATTTTCCGACCCTATAAAGTATATATATATTCTGGATCCTTATAGGTAGCGGAGATGATTAAGCCATGTCTGTCTGTCCGTCTGTCTGTCTGTCTGTATGTATGTTTGTTGAAATCAGTTTTTAGAAGACCCCAGATATCTGCGAGATCCGAATCTTCCATAATTCTATCAGACATACGACCGGCAAGAACGCTATTTAAAATCAGCAAAATCGGTCCATAAATAACGGAGATATGAGCAAAAAACCAAGACAACCTCTGAAAATTTCATATAAAATTTAGATTTTTTATTCATGCTCAGACAGAAACTGCAAAAAACAAAATACATAACAATACGGTAAATATTGTTATTGTAATTTGTTTATAAAAGCAAAGCAGAGCAAGAGCAGCAGAGCAAGAGTAGCAAAGCGAGAGCAGCACTAATGTTTTGTTATTGGCTAGAAATATGAAATTAAGTATGTAGAGCCTGGATTAAGTGAGAACCTATAAAAAGGGACTTTCTGGTACTTTTTCGTTCTTCAAAAGGTATTTTTTGAAATTTCTATAATATTGAACCTAGAAACATGAAATTAAGTATGCATGGCCCGGATTAAGTGAGGACCCAAACAAGGGAGAGTTTTGGTACTTTTTCGTTTTTCAAAAGGTACTTTTTGCAATTTCTACAATATTGAACCTAGAAACATGTAATTAAGTATGTATGGCCCGGATTAAGTGAGGACCCATACAAGGGGACTTTTTGGTACTTTTTCGTTTTTCAAAAGGTACTTTTTGCAATTTCTACGGTATTAAACCTAGAAACATGTAATGTATGTATGGCCCGGATTAAGTAAGGACCCATAAAAGGGGTCTTATTGGTACTTCTTCGTTTTTCAAAAGGTACTTTTTGCAATTTCTACGATACTAAACCTAGAAACATGTAATTAAGTATGTATGGCCAGGATTAAGTGAGGACCCATGAAAGGGTACTTTTTGGTACTTTTTCATTCTTCAAAAGGTACTTTTTGAAATATCTATAATATTGAACCTAGAAACATGTTATTAAGTTCGTATATCCCCGGATTAAGTGAGAACCAGTAAAAGGGAACTTCTTGGTACTTTTTCGTTCTTCAAAAGGTACTTTTTACAATTTCTACAATATTGAACCTAGGAACATGTAATTAAGTATGACCCGGATTAACTGAGGACCCATAGATGGGGACTTTTTGGTACTTTTTCGTTCTTCTTTAGACACATCATGCTGAAGGGTATATAAGATTCGGCACAGCCGAATATAGAACTCTTACTTGTTTTTCTGAGTACTTGCTATAAGACGGTGTAACGTAACAAACTTTGACAAATTCGCAAATTTAATGAAAAAGTTTTTATACTAAAACATTTTAAAATATTCTTTGAGCAGCAATTCTAAAATATGCGATCAATAGGGAATCAATAGACAAATGGAACCCCATACTTGCTATAAGACGGTAAACAAGTACTTAGAAAAAAATTAATATGGGTTTCGATTCGTCTATTGATTCCCTATCAATCACATATTTAAGTTTTGCTGCTCAAAGAATATTTTAAAATTTGTTTGTATAAAAACTTTTTCATAAAATTTGCGACTTTGTCAAAGTTTGTTACTTTACACCAGCTAAAAGCGAGTACCCAGAAAAAAATCAATAGTTTTTCTGCTCAAAGATTATTTAAATTTTTTTTATAAAAACTTTTGAGTTAAATTTGGAAACTTACAAAGTTTGCTACGTTATACAGTCTTATAGCAAGTACTTAAAGCAAAAAACTTTGAAAAAGTCGCAAATTCTATGAAAAACTTTTTATACAAACAAATTTTAAAATATTCTTTGAGCAGCAAAACTAAAATATGTGATCGATAGGAAATCAATAGACGAATCGAACCCAATATTGACTTTTTTTAAGTACTTGCTATAAGACGGTATAACGTAACAAACTTTTTAAATTCGCAAATTTTATGAAAAAGTTTTTATACATAAAAATTTTAAAATATTATTTGAGCAGCAAAACAAAAAAATATGACCGATAACTAATCGCAAAATAATTCAATCCCCGTAAGTAAATAGTTTTTATACTTAAAAAAGTACAAAAATTTTTTGTTAAATTTTTGAATTTCTCAAAGTTTGTGAGTAGAGAAATGAAATCAATATACGGATCGAATTATCTATACATTCTCTATTGACTGTTTGTGCTCAAAGAATATTTAAAAATTTTTAAGTTAAAAACTTTTTTGCTAATTTATCAATGTTTGTTAGGTTCATCGTCTTAAAGCAAGTATTCAGAAATTAAATCAGTATGAGGATCGATAAAAATCCATAGTCTTACCCGATATCAGGCGTTTGGAATACTTAATATGAATATACCCCCAACTACTATTATGCAAGAAAATGTTGTGCAAATTCTGTTATTTGGGCAAAAAATTATCCGAATCTGGCAAAAAAATTAATAAAACATAACTTTAAAAGATAAAAACCACGTGTGATATATTTAAAAGTTGAAAAACTTATACTTACCAGTGATCAATATCAACACTTTTAATAAAAAAGCAAAAAAAAATTTAAAGTTGATAATCCACATGAAAAATTAGGCAGTCCTACTCCTAAAAAAGTTTTCAGAACGTAGAGAAATATATAACAAAACATTTATAAAAAATTAACTTCCACAAGGTTTCAGTTAAAAAAACTATCAATTGTACTTACAACGCTGTTCTACTCTATTCAAAAACTTTTTCTGGAATGCAAGCTATTTCATTATACAGTTATAATTAATGGTGATGCCACTAGAACTAATAAATTTGGTTGGGTTATTTGTGACATATAACAATAACATCTATGTTATGCACAATTGTTAAAGTAAACAAATTTTCTTGTAGTATAACAACAGATGTCTTAAAACTATGCGGGACATATAAAAACTGTGCCCGAAGTATACGTAAGGCGTATATTAACAAAGTCGCAAATTTTATGAAAAAGTTTTTATACAAATAAATTTTAAAATATTCTTTGAGCAACAATACTAAAATATGTGGTCGATAGGGAATTAATAGACGAAAGTCGCAAATTTTATGAAAAAGTTTTTATACAAATAAATTTTAAAATATTCTTTGAGCAACAATACTAAAATATGTGGTCGATAGGGAATTAATAGACGAATCGAACCCCAAATTGATTTTTTTCTAAGTACAAACTTTCTAACGTAACAAACTTTGTAAATTCGCAAATTTAACCCAAAAGTTTTTATACTAAAAAATTTTTAATTATTCTTTAAGCAGCAAAACTAAAACATGCGATCAATAGACAAATCGAACCGCATATTGATTTTTTTCTCAGTAATTGCTATAACAAACTAACGTAACAAACTTTGACAAATTCGCAAATTTAATGAAAAAGTTTTTATACTAAAACATTTTAAAATATTCTTTGAGCAGCAATTCTAAAATATGCGATCAATAGGGAATCAATAGACGAATGGAACCCCATACTTGCTATAAGACGGTAAACAAGTACTTGGAAAAAAATTAATATGGGTTTCGATTCGTCTATTGATTCGCTATCAATCACATATTTAAGTTTTGCTGCTCAAAGAATATTTTAAAATTTGTTTGTATAAAAACTTTTTCATAAAATTTGCGACTTTGTCAAAGTTTGTTACTTTACACCAGCTAAAAGCGAGTACCAGAAAAAACTCAATAGTTTTGCTGCTCAAAGATTATTTAAATTTTTTTTATAAAAACTTTTGAGTTAAATTTGGAAACTTACAAAGTTTGCTACGTTATACAGTCTTATAGCAAGTACTTAAAGCAACAAACTTTGAAAAAGTCGCAAATTCTATAAAACACTTTTTATACAAACAAATTTTAAAATATTCTTTGAGCAGCAAAACTAAAATATGTGATCGATAGGAAATCAATAGACGAATCGAACCCAATATTGATTTTTTTAAGTACTTGCTATAAGCCGGTATAACGTAACAAACTTTTTAAATTCGCAAATTTTATAAAAAAGTTTTTATACATAAAAATTTTAAAATATTATTTGAGCAGCAAAACAAAAATATGACCGATAACTAATCGCAAAATAATTCGATCCCCGTAAAAAAATATTTTTTATACTTAAAAAAGTACAAAAACTTTTTGTTAAATTTTTGAATGTCTCAAAGTTTATACGTTACAGAAATGAAATCAATATACGGATCGGAATTATCCATTTTTTAACTGTTGACTGTTTTTTGTGTCAAAGAATATTTAAAATTTTTTAAGTCAAAAACTTTTCCGCTAATTTGTCAATGTTAGTTAGGTTCATCGTCTTTAAGCAAGTATTCAGAAATGAAATCAGTATAAGGATCGATAAAAATCCGTAGTCTTACCCGATATCAGGCATTTGGAATACTTAATATGAATATACCCCCAACTACTATTATGCAGGAAAATGTTGTGCAAATTCTGTTATTTGGGCAAAAAATTATCCGAATCTGGCAAAAAAATTTATAAAACATAATTTTAAAAGATAAAAACCACGTGTGATATATTTAAAAGTTGAAAAACTCATACTAACTAGTGATCAATATGCACGCTTTTAATAAAAAAGCAAAAAAAGTTTTAAAGTTGATAATCCACATGAAAAATTAGGCAATCCTACTCCTAAAAAAGTTTTCAGAACGTAGAGAAATAAATAACAAAATATTTATAAAAAAAATTAACTTCCAAGAGGTTTCAGTTATAAAAACTAACAATTTGTACTTACACCGCTGTTCTGCTGCCAACCACTCTACCGGTGATCTTACCAGTGATCAATATCCACACTTTTAATAAAAAAGCAAAAAAAAAGTTTTAAAGTTGATAATCCACATGAAAAATTAGGCAATCCTACTTGTAAAATGTTTTCTGAACGTAGAGAAATAAATAACAAAACATTTATAAAAAAAATAAACTTCCACGAGGTTTCAGTTATAAAAACTAACAATTTGTACTTACACTTACACCGCTGTTCTGCTGCCAACCACTCTATTCAAAAACTTTTTCTGGAATGCAAGCCATTTCATTTTACAGTTATAATTAATGGTGATGCCACTAGAACTAATAAATTTGGTTGGGTTATTTGTGACATATTTTTGTTATACATTTTATTGTTAACATAACAATAACATCTATGTTATGCACAATTGTTAAAGTAAACAAATTTTCTTGTAGTATAACAACAGATGTCTTAAAACTATGCGGGACATATAAAAACTTTTAACACTTTTAAATTCTACATAAATAATATTGAAGAAGACTTAACTCCCCCTACCAACATTTTTAAGGATAGGGCCATATTTTGCCCAACTCCCCTTTGAGCCCTCTTAATAAAAATCTCTTTTTTGGCAAAAAAAGTAAAAATATTCCGAAATAAAGTCAAAAAAACAAACCAAATGCTTTATTTTTTTAAATAATCCCCATTTTTAACATACATACTGACTGGTGTAGGGTATCATATGGTCGGCTACGCCCGACTATACATTCATTCTTGTTTTCTTTTTGGTACTTTTTTTCCCCAGTGAAATAGCAAACATTTGATTACAATAAATATCCGTAATTAAATAGGAATAATTCATTAAACCGAAAAGTTTTCTTATTGTGTTAAAAAAAGTACCATAAATACAGTTTTCTCCCTTTTACACCCAAAAAGGACTAAATTTTAAAAAGTACGAAACAGGTGTCTCATAATTTTGAGAGATCTTTCCAAAATATTTAGAAAAATTTTATTATGTTAATTAGTTCACAAGTTATAAAGAACCAAAAAGATACCAAAATCGGCGTCATGAAATAACTCCCCACGAGATAACTCCCCAAAACAAAAATGAAATAACTCCCTAAAAATTTGTTCAGAAAGCAAAAACAACGAAACTTGGGGATTTAATTCGTTTTTTTGGGGCATTATTTCACATTTGAAATGGGGAGTTATTTCATTATGAAATAATACCTCAAAATTCAAAAATGAAATAAATTCCTAAAAATATTTTTGGGAAGTTATTTCATTATATTACTTTTATCACACGAAATAAAAAATTATATGTCTGATAGCCAGCCTTCGGCGGGGCGCAAGGGTTTTATCCTCTGGGGTACATTGGACACCGGCTTCGCTAAGAATACACCCTCCCTGTAACAAGAGTGTTCAGCCTTAGGCCGGCTATTTAGAAAATCTTTACTAAGCGAAGCCGGTGTTGGTCACATTATGTTTATGGCTCTTATTAAAACCCATGTTTTGTAAACTGTAAATTTTGGCTCTTCCGACTCAAAAGTTTTGCCGACCCCTGTACTAGGTAGTTTGCTTTTTTGTATTTTATCTTATTTCCTAAGTAATTTCTTTAATATTGAAATGCATAAATTAAAGCAACTACCATGTAAACGCAAGAACCTACCATGTGAACTGTGCCGATAGTAAAAAGTGAACGCCGTTATAAATGCAAAATAAGCAAAATAAGTAAACAATCTGGCAATAAAATTTCTCATATACACAACGTATATTGTGGGGAATTTTTCTGTCCCCAAAGTATGCGGTATGCTCTAATAATTGATTTTATAGGAAAAATCAATAAAAATGAGCTTAATTTCACGCTTATATAATGCTTCAAAAGTGCATTTAGTATTATCCAAAGATGCACTTTTTTCAAAAAATATTTTAAAAAATGTGTCTTTGTGCATAATCAAAGCATGCTTTTTGCTGAGACAAATGGTGCAAAAACAAAAATTTTATCATTAACCCTTTAGATGTGATGAAACTTTAAATTTTCAGATTTTAAACTTTACAACGCTATATTTCGAAAACCACGAAAGTTATAAGGCCCAAAATTTGTTATTATACATGTTATGTATATGGAACATTAATTGGATGGAGTTTTATTAAATTTTAGCACTACTTTTTTAAGGGCATTAAATATTATATTTACAAATGATAAAATCAGGTTTTGATTTTTTTTAATTGTATTTTTTTCTTTTGCTCTTATGCATTTATAGTGCATCTAAATTCTGTCAAATTAAGTTTATATATCTTAAATTTTCCTGTAGAATAGTATACTAAAGTAAGATTTGAAATATGTACAGCAGTTTTCGGCCTATAAAAAATGTCGCCCAAAATCGGTATTTTGGCCGCAGATATGCAGATGAAGAAGTTAAAATTAAAAAAAAAATAAATAATTACGTCAATATTATATACAGTTGTGTTCAAAATAATAGGAGTGAAAATTTGAAATATTTTGAATATAAATTTTTTAGGGAAAGATTTACATGTTCAATTAAATATTTTTATAATTTATTTATTTAACTTGTTCTCAATTTTTATAACCGTTATTTTGAATGTTGAAGAAATTTATATAAAAAAATATATATTTTTTTAAATTTATATACAAAATCTATTGTTCAAAATAATAGGAGTATTCCATTTAAGTTCAACTATTTTTAAAATAAAAACAAAAACGAAAGCAGTTTCATCTAAAATCTTATTAATTTATGTGTGCCAGTACAACATCAGTCATTTTTGTGAAGATTTAATTTAGAATTTGGGTATATGAACCTCCGGACCTTGATGTCCTTCCGACAACGGTTTTGAGGGGTTTGGTGACACATGTCGTGGCCGATTATCAACAAATATACAGTAATTTATTCAGAAAGCCTTAAAAGATATTATACGCGATGTCTTTTAACGTTTTGATTTAGAATCAGTAAGTCGACAACCATGTAATTGCCTACTTCCTATGGAACGAGCTTCCACCAATTTAGAACCAAAAATATTTTTATACGACAACACCGCCATTTTATCAAATTTGTTTATTGGGAATATGAGAGCATATCTTGGACTAATATGTGTACCTACAACATTTGGGGTACGATACCATTTTACAATTTATTAGACCATACCATTTTTGTCAAGACCCATCGTGAATCATTCCTATTATACAACTTCCTTGAAAGTTGGTTAGAGCTTAATATTTTTCGTTTAATGGGCTTCCAATGTTTTTTCTGAATTCATTTAGATTTAAAAACTACGATTGGCTTAGTTTCACTAGTTTGGGGCGCCCTAATGGGATTAATTAAAAAAATGATAAGCGCTTATGGGAAGCTGTTATAATTTTTGAATGAAATGTTTATTTATTATGAGAGATTTTTAAATATCCGACTTTCTAAAGTATTCAAAAAGTTTTTTAATGAAATTACCATGAGAATTTTCATGTTTTGTTCGCGATAATTATATAGAAAAAATAGTATATCTATGAAACTTTTAGAGGTAGAAAATTCAAATTTTATATGAATAACTTTGACAAGAAAATAACGGGCGGGCTTTCAGTGGGGGGCTTGGCACCACATATATGAATTAAAATTTCGTATATCAAAAAAACTGTTAGATAATTCAAATTTTCCATAGATAGATATAAATTGCTTGGCATCTCTTATATGTAACAAATATTTTTAATTTGCAAAATGATTGTGGTTAGAATTTTCAAAATCGTTAAGTGGGGTTTTTAATTTATACTAGAGGGTAAAAAGTAAATATTGTATATCCCAAGGAATTAGAATAAGAATTATTTTTTAAGAATAAAAGTATATTACACCGGGTATATATCAAAAAAAAATGCATTAAGTCCAAATTTTTTATTTTATATCAAAGGAATTCATATATAGATACCCATAATGTATATCAAAACATTTTAGTTTAGTTAATGCCAAGTTTTACTCAGGAGGACGCCACTGTGCATTGTATGTGAATTTGGTAAACTGTTTTTTAAGGAATTCATAAAATAAAAATGTTTTTTTATATCCAAGTATGCTAGAGTGTAATGACTTTGGTGAATTATTGGAATAAATATGAAATCAAATTTGTCTAATGGAAATGTGATGGTATCTTCAGAATGGAAAAATTGATAACCTTCTTTGCAGGACATCGTATATGTTGGTTTAGAGTTGTTTGTTATATAAATATCTATTACGTTATTGAAAATATATTTCGACGAATCTAAACTCTTAAATTCTGTTAAATCTATTGTCAGTGGATACGGCACCGGCACCTTTATGTGTCTTGGCCAGGATAAAAACAGCGTTAGAGCTTTATGAAAAATTGTTGTTGAATTAATTTTAGCTTTGTCTTTATTGGGGGTGGCTTAATTTTTATTACATTTCCAAAGTAATATGTTTAACTATATTAAAATAGCATTCTTCGAAGCTTAGCAACATGCTTTTTTCCATATCTACATATTTGCCCATCATATTTGTCCATAAGGGAATATACATACATATGCAGAGTATTTGGTCAATAATAACGTTGCAAATTTCGAACATTGATATAGGTTGTTTGTTGCTGTTTTCTTCTCTTCAGCAGACTTTTTCATGGCATCATAAATATCTAATGTTTTGTTTAAAATGGGCTTTTTTGTAATTGAAAGTTTTTATTTCATTTCTCTACATCTGCTGTTGCTGTTCATGCTGGCAGATGGTAAAGCAATTTTGAAGATATTGGTTTAGATTGTATACCTTTTTTTTCTTTGTTGAATACTATAGCTAATTTATTATAGCTAAAAGACTCCATTCTGAGCAAACTCTTTTACAAATTGGCTATTTCAATTTGTTAGAAAATATGTCTTCAAGAATATCAGGAACCTTTCAATATCATCCGAATGGTGGATGCATAAAAATCCTTCAGCTGTTGGTACCACAATACCCCATTCCTTCTTTTCACGTATATGAGCTACAAAAGAATATAAAAAGATTCGTTGCATTCTTTGTCCACGATTGTCCATTTTCTATTTCATCTGAGAAAAGGTAAACTTTCAAAAGACTTGATAAATTCTATATATATTGCTTCCAGATATTGTCAATTTGCATTTTATAAGCATCGATAAACATATCATTATCCCGATGTTTTGATCGCATCTGTTCTGACATTATTTGCCTTGCTACATCTCGCGTGGAAATTTCTTGGTCGTTTCTATTATTTAAATCAGATTGAATTTTCGAATAATGTTGTATATACACTTTATTGATATCATCTGCAACCAGATATATGATGTATTTTGCTTATATGTACAAACAAATTTTTTATTCCTGCTCCACGTTGTACTAGTGTACGCGATGTGGCATATAGTATTGAATGTTTTGAATTTTTCTCTAAGTAAAACTTCCAAAATCGTTTCTTATTATTTAATATTCATCTTATACATCGCATGTTGAGGAAGAAAAGAAAATCCAACGTCTTCAGAAAACCTTTTCGTATAATATGGAAGACTTTTCTTTAACTGGTCTTATTGGGAATGCATATAAGTTTGATAACGATGATGTATTGTCAAATCGAATTGTTATATCGAAACTATTAAGTTGACATTTAAATCTTTAGATTCAATAGATTTTTCAGTGTTAAAACTTAAATCAATGGCATTGGCTTCAATGTTGTTGGGTTTATCGGCCTCGATGTTTTGTGTATGAGGTTTACTAGCTATAAAATAAAATTGTAATTCAAAATAATCGTAAAATTAACAAAATTTAGTTAATTTACCTTAATATAATTCAATATCTAATACTTTACAAAGTTTGCTCATACCGAGCAAAATTTTCCTGAATTTCGGTAAAGGTGTGACAGTAAAGTGATTTATGTATGCGTGTAATTCTGTTTAAAAAATGATGCTCGCATATACTTGTATAAACCCTGCCAGCAAATTTGAGTTTAATTTTGGATACATGAACTAAATAGTCACTATAAAAGCTCAATTTTATGTTTCTCAGTGCTAAGTTAAAAAATTTACAAAAACCAAATACATTACTTTCTAATTTTTATCATAAAGGAAAATTAAATGATAACATGCGGATAGAATAAAAATTTCGAAAACGAACACTTTTAGCCATATTTATTCCCATTGAATTTATAGGTTAGATGAAAAATTTTATTGGGTATGATTTGTCTTTCATTAAACAAATATTATTTGGCGATTTAGTGGTAAAATAACCTTGAGGAAGTGAAATTGATTTTATATTCTCTTTTTTATACTTTAAACCCCGAAACTTTTGGGAAACTATAATTGTCTAAGAAGTTGTTAACATTTCCTGGTTTATATGTTTTGGCATTTTTATTTTCTTTTTATGTTTTTGCATAAAATTTTCAAAATTATATGCCGAAAAATCATTTAAATTTCCAAATTGTTTAATACAATCCTTAATATGGAGAAGGTTGTGAACATTATAGGACGCACTTGAGCTTCCAAACAAAACTGGAAAAGTTTCCACAAAAGTTTTGACGAATTCATGAAGATCTGTTGAAGGAGAAGATAACATGATTCTGTAGAAGCAATTTAGGAGAACGAAATGGACATAAAGCTCTTCTGGAACAGTGTCTTTCAGAGCTATTTATCCTGTGTAAAGGGCGAACTGCCTAAACTCCGTTGCTTTCCATCGGCTTACATCCGTTAAAATTCTCGGCTTTCGAGCAAACTCATGAGGAATGTGCGGAATAAATTGAAGAAGTTGTTCGGAAATTAAAACGACAGATGAAAAAGGAATACATTACTTTCTAATTTTGATCATAAAGGAAAATTAAATGATAACAGGCGGATAGAATAAAAATTTCGAAAACAAACAATTTTAGCTATATTTATTCCCATTGAATTTATAGGTTAGATGAAAAATTTTATTGGGTATGATTTGTCTTTCATTAAACAAATATTATTTGGCGATTTAGTGGTAAAATAACCTTGAAGTGAAATTGATTTTATATTCTCTTTTTTATACTTTAAACCCCGAAACTTTTTATACCCTACACCACTATAGAGGGGAGGGTTGTGCTGATGTTTGTAACATAAAAAATATTGGCCCAATACCCACCTTAAAGTATACCGATCGATTCAGAATCATTTTTTGAGTCGATTAAGACATGTCCGTCCGTCTGGCTGGCTGGCTGTCCATGTAAACCTTGTGCGCATTAGCTGCAAAATGAGCAATGTTAAAAATATGGTTTGTGTCTCTGCTAGTTAAATTCGAATTTAACTTCACACATATTGAGTAAGAAGTAATACATAAAAGTATGTAAAAGATTTTTATCCTCAACGAAATTAAAAAAACCAAATTTTCAATGGATTTTTTTATATATATGTTTCATAATAGAACATTTTGTACAGAAGCGACAAAATAATTATTTAATATAACACCACTTCAACTAATGATTCTTAACAAATTTTGTATTCAATGTGAATAATGTGTTGTTAAAAAATTATTGCCTAAAGCAATAACAAGTAAGTGTGTTATATTTGACTAAAGTAAATGGAATACTCCCCTATAAACGCACAGTAATGGTCGTTAAATTAGTTTTTTGAAGGGAAGGGTCAATTATGTACCGATTCTCATAAAACTGGGTAGAGAGATAAAAAACTTACTTCTGTCATTTAGTGATAAATTTTGCACCTTTTTGTAAAGGAATTGTAATGTGCATAGAATAAGCATTTAACTAATATGGCTAGTATTGATGATATTTTTATTTGCGATAAGTTTTTCCTGGTAGCAATTTAATTTTATTTTGCAACAGCTAGTTGCAAATTTATTTATTGTGTTTTGAAAATGTTGCTGTTACAATTTTAAAATATTTTAATATGATATATATGCATACATGTAAATTTATGTAAAATATATCATTAGTGTCATAAAATACAAAAGTTTTGTAATAGTTTTAAAAAATTGTTGTTGTGGTTCAGAGGAAAAAATTAAAATTAATTATTATTCGGGTTTTTGTCTTATTCGTTTTATTCGACAAATAATTATTTGATGTTTTACGTTAGCCGGTTAATAATCGGATAATTAAAAATTATTCGGTTATTCGAATAAAAGGAGACTAGGTGTTACTATTGCTTTTTACAATAATTTTCTTCATACTACACCCTGTAACAATTTTGAAAAAGCATTCACACATGAAAAAGTCGATAAGCATGTGAAAAAAGATTCCACTTATAGAATTGCGTACTCCGTTTTTTATGTCCTTATAAAAGGATTTCAAAGTTTAAAGGACTACAAACGAATATTTAAGATATTTATATGTATTTTATAATGCTAACATTGGTATCAAATAGAAGCTGGGAATCTGTACATTCTATCTATATTATTTACCTGTATTAATTAGAAAAAAATGAAATAGACGTAAAATTTAAAAAGGTTTCATTTTCGACTCAAAAACTTTGAGTTGAAAATGAAACATTTGAAATTAATATTAATACAACAGTTTCCTGCACGCATACATTTTTCATGTTTGAAAATAACTTTTGTACGGTTTATAAACATAAATATTATTTTCACTTCTTCACTTCAATTCTATGTACAGTTTTTTCTAAATGCTTTTTTCTATATAAAGAAATTACTGTTTTTAAGATTTTCAACGAGTTCTAGAATTTACGTTTCATTGAACGCAAGTTCAACTATAACTGTTGCTGAAAAACTTATTAGAAAAATGTACTTAAGAACACAACAATGTTCCCAAAAAACTGGTTGTAGAAATAAAGGCGTTATAATTATATCTATGATTTCTTTTCAAAAATCATCAAATAACTTTTCTTATTTATAGAAAAACAAGTAGGAAAGTATAGTCGGGCATGGCCGACCATATAATACCCTACACCATGAGTATATTTTTACAATTTTTACTTTTATACAATTTTTATTTTTTGTAAAGAAACTTTTATGTTGAATATTACCATAATTCCAAAATATTTAAGCCATTTATTGATAAAAAACTAAAATTTCTAAATGAGGCTTTATATAGGTCAAATATGGGCCGATCCTCGGTAAATTTGGGAAAAGGATATATTTCTAAATAACAGTTAGTTTTGTTGAGTTTCATTGCGATACAAATGGTTACAAGTCAATTTTAGACGTTTAAGTCATTTTTTGAAGGGGGGTTTGTATGGGGGCTAGGGTCAAATATAGGCCGATCCTTACGAAAATCTGCAGTATCATTTATACTTATATAAAACTTATTTGTGCCAATTTTTAGAGAGATAACAGAATATTTGGCGTAATTATAGCATAAAAAGTTCAAATCGGGAGGTACGGTTGTATGGGGGCTAGGTGAAATAATGGACCGATTTCAACCATTTTCAATAGGCTTCGTCCTTGTGCCAAAAAACATGCTTGGTCCAAATTTCATCAAATTATATTGAAAATTGCGGCCTGTACCTTGCGCACAAGGTTTACATGGACAGCCAGCCAGCCGGACAGACGGACGGACGGACGGACATGTCTTAATCGACTCAAAAAATGATTCTGAATCGATTGGTATACTTTAAGGTGGGTATTGGACCAATATTTTTGTATGTTACAAACATCAGCACAAACGTATAATACCCTCCCCACTATAGTGGTGTAGGGTATAATGATTAAGAAAAGAAGAAAATTTACTATAAAAATATTAAATTTTGTAGAAAATATATAGTAATTTTACTGCTAAATAGTGAGTTTTTCTTAATCGGTTAATTGATAGAAATTATTCGGTTTATTCGTTATTTGAAATTTGACAATTTTCATTTATTCGAACGATTAATCGTCAAAAATTAATCGATTAACCGAACGACGATTAATCGTTTGAATACTCTAATATTTACAAATTATATTTGCGTATAGTTCTACAATTTAAAGATTATTTACATTTTATTAATATATTTGTGAAAGTTAAGTTTTATAAAGTTAAATAAAACAAGTCCAAGAATTTTAATCCATATCTTATCCGCGGCTAGGTATATATCCATAGATATCTTATTAGAAATTAAGAAAAAAAAACATTGGCAGTAAAAACCAACCAATGTTTTTTATTGATTTTTAATTAATAAATTAACTACATTTATAGATAAATAGATGCAAAGATATTGAGAACTATTTATCTATAAAAGTCATCTGTAGATTGTTCAGGGGATATGCCAAGATCGATTTCTGGTTCCAATAAATAATTTTCAATTTAAAGAGTGTCCGTTTCATAGCCAGGGTCTTGTTAATTGCTGATAGTGAGGTCTTGTTCAGTGGGATCGTAGCCAGAGCCGTCAACATGGGAGGACGGGGCATCAGAAGAATCCGGAATGTCTGAAGATATATCAATGTCTTCATCACCGTTTGCCATCAATTGTATTCTTCTGACCTCCTTTTCATCCAGTGGATTTTTGTGGTTATACAAATTCCCCAAATTTGCAAAATTCCAGGACCTTGTCGGCATTGTTGGAAAATAAATTTCTGTACATACCCGTTGAAGAACGCCTTTCTTCTATTATATTGGAGTATGGAAACTTAAATGTCTCCATAACCCCTCAATAGTATTTGTGTGTTGACACGATACGGGGTCTACGAATGCCTTTGAATGATTAACGGTATAGTGAGTGTACCCTTCCTCAGGCAGGCATTCGTAGGACTGAAATTAATTTTTTTAAGAATATAAATTTTTATATTAGATAACAAAATAATAGTTTCCAGAAGTCGGAGATGATGACTAAATTTGTAGATATTTATGGATAATGACCATTAATGTCTCCCCATTGCGGGCACCATAAAATATTTTTCGGACTCCCTCTCCACGCCACCAAAAATCCACTGTCCTTCGACATGGTGTCCCCTATGGTACTTCCTCCTTCCGATTTTGCTTTCATCAATTTTAACTATGACTCCTTTGCCACTACTAAATACATTGGTTTGGAAGGAGTCATAGAGGCAGAAAATTATTATTTGGTGCAGTGAAAGCTGGGACTTCGAGAAGAATGTTCCTTTTTGAAGGCTCTAGTTCACTGCACATCTGCCCCTGTTTGCCTTTAGAATGGGGTACATTCCTCGACATCTCAAATATATCCAATACACATATTACAAGTTACATACATACAATACATATAATATATATGCATACAATATTGTATGTATAGTATTTGTTGTAGCTTTTGTATGTAATGTAAGTACTGCACATACAATGCATGTGTTGTAGATATTATATGTAATATAAGTATTGTACGTATGTATGTATGTATGTATGTATGTATGTATGTATATATGTATGTATGTATGTATGTATGTATGTATGTATGTATGTATGTATGTATGTATGTATGTATGTATGTATGTATGTATGTATGTATGTATGTATATATGTATGTATGTATGTATGTATGTATGTATGTATGTATGTATGTATGTATGTACGTATGTATGTATGTATGTATATATATGGATGTATGTATGTATTGCTATTAAATAAAATTTTACTTACCTCCAAAACCAGCCGTTGCGATTGTCTCCTCCTTCTACCAGCTTAATGCAATGCCCTTTCAGACATTTGTACTGGTCTTTTTCCGGAAGCAATTTCCATGCAATAAGCATGTTTATTGCTTCCCTGGGAGCATGTCCATCATGTTCCTAATTTAAAATATGTTTAATGGTTCGCAAATTTATTGGTTTCATTGTCACTTTTGCAAAGTACATAAACTTTTGCAAATAATAACGTAAATAAAGTACCGTTAGAAATTTTAAAGTTTTTTTTTTTTGTTTATAAACATAAGTAAGTTGTGATATTGGAAATATTTCCCAATATAACTTTGGAATTCCATATTTTTAAAAACAAAGAAAATTATTTGCTTAAAAAAGAATTATATAGTTCTGCAAACAAACTATATTATCGTTTTTCAGTTATATTAAACATAAGTACAGTGTCTCTCATAAGTATTCGAATTTAGGTTTTCTATGGAAAGAAACCAAATGTCATAATATTTTTTTGTGCAAAATAAATAAATACATTTGTTATATTATCTAGACAGTCCTTAGGTTTCATATTACAATTTTTATAACTTGAAAAATTTACATTTACTTAAATTAATTAAGCTTTTTCAAAGGATGTCCATAAAATTACCTCACAAAAGTATTCGAATTTTTCCTGTATTTGACATTTATTATATTATACGAAACATACAATTAGAATCAAATGTTTTTTTTTTTTTGCTTAAAATTGTTTAATTGTTTACTATCAACCGAATGGGTATATTTTTGGCCCATTTACCATTGTACCATCTTTATAAGTAATATGATTAAAATGTCGGTTTTTGACCACATTTTAATTTAATTGTCATTTTTTCAGAGATAAATCCAAAATTTATTGTTGGGATTTATTAGACTCCTTGAGGTATCTAAAAATAATATATTTTTTTGTAAGTATCTGTACTTAAACGTTCCATGATGTATTTTTGGTATCGTTCTTCCGTTGCTAATTGAATTATTTGGATCTTAAGCCCCTTTTCGTTCCACTAAGATCGATATTTTCCCGCAAAGTTGGCTAGTATATATTCATGTATATATTAGCACATATAAGTCAAAGATTTTGGGTTTTTTTATCATCGTGAATAATATTTAACCAAATATCAATATTTTAGAGTTAGACTATAATGATATGGAAACATTCAGCCTGTAATCCATTGGTTATAAAAATATGGATTCTACTATATTGAATGGCGTTTCTTCGAGGCATGTTTTGGAGTTGTATAATTCTACAATATACTGAATACTTAAAATGTATAAAAGCTGATATCTAAAAGAATACATAAAAGAATACATACCAGGCAAATGTCTTACCCAGGTATTATAATAATGGACTTAAGTTCTAAAAAGTTAAATTAGCTACAGAAGAATGATCAAATAAATATACATTGGAACTTTTAAATACAGTTTCTTTTAACAAAAAATATTATTTTTAGATACCCCTAGGGGTCTTTTAAGTCATAATATCGAATTTTGGTTTTATCTCTGAAAAAAGGAGAAAAAATTACAAATATTGCCAAATATCGCCGTTGTAATGATATTACATAAAAAGGTGGTACTATCCCCCAAAATTTTGGTCCAAATGGGCTAAAAATATATCCCTTCGGTTGATAGTAACCCCTTAAACAATTTTAAGCAAAAAAAAGAACATTTGATTCTAATTTTATATTTCGTATAATATGATGAAATGTGAAATACAGGAAAAATTCGAATACTTTTGTGAGGTAATTTTATGGACTTCCTTTAAAAAAAGCTTAGTTAATTTAAGTAAATGTAAATTTTTGAAATTTTAAAAAGTGTGATATGAAACCTAAGGACTGTCTAGATAATATGACACATTTATTTATTTTGCACGCAAACAATTTATTAAATTTGGTTTCTTTTCATAGTATACCTAAATTCGAATACTTATGAGAGACACTATATGTATATTTATATAGAATGTTGTGAATAATAATCCAACAATTATGCATAACTTATATGAAAACCTGCTTAATGTCGCAAGGTTTTTATACCATTCTTTTTTAGATGGAGGCTCAAACGGCGTGCAACATTTTTTTGTTAGTGTTGTTATGTATACATGTCTGTTGTATGTCATCACTTCATTTTCGGAAGTGTGGGGTAGGGTCAATTTTGAATCCATCCTTATTAAATTTGGTACAAATATTTGTGTTCTTATAAACTTGTTTGTGATGAATTTTACCACTATACTGGTATTATTAAGCCTGTTTTGGACTTTAAAGTCATTTCCATAACACGAATTTCTGTGGGGGTAAGGTGAACAATGATATTATTAGATCAGTTATAAGCGTTAGAGTCATTTTCAGAAGTAGACCTTATGTAAGGAGACTGGTCAATTATGTTCCGATCTATTATTGTGTAACATATTATTAAGTGACATAATATCTTAATATGAGGGGTAGGATCAAATATGATCCGATGGTCACTAAATTTGGTAAAGCGAATTTTGTTCCTATTTGTGTTGAATTTCATTATAATACTGCTTTAATAAAGCCAGTTATGAGTCTTAAAATCAAATTTGAAAATGTAATTTGGTTCTTATACAACTTGTTTATGTCGAATTTCGCCACTTTACTGCTACTGTTAAGTCAATTATGATCGTTAGAGTAATTTTCCGAAAGGGGCTATTTATTGGGGTTGGTCAATTATTGTCGAATACTGCCAAATTAATTTTCATAACTATGACACTTTATACTGTATTGTGACACTCTAATAATCTTTTATCTTTATATAACAAGTGCTAAAAAACGCATTCGAATGAGGCTTAAAAATTTAAAAAGGATTTGTAGTCAAAAATCTATAAGAAAGATTCCTTGCAGAATTGTCTTGTAGATAATGAAAAAAAATATATTTTTGAAGCGAATTAAGTATTTGTAATGTTTCAATAAACATTTAATGGCTCTTTTAAAACCCATTTTTTGTGTATTTCTTCGGATTTGAAGTATCAACCTAACCATAACTATAATTTAAAAAGCAAATATTCAAAATATTTATTATTTTTGGAATAAATGTAATGTATGTAAATAAAATTATAAATATTGCAAGTGGCAACACTGAATCTTGCATTCGAGTGATCGCACATGATCATCACTCTTTGAGTGCAGAATAAAGCTGGAGGTCCACAACACGCGTTCTACGATTTATCGCATTCTTTGCGTCTGAAAAAAAGTAGAATCAATGTATTTATATGCTGAAAGTTAAAAGCAAAAAAGCGTAGAATGCTTAAATTAGATCTACTTTCTACCTTTATAAGCGTCACAAGCGGCGCACGAACATGTAAGCTGATTTTGACAATCTATATTCTTTATCAAGTTGAATAAATTAAAATGAGTTTAATGATGAAAAAATAAATAAAAATTGTAGAAAAATGCTAAGTTTTTTCAAAAATAAAACAAAAAATTTACGCTTAAAAAGCGTAGCATGTAACTTGAAACGTAGAACGCGAAGGAGTAATGAAAAGCGCGTAGTGCTTTGACGCGAAAACGCGTAGTGTTAAAATATTCTTTGAGCAGCACATCTAAAATATGCGATCAATAGAGAATCAATAGACGAATCGAACCGCATATTGATTTTTTTCTGAGTACTTGCTATTAGACGGTGTAAAGTAACAAACTTTGACAAAGTCGCACATTTTATGAAAAAGTTTTTTTTACAAAAAATTTTAAAAAATTCTTTGAGCAGCAAAACTAAAATATGTGATCGATAAGGAATCAATAGACGCAACCAAATTTTAAAATATTCTTTGAGCAGCAAAACTAAAATATGTGATCGATAGGGAATTAATAGACGAACCGAACCCCAAATTGATTTTTTTAAGTACTTGCTATAAGACTGTATAACGTAACAAACTTTATAAATGTGCAAATTTAACCCAAAAGTTTTAATACTGAAAAATATAGGTCAAATATGGGCCGATCCTCGGTAAATTTGGGAAAAGGATATATTTCTAAATAACAGTTAGTTTCGTTGAGTTTCATTGCATTACAAATGGTTACAAGTCAATTTTAGACGTTTAAGTCATTTTTTGAAGGGGGGTTTGTATGGGGGCTAGGGTCAAATATAGGCCGGTCCTTACGAAAATCTGCAGTATCATTTATACTTATATAAAACTTATTTGTGCCAATTTTTAGAGAGATATCAGAATATTTGACGTAATTATAGCATAAAAAGTTCAAATCGGGAGGTACGGTTGTATGGGGGCTAGGTGAAATAATGGACCGATTTCAACCATTTTCAATAGGCTTCGTCCTTGTGCCGGACAGACGGACGGACATGTCTTAATCGACTCAAAAAATGATTCTGAATCGATCGGTATACTTTAAGGTGGGTGTATTGGACCAATATTTTTGTATGTTACAAACATCAGCAGAAACGTATAATACCCTCCCCACTATAGTGGTGTAGGGTATAATTAATATGGGTTTATATTCGTCTATTGATTCCCTATCGATCACATATTTTAGTTTTGCTGCTCAAAGAATATTTTAAAATTTGTTTGTATAAACACTTTTTCATAAAATTTGCGGCTTTGTCAAAGTTTGTTACTTTACACTAGCTAAAAGCGAGTACCCAAAAAAATTAATATGCGATTCAATACGTCTATTGATCGCATATTTTATTTTTGCTGCTCAAAGAATATTTAAAAATTTTTTTGTATAAAAACTTTTGGGTTAAATTTGGAAACTTTATGCGGTTCGATTCGTCTATAGATTCTCATATTGATTTTTTTAAGTACTTGCTATAAGACTGTATAACGTAACAAACTTTTTAAATTCGCAAATTCTATGAAAAAGTTTTTATACATAAAGTTTTAAAATATTCTTTGAGCAGCAGAACAAAAAAAATATGACCGATAACTAATCTAAAAATAATTCGATCCCCGTAAGAAAATAGTTTTTATTTTTGTTAATTTGCATTTTATAAGCATCGATAAACATATCATTATCTCGATGTTTTGATCGCTTCTGTTCTGACTTTATTTGCCTTGCTACATCTCGCGTGGAAATTTCTTGGTCGTTTCTATTATTTAAATCACCATTTTGTTCGCAGTTTGGTGTCTCAATTCATATTTTTCGATTATATGCCGAACACTTCGAATTTGCTGCTTTGTTTACTGCGTCGGGTGTTTGATAGGTATACAAACAGATTGAATTTTCGAATAAAGTTGTATATACACTTAATCGATATCATCTGCAATCAGCTATATGATAGATGTATTTTGCTTATATATACAAACATATTTTTTATTCCTGCTCCACGTTGTACTAGTGTACGCGATGTGGCATATAGTGTTGAATGTTTTGAATTTTTCTCTAAGTAAATCTTCCAAAATCGATATATGTAATTTCGTCGTATTTTTTTGGCTGTAAAAATATTCATTTAAGAATAAAAACTCCCTTTCAGAAAACTATGTTTCCTCCTTTTTATATAACCTGTTTTTATTGTACTGTTTTTAATAATGAGGTTTCAGGTAATGATAATTTGTTATCTTTGTTAGATCGAATTTGTTTTCTTATTTGATATTCATCTTATACATCGCATGTTGACGCAGAAAAGAAAATCCAACGTCTTCAGAAAACTTTTTCGTATAATATGGAAGACTTTTCTTTAACTGGTCTTATTGGGAATGTATGTAAGTTTGATAACGATGATGTATTGTCAAATCGAATTGTCATATCGAAACTATTAAGTTGACATTTAAATCATTAGATTCAATAGATTTTTCTGTGTTAAAACTTAAATCAATGGCATTGGCTTCAATGTTGTTGGGTTTATCGGCCTCGATGTTTTGTATATGAGGTTTACTAGCTAAAAAATAAAATTGTAATTCAAAATAATCGTAAAATTAACAAAATTTACCTTGATATAATTCAATATCTAATACTTTACGAAGTTTGCTCATACCAAGCAAAATTTTCCTGAATTTCGGTAAAGGTAGTTATTTCAAATACAATAATAATTAGTTGCTTGAATTGATCTAAATACGTATTTATGTATATATATTGTTACCTACAAGATTCAAATAAGTACAGTATCTTACCGTTAATGGTTTTTATGCTTATTTCGATAACAGCAGTAGTATCGATAATGCGCTGAAAAAGTTTTTAAAGACAATTGAAAATTTTAATAACTGTAGCAACAGTAGCCAATACTGTTTTTTACAAGTTTTTTTTAGAAAACAAATTATGCCCGCATTTAATGGGTTACGATCTTTAACATACATTATATAAATGCTGAAACAGTTTTCTACATAAAATGTTTGTAATAAAATAAAGTATAAAGTTACAAAATAAAAGTACTTTTATAAATATCAATATAAAAACATCAAAGTTAACTCAAACACGCAATGGGTTAATACTATTAATCACTTTATACATTAATCGAAATGTTTTTGAAATCCTTCCATTGATTCCATATAAAGCATAAAAATTCATCAGTAAGCGAAGCTCTTTTTGTACAATATATAATCTGTACAAAAATTAACATCACTTACATTCTTAAAATAAATCAAGTAGAATGCTATATTCGGCTGTGCCGAATCTTATATACCCTTCACCATAGTGTATTTTAAACATATTAGTTTATAAAATACACAATTCAATGACGCCAACAGCATTCAAACATACAAAACGAAATACACAGCTGAAAAACAAAGTACATCTACACACACTTGTACATATTTTTCTAATATACAGTGTTGTTGTTGCTTATTTAACAAAGTATGAAAAAAATATGACATTTTTTGATGAAATTTTCAGAGGTTGTCTCGTTTGTAATTTCTACAATATAATTTTCCAACCCTATAAAGTATATATATATATATATATATATATATATATATATATATATATATATATATATATATATATATATATATTATATATATATATATAATATATATATATATAATATATATATATATATATATATATATATATATATATATATATATTCCGAGTCCTTATAGATATGTCCGTTTGTCTGTCCGTCTGTCTGTGTGTTTGTTGAAATCAGTTTTTAGAGGACCCCAGATTAGATATGCTTTCGAGCAAAATCGGTCGGTAAATAACGGTGATATGACCAAAAATCCGAGACAACCTCTGAAAATTTCATCAAAAAATGTCATATTTTTTTCATACTTTGTTAAATAAGCAACAACAACAACCTGTATATTAGAAAAAGATGTACACGTGTGTGTGTAGATGAATTTGGTTTTATTCAGCTGTGTATTTTTTGTATCACCCAATTTACACGATGATTTTTTTTCATGTTTGCCCAGACGTCTGTTTTCATGTTTGTCGGTGATTGGCGGTGAGCGGGGAAGAGGAGAATGGGGGGTAAGAAAACAAACATGATTTGGGATTTTCATGATTGTTTTTGACATTCCTCTTTAAACTGATTCGTACTGTTGATATTATGCTCATCTATATATATAAAATTCTAACGTTACTGACTGACTGACTGATTGACTGATTCATCATCGCACAGCCTAAACGGTTAAAGCTAATGAGTTGAAATTTGGACAGGGGGTTGGTCTCCCACCAAATAGATCCACTAAGACGGGATTTTTGGAAATTCGAATGTTTAGGGGGTAAAAAAGGGTAAAAACGGGTAAAATCGGTAACCTCATATCTCCTAAACTAGAATAGATACAAAAATAGTTTAAAGCCTATCGTCGTTCATTTAAAAAATAAGCGGACAGGTGTCTGGTACTTTTTTCAATTTCGGCCCCTTTAGGGAATAAACGGGTAAAAATTGTATTTTGGTACTTTTTTTGCACCCCATGTATCTTTTAAACCAGTGAACATTCAAACAATATTTTTGACTCCTTCATAACTTGACGAAAAAATAAAAATATAAATTTAGTACTTTTTGGTTATTCGGATGTTTAAGGGGTGAAAATTGTACCTATTTTTGGTACTTTTTAACCTTAAACTTAACCTAGAAAAACCTTAAATTTAACCTAGAAAAATGAAATTAAGCATGTAGAGCCCAAGTAAATGAGAATCTATAAAAGGGGACTTTTTGGTACTTTTTCGTTCTACAAAAGGTACTTTTTGGATTTTTGTATAATATTGAACCTAGAAACATGAAATTAAGTATGTAGAGCCCGGAGTAAATGAGAATCTATAAAAGGGGACTTTATGGTACTTTTTCGTTCTTCAAAAGGTACTTTTTGAATTTCCTTTAATATTGAACCTAGAAACATGAAATTAAGTATGTAGAGGATGGATTAAGTGAGAACCTATAAAAGGGGACTTTTTGGTACTTTTTCGTTCTTCAAAAGGTACTTTTTGAATTTCCTATAATATTGAACCTAGAAACATGAAATTAAGTATGTAGAGGATGGATTAAGTGAAACCTATAAAAGGGGACTTTTGGTACTTTTTCGTTCTTCAAAAGGTACTTTTTGGATTTTTGTGTAATATTGAACCTAGAAACATGAAATTAAGCATGTAGAGCCCGGAGTAAATGAGAATCTATAAAAGGAGACTTTTTGGTACTGTTTCGTTCTACAAAAGGTACTTTTAGAGTTTTCTATAAAATTTAACCTAGAAGCATGAAATTAAGCATGTAGAGCCCGGAGTAAATGAGAATCTATAAAAGGGAACTTTTTGGTACTTTTCCGTTCTTCAAAAGGTACTTTTTGAATTTCCTATAATATTGAACCTAGAAACATGAAATTAAGTATGTAGAGGATGGATTAAGTGAGAACCTATATAAGGGGACTTTTGGTACTTTTTCGTTCTTCAAAAGGTACTTTTTGGATTTTTGTATAATATTGAACCTAGAAACATGAAATTAAGCATGTAGAGCCCGGAGTAAATAAGAATCTATAAAAGGAGATTTTTTGGTACTGTTTCGTTCTACAAAAGGTACTTTTTGAGTTTTCTATAAAATTTAACCTAGAAACATGAAATTAAGCATGTAGAGCCCGGAGTAAATGAGAATCTATAAAAGGGAACTTTTTGGTACTTTTTCGTTCTTCAGAAGGTACTTTTTGGATTTTTGCATAATATTGAACCTAGAAGCATGAAATTAAGTATGTAGAGCCCGGAGTAAATGAGAATCTATAAAAGGGGACTTTTTTGTACCTTTTCGTTCTTCAAAAGGTACTTTTTGGATTTTTGTATAATATTGAACCTAGAAACATGAAATTAAGTATGTAGAGGATGGATTAAGTGAGAACCTATATAAGGGGACTTTTGGTACTTTTTCGTTCTTCAAAAGGTACTTTTTGGATTTTTGTATAATATTGAACCTAGAAACATGAAATTAAGCATGTAGAGCCCGGAGTAAATGAGAATCTATAAAAGGAGACTTTTTGGTACTGTTTCGTTCTACAAAAGGTACTTTTTGAGTTTTCTATAAAATTTAACCTAGAAACATTTGTATCGCAATGAAACTCAACAAAACTAACTGTTATTTAGAAATATATCCTTTTCCAAAATTTACCGAGGATCGGCCCATATTTGACCTATATAAAGCCTCATTTCGAAATTTTAGTTTTTTATCAATATTCAACATAAAAGTTTCTTTACAAAAAATAAAAATTTTATAAAAGTAAAAATTGTAAAAATATACTCATGGTGTAGGGTATCATATGGTCGGCCATGCCCGTCTATACTTTCCTACTTGTTTGAAACTATAATTGTCTAAGAAGTTGTTAACATTTCCTGGTTTATATGTTTTGGCATTTTTATTTTCTTTTTATGTTTTTGCATAAAATTTTCAAAATTATATGCCGAAAAATCATTTAAATTTCCAAATCGTTTAATACATTCCTCAATATGGAGAAGGTTGTGAACATTATAGGACACACTTGAGCTTCCAAACAAAACTGGAAAAGTTTCCACAAAAGTTTTGACGAATTCATGAAGATCTGTTGAAGGAGAAGATAACATGATTCTGTAGAAGCAATTTAGGAGAACGAAATGGACATAAAGCTCTTCTGGAACAGTGTCTTTCAGAGCTATTTATCCTGTGTAAAGGGCGAACTGCCTAAACTCCGTTGCTTTTCTTTGGCTTACATCCGTTAAAATTCTCGGCTTTCGAGCAAACTCATGAGGAATGTGCGGAATAAATTGAAGAAATTGTTCGGAAATTAAAACGACAGATGAAAAAGGAACAGGATTTATGGTTTTCTTTTCCACGATATACATCAGATTGTTTTTGTAATGCCTAAATCGAGCAAATGCATGCAATGGGAAATTGTGATATCAATCTCATGAATTGGTTGATGAAAATTTGTATTATTTCCAAACTTAAAGTCTAAGTCTGTTCTTTTTTCCCCTCTGTAATTGAGTAAGTAAGAACATTTCTATTTTTTTGCCTTGTTGTTGGCATTTAGAACTACTACCGCAAACAAACGCTTTTGCTGGTGCATCACAAACAAAGGCCCTTATTTTTACAACTATTTGGTTGCTACCAATAATCCGAAAATTCTTTCACAAATTTTATAATATACTTTTAACTAAAACAATATTTCATCTTCCTAGAAACAATGGCAACCGGCCACAGAGATTAAGTTATGTTTAAAATTTTGAAAATCATTAAAAATCTGATATTTGGATATCAGAAATAAACCACAATCTTTCAATGACACGCTTTTGTAAATTTTATTGGTTCATCACCAAAACTTGATGTACTTCGAATATATTATTTGTTTCTTTCTACATCTCTTTTCTCACTGGATTTTAATTTGTAAGGAAGTATTTGGTTTATAAATGCGCAAAATATGTAATCGCATTTTTAGTTGTAATTAAGAAGTCGTTTGTAAAGTATGACATTAATTATTTTTTGCTGGGTATTCCTAGAAATTCAGCCTTATGTCCGGCTTATGAATTGGTTGGTATCTATTAAGGTAATGATGAATGGTCGTAATGTTTTTTTATAAATGTGTTGGTTTTTTCAACAAATAATCTTAAATAAAATATATTTTTCTTTAAATGTATTGGTATTTACTCTTTCATAAGTTCCATGTTTCCCATGGTAGAAATGTCTATGTTGGATTAAAACAGCAATAAGAAAAAATAAGAAAAAATGTCACCAATTATTAAAAACTTAGGACATAAGGAAATAGTAACTGACATAGGTATCGACAGCCTTCCGCTTTTTAAAAGCTCTTTAATGTCCTTGTGGCCAATTCTTGGACGTGAAGTAAATCTAAAATAAAGATGTATTTATTATTGGCTGATATGTGGAAAGCAATAAACCTTCAAATGTTAATAGTTATACATTGAATTTTAAAAAGAATTTCCAGATTTAACAAATGAAGGATTTTTTATTGATGACAACCAGATAGAAGTTAAAATAAGGGCTTTTATTTGCGATGTGCCGGCGAAAGCCTTTGGTTGTTCCAAATACCAACAAATAGGGCGAAAAATATAATGTTATTACTTATTCTATATAAGAGGGGTAAAAAACGACACCCATTAAGTTTAAATTAAGAAAATATTAAAGTTTTTATTATCCAATTCATGAAGATATACAAATAGAGCTGGATAGTATTGGAATAGGAATGATATCAAAGTTCCCAATCGATTATATGCACTTGATCGATTTAGGTATTACCAAAATAATTATAATGTAGGCACTCTCTTCAAACTGTCTTCTGAATGTTTCAAGGCGTATTATTGGGG
Organism: Lucilia cuprina; assembly: GCF_022045245.1. Lineage (NCBI taxonomy): Eukaryota > Metazoa > Arthropoda > Insecta > Diptera > Calliphoridae > Lucilia > Lucilia cuprina. The sequence continues at coordinate 10,967,704 of NC_060951.1, forward strand.
TAAGCTCAGCTGATAATCTGGTTATATCTGTGGTAAGTAGTGATAATAACTGTAAAATTTATACTGAAGAATAGAATGACTATCAGATGGAGAAGTCTTTTGATTAGTATATTGATTAGTTTAGTGACTAGTCTATTGATTAGTCTATTGACTAGTCTATTGATTAGTCTTATTGGATAGTCAATTGACTAGTCTTGAGGTACTTACCAGCGGTAGAAAGATTTGGTCCAATTCAATGGACAAATTTTTGTCCATAGTGTACCCTTTAATGACTTTAACTTGGTTAATAATGCTTTTTTGTTTTATTTACAGCTGATCCAGGAGAGATTTGGTGAATTAGCATTAGGTCCAGATATTAAAAAAATTTCTTGCAAAAAACAACGAATTATTGTTTATTACAAATATGACATATTAAAATGTATTTTTCCACAGGTACATCTTCGTTGGAGTTTTTTTTGTTATATTTTTATAAATGAACGAAAAAAATTGAAAATTGTGAAAAATGTTCAATAAATTTTATGTTTATTTATTTATTTATTTATTTATTTTTGAACACATTTTAAAAAAGGGGGTAGTACATGGTTGATATTTTTTCAAAATAGTGTGTGTATTAAATTAAACAGTAAAAGCAATAGATTCATAGACTTAACATTTCCATGTTTGCATACATGTATTTTCATACATGGGTAGCTCATGTAATCCATTTTTATGGCGCATTTTAGGGTATATATAAATGTCGAGATTTTAACGTCTAAAATATGTGATATAATGTAAGCATTTGGTCGCTTCCTCTAAAGCGGTTTGTATAATTTTTACATTCCCAATTCATGAAAGATATCAACTTGTAGTTCACTTAGAAAACGTAAAATGTGTACATTTAAACTCCAGCAACTTATTGCAAGAATTACAAAATCCTCTCAAATGACACATAACAATTTCCGGTTTGTGTAAAGTTCATAAGTTCGCAAAATAGTTTTTATACAGAAATGACATGTCATTTAAGCCTTCTTTTATTTTTTACTTTCGTGTGTGCCTTTTGTTTTGTTTTACATCGACTTCGTGTGTCATGTCAAGTATTCCATTTGCACTTAATACAGACTCCACATACTTAATTTCATGTTTATAGGTTCAATATTATAAAAATTTCAAAAAGTACCTTTTGTAGAACGAAAAAGTACCAAAAAGTCCCTTTTTCTAGGTTCTTACTTAGTCAAGGGTGCAATTTACGTGAAGACTTGTCAGACGTCTGTTTTTTCCAATTCTCTTTTGAGAATCTTCAAAAAAATCATGAACATTTATACGGTGATTTTTTACATGCAACTATGCATGCCTTTTTTTGATGTTTAATTGTATAATTCTTTTTAATTACTTATTCGTAGTAAAAATAAAATGAAATTTTTAACATAAAAACCATTTAATTTGATTTAAAAAAATTTAATTACACGCTATAGTATTTTTTTAATGCAAATTTTAATGTTTTCATGTAAAAAAAGACATAATTATTTATTTTACATGAGCATAATATCAACAGTACGAATCAGTTTAAAGAGGAATGTCAAAAACAATCATGAAAATCCCAAATCATGTTTGTTTTCTTACCCCCCATTCTCCTCTTCACCGCTCACCACCAATCACCGACAAACATAAAAACAGACGTCTGGGCAAACATGAAAAAAAAATCATCGTGTAAATTGGGTGTAAGTTCAATACTATAGAAAATTCAAAAAGTACCTTTTGCTGCTCCGCTTCTGCCTTGTTTATGTAAACAAGAGTACAATAACAAAATTTACCGTATGATTACACAGTGCAGTACAAAAAAGAAAAAAAAAAAAACGAAAAAGTACCAAAAAGTTTTCTTTTATGGCTCCTAACTTAACCAATAAAAACACGCATTAGCTCTGCTACTCTTACTTTGCTGCTCTCGCTCTGCCATGTTTTTATAAACTAGAGTACTATAACAGAATTATTGAAGATTCGGATCTCACCGATATCTGGGGTCCTCAAAACACAGACGACAGTCAGACGGACATAGCTTAATCAACTCCGCTACCTATAAGGATCCAGAATATATATACTTTATGGGATCGGAAATTTATATTATAGAAATTACAAAAGGAATGACAAACTTATATATATATACCCTTCTTTAAACCCCCGGGGCATGTTTCCATGATGAAATCTCCATCATGGTATATTGCAATCCCCGGGTAAAGAGGTGCTACCAATATCTCTAGTCTGCGGGACTATAAACTGGTGATGTCAAATGTATCCTTGGCTTCGCCTCGGAATGATTTGGCATGAGGTCTAACCAGAGCACCATATAAACTGGCTCTACGTGTGGCCAGTTGCCCGCAGGACTATGTCCTGGCTGGTTAGTTGGTTGTGGTTCCTTCGGGATCCAGGTAGTGGCTGTGGTTTAATACCCAAAATCGCGGGGAGGGAATGTTGGTTTAAGGACTGCTATATCCTACACCTAATGGGTTGGATAAATCTCTCTCTTTGAACAGGTCTGTGTACAAAGCAGCATATGCTGGATTCCTAAACCCGATCGGTATCTCTTACCGTTCGTGTAGTGGGACGCCAGTATATGCTGGGTAATTGTCAGGTAAGTATTCAACGGTTGCTTGTCATCCCGTAGATCGATCTTTATTATCATGGGAATGGAACTGATGCTAAAATTGGTGAAAGATCGGGAAAGTCTCCATATATTGGAGATTAGTACTGATTTAGTATGCCTTTTTAAGCTGCGGGAAAGTTCTTTGGTGCTGTTGCCATCTCAACAGGATATATTGATAATGCTGCGCGACTATTTGTCGGGGCAATTATTGGAATTAATTCACTTTGGAAATTCCTACTTCCTTTGTTACATTGATCGGTTCATAAAAGAGGGATCCTGATCCATTTTTTTGGGTATTTTGGACTACCAAATATGTCTCTAGGTACTGTTGCCAAAACAACAGAGCCATCTCAGTAGTGTGGTTGCGCGGGCTTAAAGAGGTTAAGGAATGCACTGGAATGGGTCATTAGATGATGAAGATTGCATTTTTAATAATGCAATTCTTTCATGACATCATTAAGGGTGGTCACTTCCGCATTGTCGGAAGATTGATTTCACCTGATGTTGGGACTTGTCACTCCCTTCTATTGACTTTAGACCAGTGATTGCTTTTTCCTTGTCGGGATACGCGGATTAATTCCATTGCGGCCTGTCAATCCGCAACGGGGTTGCTATGGCAAGAGATTAGATAACCCGAGTACTTCAACAAAGTGCTTGTACATGGACCGGACATCCATATACAAAAATTGTTACCTGAGTTCTTCATTGAGGAATTCAGGGGCGCATGGTAGACCGTCTCTAGTCTACCCAGTGGATGAAAAAGACCACCGTGAGATAAGGCCGTCAATACAGGTGCTCAAGTTAATCTTTCGACATTCATACCCTTCTTACGAAGGAGAAGGGTATTAAAATCGATGAAAAATTAAAGTGTTATGCTAAGTTTTATAAAAATGTTTTTCGTGTTTTTTCCATACAACTACTTGCATGTTTCTTTTTTTAACAATTTTTAAAAAGGCAAGGATTTTCACGCACTAAAAATTTTAAATATGAGTTTATAATATGCACAAAAATGTGAAAAATATGTACCAAAAATATTTCTTTGTGAAAGTACATATTAATAGATACTCAGACCTTAGGTTTTTGACAACAAATATACAGGTTTTTAAGGACAACTTTATGTACTCTTATACCACTTTAATGGAACCACAACACGAGAATGACAAATTTTGTTTTTTATTTCGTTTAGCGTTGTTGTTGTTCTTTTTGTTTAGCTTTTGATGTAATAATAATGTAGTCGGGAAAAAATTTAAAATTTATAAAAGATGTTTAAAGTGATTTATGTATGCGTGTAAGTCTGTGTATAAAAATACTTGTATATACTTGTATAAACCCTGCCAGCAAATTTGAGTTTAATTTTGGATACATGAACTAAATAGTCACTATAAAGGCTTAATTTTATGTTTCTCAGTGCTAAGTTTAAAAATTTACAAAAACCAAATACATTACTTTCTAATTTTGATCATAAAGGAAAATTAAATGATAACAGGCAGATAGAATAAATATTTCGAAAACGAACACTTTTTAATACAATAAGAAGATAGTTTAATGCAAAATCATTCTTGCTCTCAAAAATCAGAAGGAAAAGTGTTTGCACATTTCAGTAAATATATGTATTTATTTCATTGTGATCAGTTCTGTGATATATTGTTAAGTTTAGATTTTGTAATAAATTGTGTTAATTTAAAATTTATATATCAAATGTATCAAATTTATATATCAAAAGCATAGTGTAATATATAATAAGCATCAGTGAGAGATTAGTGAGTGTAAAACAATATAAAAAATGAGAAATAAATAACATAGAAGAGTATAAAATCATAACACTTTTCAGAATCTCTATTGTTATAAAAAATCTGAAATTTTACTACTTTTACGCACTTTTATGTTATACAAATGTGACTTGAAACTGAAACAAAATCGATACATCAAGTAGGTATTAAACAAGCGGAACGGTTTCTTCCGAACGGGGTTACATTTCATTCACTCAGATTATATCAAATTATATTGTTTTAAACTTTAAGCTGTAACGTTATGGTTACAATTTGGGTAGAAATTGTTGGCAGCGAATTTGTCTTGAATAACGCGTTGTGTTGTTAGGTTAATACATACCCTGCCAGCAAATTTGAGTTTAATTTTGGATAAATGAACTAAATTTACACTATTTAGGCTCAACTTCATGTTTCTCAGTGCTAAATAATGATATTTACAAAAACAAAATACATTATTTTCTAATGTTTATCCCATTTTTGTAAAATTAATTAAAATTAATTAATGTAAAAGTTCGAGCTAATATACCAACAAGTTAGAGTGCTATATTCGGCTGTGCCGAATCTTAAATACCCTCCACCAGCTACTTTTATGTTATTACTTTTCTAATTGATCAAATATTTGTAGAAATAAGTTTTCTTATGTCTTAAATAGAAAAAATCCCAAAAGTTAAATCTATTACAGTTCCAAGATTTATTGAACATTATAAATTTAGTAATTTGCATGTATGTGTGTGAAAGATTTAGAGTTTTTCAAAATACAAATACATATATAATTATGTTCTACATAAAATTTTGTTCAACACAAATTGATAATGCTCTTTAAATACGGTTAAAGCGCTAATATAAGAGAAATAGAAGTATACAAAATTAATATTTTTGCCAAATTATGTATCAATGGCTTAATTTGGTAATAATAATGTGCGTTTAAGAGATTTTCGTAAAAGGACTTTGTATGGGAGCTATGTCCAATTATGTATATAAAGACAAAATTTCAGAATTCTTTATCTATATCATTACTTGGTAATAAATATTGTAAATCTAAGTGATTTTCTGAACCTAGTATGTGATCTATGACCAAATATGGACCGATCGTAAAACAATTTTATAGTGAATTTATGTATATAAGAGCAATATTTTTGATAAATGTATGAATATCAATATTTGGTTATGAGTTATGTGCGTTTTTTCTGATTTTCGGATGGAAACCTTGTATGTGTGTTTTTCTTTTTTCATTTAATTTTTTTTAATTGAGAACATAAACTTATGACTTGCTGCAAAGATCTGTTCACAATCACTGTTACTACACTTTAGTAGGTACAATATAAAACTTGATTGTGAATTGAACAAGTGTGTTTTCTATACACTTAGGCGCAATTTACATGAAGACTTTTCAGACGTCTGTTTTTTCCAATTCTCTTTTGAGAATCTTCAAAAAAATCATTAACATTTATACGGTGATTTTTTACATGCAACTATGCATGTATTTTTTTGATGTTTAATTGTATAATCCTTTTTAATTACTTATTCGTAGTAAAAATAAAATGAAATTTTTAACATAAAAACCATTTAATTTGATTTAAAAAAATTTAATTACACGCTATAGTATTTTTTTAATGCAAATTTTAATGTTTTCATGTAAAAAAAGACATAATTATTTGTTTTACATGAGCATAATATCAACAGTACGAATCAGTTTAAAGAGGAATGTCAAAAACAATCATGAAAATCCCAAATCATGTTTGTTTTCTTACCCCCCATTCTCCTCTTCCCCGCTCACCACCAATCACCGACAAACATAAGGTTTTAAAACTATTGCTACTTATAAAAAGTAAATCTCGAAATATGTATAGCATTAGAAATAGTTATAAAATATAAACTACAAATGGAGTGGTAGCTTAAAAATAGAAATAATTTTATTGCTACATTTGATAAGTAGCAATTGAACCACGAAATTAAACATTGGTCCTGAAAAAATGCGAATTTATAAAAAGGGACTTTTTCCATTGTCAACTGGTATTTCTTCAATTTTAGAAAGATGAAATTAACCACAAAAAGTCCTGAATAAATGAGAATCGACAATGGGCACTTTTTCATTATTCAACTGGTGCCTTTAGAGTTCCCTTTAATATTAAACATAGAAACCGAGTGAATGGAAATCCATAATATTGAATACTGAGAAAATGAAAATTAAAAAAGCAAATTTTTTGTTTTCCAAGTGGTAATCTTTGAGTATTCTATCCCAGCAAAAAAAGAGGTGCAAAAAAAGTAGTAAATGCATCGGTTCAACTGATAATGAACTGGTTCATTTTTAGGTGAAACATGCATGATTATAACATTAGCGTGTCATTGACGAGCATGAGTTCGGATTTGGAAATATAGTTCGTCATTAAAATGAGTGCTTACAACCAATGAACATTCGGTGATTCTGATTTTCATTGGTGCACTATATTTATTTTAAAATGCATTATTAAAGGTATTATGGTGAATTTATTATTAATATTTTAATTAATTTTTATAGCGTGATATTGATAAAAATTATATATGATAAAACATTAATAACTGATTTTTGATGGTATTAAAATTCATTCAGAGTAAAAATACCCATTATATTTTTCTGGAATATTGAACCTAAAAAGAAACATATACAAAAATTAATGTGTGTTTGTTTAGTCTTTATAGAAACGGCTGGACCGATCTTCCTGAAAATTTCACAGTGTCTTCCTGTATGTCTGGAAGAAACTATAGGCTACTTTTTATTTCAAAATTTCAAATGGGCGAGGTGCCTCGACCACATACAATATAAGTATGCGTATCTTAGAAAGTACAACAGTTAGAGTCCTGAAATTTTGTATAGACAACTTTGGCGTCCACATAAACATATGGGCACAAAATGGGTGGCCTTGCTGTAGTGGGAGTGGCACTTCCTAAATAAAGAAACTGTTAAATTAGTATATCTGAGAAGAAGTATGAATTTAATAAAAATTGCGTATATTTAAGAAAGGGGGAGGTTAGTTAACCTCCCATATTAATAAAATACATAATTTCGTTTATTTAGGAAACTATGAGCTAGAATCTTCAAATTTAGCATGAGTAACTCTATTGTCCATGTGAACATTTCTTATATCTGAAAAACTATTGCGAGTTAAAATCCTCAAATTTTGCACGAAAACACTAACATCAATATGAACATTTGTGTAGTAATTAAGAGGACTAGGAAAAGGGGGAATCGAAACTCCCATATAAATTAAATATATAAATTCGTTTATTTGGTTAACTATAAGAGCTAGAATCTTCAAATTAACACGAAGAATTCCTACATCCACCTGACTAACAAAAACAAGATTTTTTATAAGCCCCACAGAAAATTTTCAGAGTACTCGGAATTGTAACCAATGTTGTGTGCTTTACTTTGTCTTATTTATAATTTGATTTACTTATATATAAAATCTGGATATGAAGTTTAAATTTTTAATAAAATTTTTTTGTGTTACATCTTAATATACTTGTGATTAACATTGTATATGAGAACAGAAAATTAAAATATAAAAAAATCAAGTGTGTAATTTAATCAACAAAAAATTATATTTTTTGGATCAACATTTTTTCAATGTTTAGATGAATTTTAAGCAAAATTTATTGCTTAAAATTAGGATCGTGATCTAGAGATTATTGGAATGGCCTTATACTTATGAATGAATTTGTAGATACATTTGGGTAGCATTTAAAAAAAAAAAAAATACAGAACTGAACTAGAACTGAACTAAACTAAAACTGAACTAGAACTGAACTAGAACTGAACTAGAACTGAACTAGAACTGAACTAGAACTGAACTAGAACTGAACTGAACTTGAACTGAACTATCTATCTATCTATCTATCTATCTATCTATCTATCTATCTATCTATCTATCTATCTATCTATCTATCTATCTATCTATCTATCTATCTATCTATCTATCTATCTATATATCTATATATCTATATATCTATATATCTATCTATCTATCTATCTATCTATCTATCTATCTATCTATCTATCTATCTATCTATCTATCTTCACAGTGTCTTTCTGTATATCTGGAAGGAAATATAGGCATTATTTATTTTTTAGCATGGAACCAACAGGAAAAGAAAAAGGAATACAAACCGTACATTTTCAGGTCGATTCGGAAACTCAAACCGAGTAAGAAAATTTATTTTTAATCAGTGCCAGTCTGTTATATAAATCCCTTATTCATCTTTCAATAGAATGGACAACTTCCAAAGAATACGGGCCTTAGAAACGGAGAATAAAGAATTAAAGTTTCAACTTTCTCAAGCAAACACTGCTATTGAAGAGATGAGAAAGATTTTTACTGATGGGCAAGTAAGGAAAATGATGGCTCCAGGAAGAATCCAGTGGAAATGGGCAGACATATCTAACGCGATATGTCTGCATGCTGCAGGACCCAGGGCATACAACCACTTATATAAACAAGGTTTTCCGTTACCTCATAGATCGACCCTACAACGCTGGTGCGGAAAAATTAAGGTTAGTGAGGGGATCCTTTCAGCTTCCATCGATTTTATGCGGCACACGAACAATTTGGAAACAAATGATAGAATCTGTGTGCTCGCATTTGATGAGATGAAGGTAACGGAAACCTTCGAGTATGACCCTGTTGATGATGTTGTACGAAAGCCTGCTATTTATGTACAGGTCATAATGGCACGAGGTTTGCGGAAGTCATGGAAACAACCAGTCTTCTATGACTTTGACTGTAAATTGTCCCAAGACCTGATAAATAAGTTAATCCAACAACTATGCAATATTGGATTTACTGTAGTGGGTATTGTCGGTGACTTGGGACCCAGCAACCGTAAGTTGTTAAAGGATTTGGGTGTTACCGAAGGTAAGTATTGTTAAAACAATAACAATGTTCTAACACAATTTAACACCAATTTAACCTTACACAACTTCACACACCACACAATCTTGAGATCGAATTCTATTGAAAAACATCACTTTTCGTTATTTGCATAGCGTTTCTACAATGGAAGGATAAATAAAAAGGGTAATTAAAATAGTAATTTAAGATTGGATTTAAGATTTAAAGATAAGATTCTTAAAGTTAAGATAAGTTTGAATATTAAGATCGGTTTGGGATTAACAAAAAAGGTATAGTAATTATTTATAGATTTACGATTTAATGCTAAATGTTTTAATATTAAGCATCAAATAGGACTTAATAACATTAAAATTAGTAATAATTAGTTTTTATGTTAGTTAATATCTTTATTTTAAGTTTTTCGATAAGTTAGAAAGATCCGTCAACAACAAAACAAATAAATTAAATCTTTGCTTAAATTTTAATAAATTATTTCTCAAACATTTTAGAAAAACCTTGGTTTCCTAGCCCCAACTGTGCAGAGGAAAAAGTGTTCGCTCTGGCTGATGCTCCGCACCTCTTAAAATTAATCCGGAACCATTACCTGGACAGTGGCTTAGTTGTGGGAGACGAACATTTAACCTCCCGAACTTTTACAGATTTACTTAGCCTGACATCAACATCTGATATGTCAATAACTTATAAAATTAGCCATGAACATCTGGCAGTGAAAGGTGCAGGTAAGTGTATAACAAAAACGAGTCATACTGAATAATGCTATTTTAACAAATTTTCAGGTAGACAAAAGGTAAAATTAGCAACACAGCTTTTTTCGCACACAACAGCGAATGCTATTAGAAGATGCTACGCCCTTGGACTCGAATTATACAAGCCAACCCAGACGGCTGATTTCGTCCAAGAGGTGAACGATTGGTTTGACGTACTAAACTCGAGAATAAGTACATTTAAATACCCTGGCAAGGTAAGTTAAAATACACGTAATAATATTGTTATCATAATATGAATGTGATATTTTTGTTTGTAATCATTTAAGGAACCATATGGACAAGACTTGGAACGTCAAAGAGAAAAACTGACAAAAATGAACGAGCTGATGTCGTCACCAATCATTCCGGGTCGGAAAACTCTGGAGCCCTTCCAAAAAGGCATTATAATGACGAATAATGCGTGATGATGCTCCAAGATTATGTCAAAAGGTATGACATGGAGTACATCGTCACAAATCGGCTTAATCAAGACGTTCTCGAGCATTTCTTTGGCGCCATTAGAAGTAAAGGGGGTTTAAATGACCACCCTTCGCCAATGGATTTCAAATATAGAATGCGAAAGTATATCCTGGGTAAGTTTATGCAAATACTTTTCTTTTTTGTTACCAATTTTTTTTATTTATTTTAAGCAAGAAACACCGAACACCTAAATGGGACAGGTAATGTTGAAGCTGATGATACCAATTGGCTGGATTCTTCCATGGAGTTAAAAGCTTCAAAAGTTATTGAAGAGATTCCTGCAGCCCCGGAAGATATTTTTGAAGAGCTTCCTGTAGACCCGGAAGAAGTAGACCTTGACGATTTCGATGAATCGATTCTTAATGACATTGGTATTCTTCAAGAAGACGCATTAGAATACGTAAGTGGCTACCTTATAAGAAAATTAAATCTTGTAGAATACCAGAGTCATCTAGAATCGTTTACTTGGGTTGATCAAGTGTCGAAAGGCTCCTTGAAAAAGCCAAACGAGAATTTCTTGGCTCAAATAAAAAAACTTGAAATTGTGTTCGAAAAAGTCAACGGAAATGAAATCTCCCACCAACCAAGACTAAATCAGCATCTTCTTGAACAAAGCGTTCTGGTTAATCTTCCAGAC
>NC_060951.1:10978941-10981825 GCF_022045245.1 Lucilia cuprina
GTTAGGGGAGTGGCACCTCCCATATAAATTAGAGACAAAAATTCGTTTATCTTGGAAAGTATAACAAAAATTCGTTAATCTTGGAAAGTATTACAGTTAGAGTCTTAAAATTTTACATGAATAACTTTGACATTCATGTAAACATTTTGGATAATAAATTGGCGGTCTACCCATGAGAGGACCAGCACCTCCCATATTAATAAAATACAAAAATTCATTTTTCTTGATATAATATAACAGTTAGATTCCTCAAATTTTGTTGGAACCACTTTAGTGTCTTTATGATTATTTATGTGGGAGGACTATCGTTAGGGGTGTGGTACCCCCCATATAAATTAAATACAAAAAATCGTTTATCTTGGAAACTTTTACAGTTAGAATTTTATAATTTTGCACGAATAACTTTAACATCCACATAATATATATAAATATTAATTAAATACAAAAATTGTTTATCTGGGAAACTAATACAACCAAGTTCTTAAAATTTGCACGAAGAACTTTAATATTCATCTGTAAAATTTTTAGAGAAAAGGGCAGACTTTCATCTGGGGACCTCAACATGAATAAAATAGAAAAATTCGTATATTTGAGAAACTATTAGAGCTAGAATCTTTAAATTTTACTTAAGGAATTTTGAAATTCATCTGAACATTAAGAGTATAACTTTTAATGGGGACTTGACATCTCTGAATAAAATCAAATTTTTGCATCAAATTTTGCTTAAATTACTTTAATATTTATCTGAACATTTTGGAGGAAAAAGAGCAGACTTTCATTTCGTTTATCTAAAAAACTATTAGGGCTAGGATCTTCAAATTTTATATGAATAACTTTGACATTCATGTAAATATTTAAAAAATAACGGGCGGACTTTCAACGGGGGCCTCGGCACCATATAAATGAATTAAATACAAAATATCGTATATCTTGAAAACTGTTAGATAATTCAAATTTTTTATAGATAGATAAAAATTGGCGAACCTGCAATGATTTGCTTGACATCTCTCATATGTAACATATTGTTAATCTGGAAAACTATTGTGGTTGTAATTTTCAAAATCGTTAAGTGGGTTTTTATTTATACTAGAGGTTAAAAAAATATTGTATATCCCAAGGCATTAGAATAATAATTATTCTTTAAGACTAAAGGTATATATTAAATTTTAGCAAGTAAGAAGTAAATATATCATTAATGTATTATTTTAGAATTTAAATGAAATATATTGTCACCAAGAGAAATTATAATAAATCTTTAAGAAAATTTATAATTTATTAGCTAAATAAATCATTTTTTTGATTAATATGTATTTAATTTCGATAGGGGTAGCGAAGCACACCGGGTATTAACTAGTTTTCCATAATTTCCACTGTATATTACATTGTGTGCAAAGTAAATATGATATTTTATTTGCAAAAATAAGATTATATTAGTAGTGTAACAAAATATAATGTTAAATATAAATTACAAAAAGAACATAATTAACAAAATACGTTTTTTTTTCAATAATACTGTTTTTCTCATTTTTGTGTGATATCAGAAAATTAAATTCATTATTTTGAATAAACAGTTTAAAGTTAACCACCCTAATGATGTTATTTATAAAATTCCCCTTTTTAACAACGTTTAGGTAAGTGTTGTCAATAAAATTGAAAATATTTTTAAGGAATAATATTATAAATCTCTTAAGTGTTTCTTATTATTAACTTAATTTTTAATGTTCTAATGTGAGTCATATAAGCCTAGACGTCATATTATATGACGGCTAGGCTCTGTAACGAACCAGTTCTTATGAGATTTTAAAAATTACTTTTATAGAATAAAATCGCTACCTTTATAGGGGAATCTAATTCCGATGAAAGCATGCTCTACAATTATCCAAAACCGTTAGACCAATTTTGTATAATTGTGTCTGTCCGGACTTTATACACACCTGTTAGTATCGTCTTACTAACTTTGGACTTATTCATTCCGATGGGGGACTTATTCATTCCGATGGGATTAATTTGTACCTCGTTGTGTCTAACAGTTGTGATCCATTACATTTATAGCAAGTACATTTGTTCTCATATGACCGATTATATCTCATATAACATATTTATAAATGTATATCGTGGATATTTATAATCGACTGGTTATTTCTATTTTAACAAACAAAAATGTTTATCTTGAAGCTGTTAGCAACATTGCTCTGATGGAGTAATATAAGCAAAAATTTCATTTTTTGTATAAATAAATGATTATTTACTGGGCGGAGTCGAACAAAGAACGATCGCATCGAAATGCCGATACTTGATATTGTGTGTCCAATATGTACAGAAGTTTTCAAAAGCTCTGATGATATCTGCAGCACTAGTTGTGGTCACATTTTCCACTTGTCTTGTATGGAGGAATGGAAAAGAAGGTAAACAAAACTTATATTTTTGTTAATATAGAATAAATAAATATTTTCTTTTTATATTTTTGTAGAGAATCAAGTTGTCCCCAGTGTTGTTTTAATAATCCAACAACCCATAAACTGTTTTTAAGTTTCGACGTTTCAGATGATAATTCGAATAATCTTAAAGAACTTGAATTAAAATTGAAAAGTTCAAATGAACACAATCTTAAAATTATTGGTCAAATGCATGAGACCGAACACAATTTTATGCAAATCCAGAGACAATTTACGGCTGCTGATGTTGAAAACAGAAAGCTTAAAGAAAAAATCAGACAATTGGGAGAAAATTGTTTAGGTCTTCAAGGTCAACATATGAAATCTTTGGAGCTTATCATAGAACTCCAAAGGCAGACACAAAACTTATCAATTGCAAATGAAGCTAAGTCCGAAGAGTTAAAATTAAAATATTTAGAAAATGAAAAACTAAAAGCCAGCTTGAAGGC
>NC_060951.1:10981925-10983048 GCF_022045245.1 Lucilia cuprina
TTTTGCAGGTTATGTAAGGATTCGAATAGATAGAAGCTTCGAATAACATCGGTAACACTATTTTCCAACTATATTCTCCTGAAACTCTTTTAGAGAAATGACAATTTACATGCTCAATTGTCTCTAGTTCCTCAACATCCTTACATAACCTCCAGAAGTAATATTACTGAGTAACAGTGACCCGTTTAAATCCCTATTAAAATTCCTTATTATCTTGGCTGCTTTTTTGCATTCAGTCTTGTCAATTTACTATTCGAGGACTAGTTGATGGAATCATGTCATAGAATCAAACCTTTTTTCTCGGCTGCAGTATACATCCTCCTATGATCTTTTTCCTCCTTTATATCCATCAAGCCAAAATTTTTGGATATCCAATTCTAATGTTGAGCGTATCTTAGAGATTGAAAGAAATTGAACCCCTGGGATCTATGGTGGGAAAAGCAAAACTCCAACCAATGTTTGAAGATTATGCTTTTATGGCGGACTAGACTAGATGCTCAGCTAATGCTCACTTAGAATAAGAAAATAATAAGTTGCATTTTATACTCGATGATAAAACCTTTTTAGTTCCACAAAATACATAGCACATACTTAGCACCACGGATATTAGACTATCAAATTTGATCTCTTACAAGTAATGATTTGTAGATTCTTTTACGGTGTTGAAGTAGCATTTCTGAAATATAAGGTCTATAGTCATCATTTCGCATCGTACCCAATTTCCTTGCTGATCGCAAAATGTTTAAGAAATCCTGTGCTCGAGTAACTTCTAGAGATTTTGTAAGCTTTTGTTGATTTTGATAACAACCTTTATGGTGTAATTGCTTCAATTATTTATCTTAAACTTTTTTGACTGCCCTGGACGATCATTGCTTTCCGTGTTGGAACGCATTCACCATAAGCTTTTATCAACAATGTGAATAATTTGTAAATTATAAAAGTATTGCTAGATTTTAACTAGATGCCAACGGTTAAAATCGTCTGTGATGTGGGTCTTTACAACCACCAACCAAATATAAACATTTTAAAGTAATATTAATAGAAACCTTTTAGGGCGAATCTTTATGGAAAAGGATTAGGAATAAAGTTAAAATAAACCCTCGAAAGTTGGTTTATTTTGTTT
>NC_060951.1:10983148-11058457 GCF_022045245.1 Lucilia cuprina
TTATTATCAACTTTTTTACAGCAAAACAATCGGCTTTAAATGATCATAACTGTTATTATTTTCAACGGATTTCAATGATATTGGTATCCATTTGAAGCGCAATGAGCTTCAAATCGCTTTAGCCGTTACGAAGCTAGAAGAATTTAAACATTTTAATATGGAATTTCAACGGACTACTTGATTCTGCGCACCTTGTACCAAAAATGTTTAAATTTTTTTTTACAAGTCGAATTATTTATTATCAATTGGTTGGCAGCAAAACAATCGGCTTTAAATAATCACAACTTTTAGTATTTTCCACGGATTACCTATTTATTATCAACTTTTTGGCAGCAAAACAATCGGCTTTGAATGATCATAACTTTAAGTAACTTTAACCTAATCAATTTTTTTTTAGAAATACCGAAGTAAAATATATTTATTTAATGGAATTATTGTCATTTGTGAAAAAATTAGAACACAAAAAACTTATATATTTTAAAATTATAAATTTTAGACAAGATAAAAATAAAACGTCCATTTAAAAAAAATAACAACAGGAAGGTAAGTAGTAAGCATCTTAGCCTAGCTTCACACTGGAAAACTTTTTTTGGGAAACTTTTGATTTTTGTGAGAGAAATATCAACCATCTCTTTCTCTCACACACAAAATCAAAAGTTTATCAACAAAAGTTTCCCGGTGTGAATCAGGTCTTTAAGATGCCACTCATTCTATAATCAATGAGTTCTTTAAGAAAACTGATAAAATTATTGTCCATAACATCTTTCGTGTACACCTGTATAAGAAAAAAT
Organism: Lucilia cuprina; assembly: GCF_022045245.1. Taxonomy (NCBI): domain Eukaryota; kingdom Metazoa; phylum Arthropoda; class Insecta; order Diptera; family Calliphoridae; genus Lucilia; species Lucilia cuprina. The sequence goes on from NC_060951.1 coordinate 10,983,940, forward strand.
TCGTAGTACGCTGATCTTCATTTTATAACATGCAATTTAAGATAAGTAAAATTATAAAAATGCGCATAAAACATTCATAATTTTACAGGTTCAATTTTATGCCTTTTAGTCTATACAAATTGGACCTATTAGAAATAGAAATTTAACATCTTCAATTAATCGTTTTTTCACGAAAATAAAAAATGGTTTTATTCTCACTTTGTAGGAAGAAGATTAAATATTTTTTTAATCCTAGAATGTACATTATTTATTTTGTGGTGTTTCTAAAGTAAAATCTATAGAATCATTACAGAATATTTTGCAAAAAATATACATAAACGTTTGAGAAAGGTGAACTTGTATTCCCAGTGACGAATTTATAACTAAATGGTCTAACTGCTTACAAAAAAGACAAAATATGCTAAAAAGTCGTTCAACAACAACATATGTCTTCTTTAAGCAGTTTTCAATTTTTTCCACCAACACTGATAATTTCATTTTTCAATTATTTAAATCCGATGTTATGTCAATATAACCAAATTTTTCTGGTATTATAACGTGAGACATATTTTATCAAAAGTGTTTTCGAATACTTTCAATAATTAACTATATAACAGTTCAAAATAATTAAACAATTTTTGAGAAATTAAACGAAGGTAATTTTGTCGCACACGCAGTAAATAATATATGCAGTCTATCACATTTTAATTACAGATTCTAAAAAAGCAGTTGCCTTCCTATCCTTCAACGGTATTTAAATCCAAAGCCCAAAGCTCAACAAAATTAACAAAAATTGAAGTCCAAGAAAAACTTATTGCACATTTTGACGTAAGTTGTATTTACATTTTTATATACCTTTATCAACTGAGTTGCAGCCAAAGATTGTAATTGTTGGACCATTCATCAATTCTGAAGAAATGTCACACTGTTTGATAAACAATATACTTTTGAAACCCCCTTAGAGGCTATAGAATTCTGTTTTTTATTAACATGGCCTTAAGTGTGGAATATTCAAAAGAAACTAAATATTCACATGAATGTCAAAGTTATTCATATAAAATTTAAAGATTCTAGCTCTCATAGTTTCTTAGATATAAGATTTTTTCTATTTAATTGATGTGAGGGCTTAAACTCCCCAGATGAAAGTCCGCACTTTTTCCTTCAAAATGTTTAGATATATATTAAAGTAATTTATGCAAAATTTTATGAATCTAGTTCTATATTCTAAGGGCCTAAATTTTATGCGTCGATGAGACAAATTTCAACTTATTTTGTAGACGAACAAAAGGTTGGTCGAGAAGAGGATCAAGAGCAGTTACCCAAGTACCCTCTTCAAGAGGGCCGAATGTCCACCTCATTGGAAGAACAACATCATCCAGGGTCGTCTTAATGACAAGAAAAAGGGGATGTTTGAAAATGGTGGACGCTAGACAATGGATTACAGAGTTAATGAATCGATGGTTGGAAATTGGAAACCGTTTGATAGATTTGGTATTAGTGTATGACACTGCACCTTGTCACAACCAAATGGAAACAATATTTCAAAATTCACCATAAACTCTGCTCCGATTAGCCCCGTATAGTCCAATTCTTAATCCCATAAAATGTATGTGGTCAAAAATAAAAACCTATACAAAAACACACATAAATGTACCTAATATATGTGAACAACGTCCGGTTTATTTAGAATTTTATTGAAAAACAATCTGTTTCAGATATGAGCTCACATAAAGAAATTTTAAAAATAATTTTAAAGGTTGTTAGTAACGATAGAACTCCAAGAAAAATTGCGTTTAAGATATTTAAAGAACTTTTCTCGTTTTTGGCATTCGTATTATTAGCGCGTTGAAAAAAATTTTGTAATGAAAAAATTAAAAATAAAAATTAGAAAAATTAAATGTTCTACAAAATCAAGGCATAAAGCTGAATGGTAAAATCATCAAAATTATTCCATGTATTGTAGGTGGTGATAATTTAGGTATAAATTCCATTTTGGGTTTCGTAGAGTCATTTAAGTCTAACTATTTCTGTCGTTTTTGCAACTGTCACTCCAATGAAACAAAATTACTCTGTGATGAAAATACGGAAAAACGGATCGAAATATTTGATTTTGGTCCAAATAATATTAAACCACCATTATTTGACACGGATTGCTTAAACAAAATTAAATTTAAATTAACTGCATATGAAATGCTTTTAATTATCAGATATTTACCTACATATACTGATTGGCGATCTTGTTTATTGTGAAATTGAATGGCGGCTATTTATTTACCTTAGAGAAACATTTCGTTCAAAAAAAATTATCTGAAAATAACAGAATTAAGGTTTTGAAATCGTTACATATTAAAAATCAATTAAAATTAGCAAGACTACTTTTATTTAATGACTTTGTAGAAATTTCATTTGGCAAATTCTATACAAAATTATAATGTAAATGCTTCAGCACAAGAAATAACTCATATTAAGTATGATCATTTGTATTTAAAAAAAAAATGTATTTATATTTTCGGACTTTTTTAAAAAATTTGAACCTGTGTTTTGGTTCAATTAACCAAATTATTGATACTTGGTACAGATTGAGTCGCTTTTAACGTATATATATTTTTTAAATTCATTCTATTAACCGATATTATCGACTGTTATAACCATTGGATTACTAAATGTCAATTGTTGCGATCGAATATATAGTTTTTACAATCGAAATTTTCAGTAGTATAGTTGCTGTAACCGACGAAATTCGATTGGAAACAAATTTGGTTGTGGCAACGAAACTGTTTTCTCTGTAAATAATGTGACTTGTTGGAGTATTAACTGAATGCCTAGTAACGTAATTTTCGTCAAAGTCATCAAAAAATGGCTTAGATGTTGCGTTTCTTTCAGATTCCTTTAGGAATTTTCAATTAATTTCTTCCTGAGTGAAATTTAAATTAGGGGCTGTTTCTTTCATTTTTTTCACAACTTTGCTCCAGAGAACAGATTTCTTTTTCTTTTCTTCTGAAAACTCATTTTCCATATCCAAACGAACTCTTCTGAGGAGCTTTGAGAAGTTTGCATCAACTTCGATCCTAAAAATTAATAAATAAATATAAAATCCAGAAAATAAAACAAATTAATTAAAATTTAAATACTTACGTATTTAATGCATCAGCCATTTTCTTGACACTTGTTTGACGTCTATTTGCACATAAAATATTACAGTGATGCATTTTAGAATACACTACATTTGCAGTGTTGTAAAGTGATGCATTTCCTAACGTGCTGCATATCAAATACAGTGATGCAGGCCCACAGTAACAATATGCAAGCAAACAGCGGTCAAATTGAGACATATTATTATTTGAATGTATGAAGAAGGAAAAAACTGTAATAAATATTGCAGAAATCGTGGGTAGAAGTCGTTCAACCGTTCATGATATTATTAAAAGATATATAAAAGAATATAGAGTGGAGAACAAAAGCAAAAATATTAAGTGATCATGATGAAAGGTGTATTTTAATCGAAGTCAAGAAAAATCCTTTAAAATCTGTTGTGGAGCTACAAAAGTTTGTAGAAACCAATATAAGCAAATCAGTGTGTATTGAAACTGTTAGAAATGTGTTAAGAAGGCACGATTTTCATGGTCGAGTTTTGAGGAAAAAGCCATTTATAAGCCCAAAAAATAAAAAAATTCGTTTAGGGCTTGTCAAAGAGTATATTAATAAAACAAAGGATTTTTGGAATGCGGTAAAAATGGTCTTAGAGCGACTATTTCTTGGAAAAAAATTATGTATATACTTCTTACAGGTTCTTTATACTTTAATTTCATTAAACAAAAAGATTTCAAAAATAGACTTCCTACTTTTCATTACCGTATTTTTTATCATTAAATCATAGAAAGATTGTTATTCGGTTTAACGAATTTTTCGTTTTTACGAATGGACCTGACATATCTTTCGTTAAACCGGGAATCCACTGTAATTCCAAAAAAATACTAGTATTTTTAAGACTGTTATGAATGTTAGTCATTTTCTAAATCGAACCTTATATGGAGACCATGTCCAAATGTAAAACGATTTTGTCCATTTTGAATACCAATCAAACTGCAACAATAGTTTAGGTCCTATCGTTCTTTTAAGAGACTGACAGTCTCTCTGACTGACAGACGTGTCTATATCTAGAAACTAGTTAATTCAAATTAAAGGTTTCACTTTTCTTAGCCTTTTTAATCACTTTCTGGTTAATAGTTTTTCAAATCAGCCGAAAAAACGAACAGTTAAAAAGGCGTTCAGTACCTATGTATAACGGAAATATATTATACAGCCAGGATGTATGATAACTTGGGTAAACAAATTTTTATTATTTTTAAAACTTTTTGATGATGTAAAAATATGATAAACATTATATAAAAAGTTCGGCGTTTGGTCAAAATTTCGCCGAAAATTGGCCAGACCTCACATTTTACCGAACCCGTACCCGAACGTTCCGTAGGATACTAAAATTTAATAAAGGGGAATATTTCAAACAATCTTGAAAAATTTTACTTATTATTACCTACTACTGAAAATAACTGTTGACATTTATAGTCAGACGAAAGAATGTCATAAAGTTATTGTAACAGCAAAACATTTTGACTTCTTAAAAACTTGTCAGCGCTAATGAGGACTACTTTTACAGTGCTATTGACGATTATAAATTACTCACATATAGACGACTGTGTTATAGTCTTTTGATAATTTGACAAAATATATGAAAATTTCAGGGGGCATCGTAAAGTCTTTTTTTATGGGAACACATGTCGAATTCAGCACCGACTCTACCAAGTCATGAAGTATTCCATAACTTCTAACTGGAAATACTTAATGAAGTTTCAAAAATTAATTCGGAAATAGGAGTTTATGTTAACACTCAAACATTACCTAAACTTTTAAATTTGGAACAAGAAATTGATGGAAATAACAAGACAGAGGCAATTGAACAGTTAACAAAGATTTTATGAACTATATTTTAAATTCTGACGACACAGGCTTGCGAAAGAGTTCCCTATGTATTCCAAGTAGAAGAAATTGATTTTGAACAAGCCGGTAGTACCATTAAACAAAATAGTGAAAACGTCAGCATTAGAAAACATATTTGGGTTTTATATGGTAAAAATAACGGGACGTTTTGTTACTGCATTGTCTTCAATAAAATTTTCCGACATTATGGTTACTGATGAGAGTGGCGAAATAGAGGAATATGACATAATAAGGAAAAAAGTTGAAGTACCGTGAAATAAATATATTCAGGATATTGTAGGGGAAAATTATAAAATATTAAATAATATCTGTCCAACAAATTTTAAATTGCATGGTTTTAATAAAAATAGGGCAATACTGCGGTTTTATGCATATTGTAGTTATTTTAATCAGACATGCAGATTAAGAATGGCCTTCTTTTATTCAAAAATATATTTGTTTTCAAAAAATCAACTTAAATTGAAAAAAGCAAATAAATAGTAGAAAACTATTCCAAATGAGTAAAATTCTTTATTTATTCTTTATTTAGGCCAGAATGGGTTGCTGTGATAATGGATGTAAAATAAATGATATATTTTTCCTCTATTAGAAGGAATTTGTATCCTTTGACATATTGGAGGTCAAAGGTTACAAAAATCTGTTGCTTACTAATTATCCTAAGTAAAAGATATGTGTCAATTTTAATTTAGCCAAAACCCTTATTTTCCAGGACTTGGACACCTTCAATAAGAAACTTGCATACATCGAATTTAATCGCAATGTTCTTATTGTTAAAGCAGGAATGAACGTTTAATTAATTTTCTGAAGTTCACCTTACTTTTACTGGGGACAGGATATATTATGGACCGATCCTCATATAGTTAGGTATATAGATTTAGCGTCATCGTAATGGGCGTTAAAGTATTATTTTGGTAGTGACCATATGCTAGGTGTAGAATCATTTAGGAACCGTTCCTCACCATATTTGAGAGAGAGAATTTGGCTCATATCTTATCTATGTCGAATTTTATCGTTATATTCGCATTTTTAAAACGAAAACGTTGACCGACATTGCCCATTTTTAATACAAAACAAATCTTACCTATAAGAAATATTTGTGTTTAATTTGAACTTTCTAGCTCTTTTCGGTCGGCATCTATCAACAAACAGACGGACTGACAGACATGGCTATATCGTATTGAAATTTAATAAGGATCCAAATATTTCGTTGTGTTACAAACGATAGTGGGTTTTTATACCCACCTTCAAGAGCTTATAAATACATGTGTGAATATGGTAACAAAAGTACTCGCTTCCAATGACGTACTTCGATTGAAATTTGTTTAAAATTTTGACTTATCCAAAATTTGGCGGTCTAGAAATTCAAAAACTCTACTTAAGAAATATGATAAACTTAGTAATATGTTTAAAGTAATATTTTTAAAAAATGACACGGTAAATTTTAGGGATAACTATACAAAAAAAATTAAAAATAAAGTCGTAAAATGTAAAATTGAAGACATATTACAAGAATTCGAAATTAAAAAAACTCAGTTATATTTAATTACAACTGACCACGGTAGAAATTTAATAAAAACTTTCGAACTTTAATTATAAATTGGAAGTGACAAAGAAAGTTAATCTGAAAGTATTTACCATTTGTTAGATAACATTAGTTAGTTAGTTAGTCAAACTAACTAGATAACATTATAAATAATATAATATTGAAAAAAGTTCAATCACATACCCACCAATTATCAGTAACAATTTTCTAAATGTATAATTATTTTTTATATGAAAAACCTGTATACCATATATCACTTCTATAAAATTATAATTATAATTCTTTGAAAAAAACATGTTTGGAATGATTTCATTTGCCAAAATTTGTAATTATGTCATACTCATTGTGTTTTGCTACCTGAATCAATATGAGTTAAGAAACCCACTTTACGACTTTGAAGATTTTAACTACAAAAGTTTTCCGTCCGTCTGGCCGGCTGGCTGGACATAGCTTAATCGACTCAGAAAATGATTCTAAGCCGATTGGTATACTTTAAGGTGGGTATTGGACGAATATTTTTCTATGTTACAAACATCAGCACAAACCCAATATACCCTCCCCACTAAAGTGGTGTAGGGTATAATTAATAATAACTAATCAAATATACTTTTATCTCTCCAAAAGGGGGATCATTCGCCATAGGGGCACATCTGTCAATGCGAATAACTTGAAAACCTGCTCGTGGGGCACATGCGCCAAATATATGTAATGCTTGTGATGTAGAACAAAATTTGGTTAAAATATAGAAAAAATCAGTAATAACTTATTTTAATTTTTTTGTTAAGTTTTGTGAAATAAACAATAAATGTCTGGTTTATTATACTTTGTTTAATGAATTAAAGTATAAAACAGCAAAATAAGTTTTTATTTTTGTAATTTTTTCTTTTATATTACTAATGACAAATCTGCCCCATTTCTTTGGCGTATTTTTGGTCAGTGCGGAAAAGTTAAAAAAATATGAACATGAAGATGACTTAGGAAAAGTTGAAAGGAATAAAACTAAAGCCAACATATTTAAGTATCTGAACCAAGAAAAAATTAAGAATATATATTATGGTTTTAATTTGAGGCCGCCTCAAAAAAAAGTGGCGTATGGTCCCCCTTCTACCCTACATAAGTATAAATGATTTTCATAATAATCGGGCTCTTATTTGACCCTAGCCCCAATACAAACTCCCTTTCAAAAAATTTCTTAAAATTGACTTATCACTATTAGTATCGCAAAAAGGTTATATTTAAAAAACTAACTGTTATTTAAAATACATATATCATTTTTCCAAATTTAATGAGGACTAACTGTTTGTTCTGACTAATTCAACAATTTTTTGAACAGATATTTTGGTAAATTTATATTTAAATTACTCATCTGGCAACAGAAATGGGTCCACTCTTTCCACATATGACTTTAATCGGCTGGATTTTATAGCAATATTATCTATAAATTAGATAAAGATTATTATAAACTATTTAATAATAATAATAAAAGCGAAAAAATACTTACTTATAAGATTAATGACTGCAATAGTGTCCATTTATTCCTGAAGATAGTATAAGTATTTTTATTATATCTTCATTTTTTTATTTATTGTAGGTTTTAGACGGAGTATGTCAACAATAAAAAATTCAATTTTTCAAAGGCTTTACAACAGGATTAATAAACAAAAATATTGTTATGAACATTTTTTATATATTTAATAAATATTTTTTATATTTTTAATAAACCTTTTTAATGATTATGACTGAAAATGTTTAATTGAAAAAATACGAAAAAAAAATGCTGAAAGTGCACTTTTATAGATTCTCATTAATTCAATGCTCTTTACGTTTAATTTCATGGTTTAAGAAATAAAAAGTTTCAAAATTCAGACGATCACACTTTACGTACGACAAGTCTAATGAAAAAGTAAAATGAAATTCCATCCGTATATCAAAAAAAAGAGAATAAAAGTCGTATGATTTATATATTTTGTGTTCACACGATTGGTATAAAACAATAAAAAAGTCAGATGGAAACAGCTGTTTCCCTTTTTTTATATGTGTTTACATAAAAATACATCCCTGATCTAATGCGACCTGCTTGTTTTTTGAATCATTTCAAAAAATGAAGAGAGCCATACGAGTGTCAAATTTTCCATCTGTATTCTCCTTCAGTGTGTGATGATTTCATTACATATTGCGTTTAGACGATCCGATCCGTGCTCTTCTACACAAAATTTTGACTTGTGTGATCGTGTAAAGCCGGCTTTATGGATTATCACTTACAATGAGTCCTACATACTTAATTTTACGTCTCTAGGTTCAATATTGTAGAAAATTCAAAGAACGAAAAAGTACCAAAAAAAGTTCTTTTCATAGTTGTATATCTGGGGTCAATATTATAGGAAATTTAAAAAGTCCCTTTTGAAGAGCGAATGCTCTCAATTTTTGATGAAATTTTCAAAGGTTGTTTCGTATTTTTGCTCATATTTCCGGCATTTTTGGACTGATTTTAAATAGCAATCGTATATCAGATATCTGGGGTCTTCTACAGACAGACATGGCTAAATCGACTTCGCTTCCTATATGGAATCAGAATATATATATATATATATATATACTTTATAGGGTCGGAAAACTATCAGCCCATTCATAAACAAAAAATCCGTACAGAATTTCTCTATTTTCCTTTCTCTCCCATTAAAAATGAAAAATCCTCATGAATTGCATTACTTTTCTCATTCCTCCTTTTTTACTACATTTTCATCAACTGTGTGAAGGTAAAACAAAATCATGAGAAAAAAGTGTCTATTCTCAATAAATTTGAATTTCCGCTAAAAAAATTCACTTTAAAAACAAAAGGGAGTTTAAAGAAAATGTAAGAAATATTTTTGTACAAAAAAATTTCAAAAAATATTTAAAATAATTTATTGTTTTTTTAGGTCGAAAACAACTAATAAAGCCAAAATACACCAACTGGTAACTCTAATGGAGGGCAATTCCGATATTGGTTGTGCTTTCCATAAAGACAGCAAAGAGGTACTTGCAAGTTTTTGGGGTAACGATGAAAACAAACAAAATTCCATGGGGCCTCCAACTAAGTGTGTTGTTGAGTGGAAAAATGTTTATTAATTAATATGTGTGGGCAGACCAGAAAAAATATGTACGGCAAAAGGCGGCACAAAATTTAAAAAAAGGGTACAGGAGGTGGTCCAAACAAAAAACCCCAGCAAAAAATATGTGATGCCATAATTTACAAACGACATCTTAATCACATCTAAAAATGCGATTATATATTTTTCGCCTTTAAAAACCAGATATTTCCTTACAAATGCAAACCCAGTGAGGAAAGATATGTAGAAAAGTCAAAACAAATAACATATTCGAAGTACATCAAACTTTGGTGAAAAACCAATGAAATTAACATAAGCATGTTATTGAACCAATTCGGTTTATTTTGGACATCCAAATTTTGGATTTTTATTGCATCTATGAATAAGATTAGATGTAGTTCATAGTTGTCAAAAATGAACAACATCCCTCCAATGACACGCTAATGTAAAATTCATAGGTTTTTCTCCAAAATTGGAAGTACTTCAAGTAAAAATTCTACTTCTTTTTCCTGACTTATTTGCTGGGACAATCATTTTCACCAACAGAGAAAGCAATTTATAATTTAATAGATATAAAATATTCTGTCGAAGGTGAAAACAGCTAATTTGATGTTTTTAATCGCGAGGAATTTATAATTGGGGAATTTTTTTCTCGAGAAAAATGTTTGGTAATGTTTGTAATTGGCCTGCATGTAATAGAAATTACAAGCTGAATGGCAAACTTACGATGGTGAAGAGTATAAAAAAGTTGAATATCAAAATTCCAATTCTATGAAAAGATAAGTAATGGGTAAGGCAGTACTTCTGTAAATTTGTAGATAAGGCTGTAAATATTTGTGAATTTACTAATTACAGTCATATTTGAATATTAAAACCAATTTGCAATTTCAGATATTTTAGTAATTATTTTCATACAAATATTATCGTGCAAAGCGAACTACTTTTTTAGTCCATCAAGAAAAATTTCATACAATTTAAAATTATTACTTTTAACCCTGCGTAAACGCGAAACAATACGATAAAATAAAGATGTTGAAGCCGCATAGAACGTGAAAGAAACATATAAGTCAATAATTGTCTATGAAAAATTAATTTTGGTTGACATCTCAAAAAATAGTCCAGACCACAATGACAATGCATGATGCATTGTTTTATTTTCACTTTTATTAGCAGACATATTGTTTATAAAATTTTTTATTGGAAAAGCATTGTTAAATACAATTGATAAAGTATTGATGATATTAAAAAAATCAATATACAACTTTTATGCGACCTTCAATACCGGCTACAACAGGATCATGAATTTTAATAAATTTCATTATGGCATCTAAGTCTCCAGGTCCTCTTCTAAAATGTATAGAATGTTAAGAATTTACAAATCGATGTGATTTAAAGCAAAACTTTACCTGAAATCTTTAGCGTTTTCTTTAATTAAATTAAAACCATCTTTACCGTTAGCCAAATAATCCATAAGAACCACTTTATAGTCTTTTTCCAAATCTAAATTTACATATCTTGGAACCACACACTCCTGGCAGCGGACTTTCAGATCTTGAACCCTTTGGCCTACGGGATTTGTAATGTTGTAAACAACTTTCAAACCAGATAACTGTGGAAATCTATAAGAATAATTACTAGCTGCTGTTAAAGGAGCTATACAATCTTCTAATAATTTTCGAATTATGGAACCATTTAAGGTCACAACAAATATATCATTTTCCCATGGACACATGGTTATCAAGTGATTGTAAGTTATATCTATAAAAGATAGTTAGTTTTGTTAGTTATTTTTTTTTTCACAAAATGTTATATGTTAACGTACTTCCTGGTTGCAAAGGTACGCGGAAATGACTTTGTGCTGTAAATGCTATAGTTATATTGCTCCAGTTAGGACCATCATAGTTTTGTTCTTCGAGAAACTGAAAAATGTTTATATTGTACATAATTTTTTAAAGAAATTTTCATAAATTATAAACTAACTGCATGTAACATTGCATCCGTAACAAAATTGCCCAAATTACATTCTCCAGTGGAACATTCTTTTTGTTGCAAATATACTGCACTACGTCCAATCACACGATTTCCAACGGATTCAATTTCCTGACGCCACGGTTTTAAAGCTTCAGTAACTGAAAAGTCTAAATAGAAAAAATTAAAAAATAATAATCAAATGCTAAATACACCGGTTGACAAAATTAAAAATAAATCGAAAGTCAAAGACCAACTTAGACGTTTCTATTTTTTCCATCACATCTTTTGAGATATCGTGTTCTGAAATTTGAAAAGGTACTTATTTTGCCTTTTTGAGACGTTATAACAGGCGCAAAGGCAACTTTATTAATGAAATGTTGTAAGCCATATAAAAAAAGTCTTAACATCTGACATATCTTCTTTATTTTTCGAGATATCTTAACCTTAATTTTAAAAACTCACGTGTTGCAGTATATTCATTTAGAAAAGTATACTTATAAATGTCAAAAATATGAAATTTTATGTTAAAACACATTCTGTATAAAACCCCCGTTAGAAACATCCATTATATTTCTCAATCCTCCAAAGTTTTAAAAATACATTTTGAATGACGAAAACCGAGCGATTGGCAATGTCAGTTTGCTGTGTCTTTCCTTTTTTGGGGACTCATTTGTATACCTTGCACTACTACTTAAAGAACGAACCCTTTTGATTTTGATTGAAATCGTTACATACATGAATTGAAGGTATTTTATTAATCAATAAAATAATTTAATCTTTTAACCATAAAAATATCGAAGAATTCAATTCTGAACAAGACTTTAAGAAGTTTAAATTAAAAAATATTTTATTTATACAACATTAAAAATATTTATGCGTCCCTCAAGTCCTCTATAAATTGGTGAAGTTTTATTTACGTATTCCATTATAGAGGCCATATCTGTAAAATATTCTCTGAAAACAAAATAGTTTTTGAATTTATTACAACACATCCTATATATTTAAAACTTACTGTCGATTTTGACCATATTGTTTAAACATTGAAAATCCATAACCTCCACCAGCTACATAACGTGTCGTTAAAATCCGATAAACTTTATTAATATCCAAATTCTCGTAAATAGGAACCTTACAGTGAGCACAGCGAACTTTTACTTTAAGCACTCGTTTATTTACAGGATTCCACAAATTGTATATGACTTTTAATCCCGACACTTGTAAAAATGTATTAGTGGCATTAATCTTATTTAGAAAATTAATACGTGAAACGCTTTTCTCTAAAGCTGCTTTCAAATGTACTCCTTCTAGGTCGAATGCCACTAGGGGAGCTTCAAATGGGCATAAACTATAAACTTGTCCATAAGTTATAGCTAAAAGGGAATATCATTATCAAATGTAATTTATAATTTTGCATTAAACCATTAAGTTACCTCCACGTGGCAGCGTTAAATACAATTCGCCAGCAGCAGCCAAGGCTATGGAAACATTTGTCCAGTGGCTACTATTATATGGTGATAACGACATAAGCTGTAATATTATTTAAATTATATCTGAGTGAAATTATACATATATCAAACTTGTGCACTTACTTTGTTTAACATTGCATCGGTATAAAAATTTCCAATATTGCATTCTTTATATTCACATTCGGTATGTTCTAAATTCACTATAGTTTCTCCGATTTTTGCACTACCAGCCGTTTCTATTATATTTTTCCATGTAGGCATAAATTCTTTTATTTCTTTATCTATAAAAAATATTTTCAAACAAAAACTTTTTTAAATTTATTTATTTTTTAATTGCATATATCGATTATATTTGTGATTTTATGGACTTTCAACTGAATCCAAATATGGCCTCAGAATTTCTCCATTTTATTTTCCTGATACAAAACACCATATTTTAAGCCACACTTAAGACGCTTTAACGTTTTAAATTTTTATAACTAAATTTGCTTTGTAGTTTAAAAGTCTATCCTACCGACTTCAAGAAAAGGTCTAAGTCCTATTATATATTCTTCCTGCTTCGAGATAACTTAACCTAAAACAAGTAAGAAAGTATAGTCCGACCATATAATACTTTACACCAGTTATAAATATTAAAAGTGATTTATTTTTCATAAATGGAAATATGGACCAAGCCCGATAAAATTATGTAAATATATTTATATAATATTTTATTGTGCTGAATTTCATCACGATATTTGTGTTTATAAGTTAATTTGGGGCTTTATGCAGGGTCATCAAGACTTCTATAAAACTTATCTGTATATTTAACATAATAATGAGCTCAGAAGCCCTTTTCGGGGGGTTCTGTTCTATGGGGGCTAGGTGAAATAATGGACCGATTTTAACCATTTTCGATAGGCTTCGTCCTTGGGTAAAAAAAAAACGTGCGTGCCACGTAATAATAAATGACAGATCCATCCAAATTAAACCTTTTTGTCATTAAATAAGTTCCTACTCTATCTATCTATCTATCTATCTATCTATCTATCTATCTATCTATCTATCTATCTATTTATCTATCTATCTATCTATCTATCTATCTATCTATCTATCTATCTATCTATCTATCTATCTATCTATCTATCTACCTATCTATCTATCTATCTTTCCATCTACCTATCTATCTATACTATTATTACAAAAATAATCATAATCAAATCACATTTGAACTCTAGGTCGCCGTATAAAACTTTTTTAATATATATACAAAAATGAGAGTGTGTTTGTATGTTTGTTCCTTATAGACTGCTGAACGACTGGACCAATTTTCCTGCAATTTTCACAATGTCTTCCTGTATGTCTGGACTATAGGCTACTTTTTATGTTGAAATTTCAAGAAAATATTGAGTCAGAGAATCTAAGATATCTTTGAATTGGCAGACTACCAATGATGAAGCGGCACCCCTCATATGAATTACATATAAAAATTCATTTGTCTGGGAAACTAATAGAATTTAATTCTTCAAATGTTCCCGAAGAACTTTAATATTCATCTGGATATTTTGGAGTGAAAAGAGCGGACTTTCGTCCGAGGGGAATTGGTTGATTAGAGCCCCGATATGAATTAAATACAAAAATTCGTATATCTGAGAAACTATTACATTTATGTGAATAACGGATGGACTTTCAATGAGAGATTTGGAAAACTATTTGGGAAACTAATAGAACAAGATTCTTTAAATGTTACAAGAAGAACTTTATTATACATCAGAACATTTCGGGGAAAAAAAAGGCGGACTTTCAATTGGAGCTCTGAGAGCCTCTATATGAATTTAATGGACGAATTCGAATGTTTGAGAAACTATTAGTGCTCGAATCTTCAAATTTTACATGAAGAACTTTGACGTTTATTTAGAGAATAACGGGCGAACTTTCAATGGGGGTTTGACACCTTACATATGAATTGAATACAAAATTCCGTATATCAGGGAAACTAATAGTTTTTTTTTTTTAATTTTTCATAGATTAAAATAAAATTGTAATTAAAGTTTGGACAAATTAGTGAATTGTAACAAACTATATATGTGAAAAACTATTGTAGTCAATTCATCTTCAAATTATTAAGTGGGTTTTTTAGGGTACCCCGTAAAGGCTAGATGGTAGTGTGCTGGGGATTGTAGGTTTGATTCCCACCAGAGACTCTGGACTCTGGTAATGAATAAAATAAGATAAATGATAAGTGTTTTTTATATTGGGTAGCAAAGCACACTGGGTATAGCTAGTTTTGTCAATAAATTGATTAAACATTAATATATTTCAGCCATATTCGACGGAATACTAGTTTGACATTTGCAACTACGATGAGTTGTGTATATGTAATTATTTATATGAAAAATGTAAAAGAATACAAAAATATCGGTTTAAATAAAATACTGCTATTTATTATTAAGTACAAAATTACTATAAGTACTTTGAAAATTACAATTTTCTTCTTCTGTTAAAGTACTTTAATTCGGCCCTCGACGCCGGTAATTATCGGTGTAATGTTTTCGGTGTACATTAAAAGAGCATCCAAATCGGTAACGTAAGGCCTTAAAAAAACAAAATAAATTTAATTTTTTATACATTTTAAATAAAATAACTATATAAACTTACTGTACATTAGTGCCATATTCACGGAACATATAGTAACCATCACCACCATCTTGAAGGAAATTTGGAGCCACAATACGATAAGTTGAGTTTATATCGAAAGGTTCATAACGTGGATAGGTACAATTACCACAACGTACTTTCATATCAACAACACGTTCATACATGGGTTTTTTAAAATCGTAGGTTACTTTTAAACCTGATACCTGTAGAAAGATATAGGAGCTATTTTCGCCATTGGCATAATCTATTTTACTAGCGCCAAATTCTAAAGCTTCCAACAAACGTTCACCGGGCAAATCGAATGCAGTTAAAATATTTTCAAACGGTGACATGGCAACAATGTGGGAATAGGTGAGATCTAAAAAGTGATAGAAGATAACATAAATATATAATGTTTCCAAGCTAAATTGGTGTTTGTTATTCACTTACTTCCACGATAAAGCGGTACTCTTAAAGCACCTGTATTAACTAAACCAATAGGTACTTGAGTCCAAGCTTTGTCTTCATATGGAGCCAAATGCAAATACTATAAATATGAGAGTTCGCATACTTATAAAATTTTATAATTTCTTTTTATTTTATACTTACTGCATGAACCATTGCATCACAGAAGTAATTTCCTAAATTGCACTCCGCGCTGCTGCAGGGATATTTAACAAGATCAACTAATGTTTCTCCCACCACAACTTTACCTTTTGCATCAACTTCAACTTTCCATGGTTGTAGGGCATCAACTACTTCCGCGTCTAAAAGGAAAACATATTGTTTACTTATAAAGTTCATATTAAAAAATATGCTATTTAAATACCATATACCAAACACCACTTTACATCCAACACCATTTAATAATTAACACAACAGTAAGTACAGTGAGTAATATTTTGTTTCCAATACCGAACATATTTGTCCAATTCACAATCGGTGTTGTACGGTTGTATCGTAGTATGTCGTAATTTTTTTATTATTATTTGTTTTTGTTTCAAAAAAATGTATGACTTACAACGTTACAACGATACGACATCGATTGTAAACTGAACAATTATTTTATCACAATAAAAATACAAAATGCAACAATTCGGAATTTCCTCATCACATCAAGTTATAGAAGTATCTTATAGATGCTATAACAGCGCAAACACACATATATTTGAAATGGGGAACAGATTACACTTTCAGACGACATACATAGTTTTATATATTTATTTCATACTCCATCATCTATTTTCTTCAGATCATCATTCAAAGGTTTAATTGAATATACAATTTTTAATTATTTTGACCTGGTTCACACTGGAAAACTTTTATTGAGAAGTTTTTGATTTTGTGTGTGAGAGAAAGAGGTGGTTGATATTTCATTCTCTTTTTCTCACACACAAAAATCAAAAGTTTCCCAAAAAAGTTTCCTAGTGTGAACCAGGTCTTTGCAGTTGTGTTTGCAAACGAGTACACCAGCTCCCAAAATATTGCAAGATCTTAAAAGTGAACATCTGGTAACGAATCCGTACTCTCTGAGATCATAAATACTGCCTCAATTGTTTACATCCATACTTGATAAACAAAATGGTGGGACCAATGTTACAAATGTTTACATCTAACATTGTTCTTGGAAATACATTTCTTTATGATCGCCAAGACTCTCTGCTTTAACTAAAAACGAAGAGCAGCTAATTTTAACTGTTCTGGTGAATATGGGTTCTGCTGCCACACAATTCCGGTGCTTAATTCGAAATGTTTAACACGCAGATAATCTTTGGTCCTTTTTTGTCGTGTTACTTTTGCAACTTCTTGATGGCTTGTCAGATGATTCACAAACGCCTCTTTGTATAATTTTTGTTAGTAGTTCAGCAGGGATATAACGAATATATCAAATAAGGCAAAAACTTGGTCTTACTCATATAGAACACACTGTGATAAAACTGGTAAGAACATATCCTTACAAATCTTTTTGTCAACATTTCATCCCGAAGGGACCTCCCTTATAATCGAGACAAGGCAGCATTTCGAAACTCAGCCCTATGAGTTCCGGTGGTACCAGTTTATAAGGCTGCCTTGTACGACACCAGCACAAATTATTCCAGGGAAAGGCTGACAATACATTTGACATCACCAAATTTCTAGTCTCACCAAGATGGGGAATATCATTTAAGTAACATTTCCCTATGGGGATATATTTACGTTATATTTAGTGTCGATTATCCGAATAACCTTTAGCACATCGCAATAAATTAAATCTATTTTAAAAATAATTTCAAACCAGATTCCCCTTTCCTTAATTCTTTAACTCAACCGTAAGTACTTTAAACTAATAGTGATAACATGTATAATATACTGTTTTTGTTTCGTTTTACTAATATCGTTATAAATTGAAAATTTTGACTTACCTTCCGGTACACTATTAGACATATAAATAGGAGCACCTTCAAAATCAACAACATTGCCATCGTCATCGAAATAAACCGTTAAATTGCCAACATATTTAGCATAAGCGCCAGCTTGTACAATTAAAACACGATGACCAGAGGCATGAGTAACTTGTGTTGGATAATCACCCTTTGGAGTATCAGGTCCTGGAGGATTATCTCCAGTATAGAGGAATGTATGCGAATGAGAACCAACAATGACATCAATTTCTGAACCGGCATGTTCGGCAATCAGTTTATCAACTTCATAGCCACAATGGGAGATAACAATAATAATGTTGGCACCTTGGGACTTAAGTTTTTCTGCCTCCTCTACAATAGCTACACTTTCATTGCGAAATATTAAATTACCGGTATTGGCTAAATCCTGTAATTAGAAAATAAAAAAACAATTATATTCTCTTGAATATATAATAAATCTGTTGAGAAATCTCACATAAGTTGTTTCCAAAATTACACCTATTACACCAATTTTACGGTTACTTCTCTCAATAATCATAGATTTTTGATATTTTCCAGTCATTTCAGGTTCATTTGTAGAATACATATTTGCCACGAGCATAGTGGTGTTAAGTGACTCCAAAAAGGGGACAACGCCTTCTACACCATGATCGAATTCGTGATTACCCAGTGTCTGTAATTAAATCATTTTATTATTTCTCAATTTTTTCTAGTATGTAAGGATTTTCAAATTTTTCCAACTGAAAACATTAAAATTTAATTCACATTATATAAAATTTATAACCGTTTTCAAAAAGTTTAATTGAAAAACTTATTTTCTATATTGGATTAATGATTTTTTTTGGAAATTCAGAAGAATAAATTGTAGAATATCAATACGGTGTAAAAACGTACACTGAAAATTAATATGCTATAATTTATTTACACAATATCACCACTCCCGCTTACAAATAGGGAGTTAGATAAGTACTTAGTTTTCACAAAAAGACTTATAATGTATAAAACCATAGTTCTAAAACAATCCCAGCAGTACGACAAAGAGTCAATGCATACGAAAAAGACAGTAATTTCCATTAATAGTTAACCACCTGGATGATTGTAATTCGTATGTTTTGGGTCAATCGTCACGAATGTACCTTTTGTAATCGAGAATGAAGACAGTCGTCACTTTAGTGTCCCCTTTGTAAGCGAGAGCGGAGGCAATCGTCTAAGTGGTCAGTTCGGGACTGTTCAGTCGAACTGCTGGGATTTCCAATGCTAAAATTCCAAAGATTAAGCTAAATAACATACATACCATTGCATCAGCTGGCAACATATTTAAAAACTGACTGGTTACATTCCAGCGTCCAATATTGTACCACAAAGTACCTTGAAAACTATCACCAGCATTGAAATAAACTGCATTCGTATCTTTTAGTTCTTCCAATAGACGCTTAACTGTATAAACAGTGCGTGCATAACCGCCTATACAAGCTGTATTATCATTACAAGTACCGCCTCCAGTATCGGTGGCTTCAAACCTAGAAAAAGTAAATATAATAATTTATTAGTGAGTTCAAACACAATGATGTTCTCACATTAGTAGTAAATATAAATGTTATCGTTTTCAAAAAAAAAATTGCAATAACAAAAAGATTAGATTATATGTTAAAGAATATAATTAAATGTAAAATTATAAACAAAAAATATTAGAGAGTGTTGTCGCTATCAAAGAGCTGTAGGTACTTATCACATGTTACCAATTTAAAATTGATTTATATGACAAATATTGCCAATTTAGTGTACGTATGTATTTAGTAATAAATTTTCTATTAAAAAGTCTATTTGCAGACAAACTAAAATATCAATTAAAAATAATACTAATGTATTAGTTGACATCTTCAATGTCAATAATGCTTATTTTTAAACTTATTAAACTTAACATATATGTATGTGTACATACATATAATCATTAATTTATTAGTACCTAGAACTATTTGATAAAACGTTTATTGCAACACGTGATCTTAAGATAACATTTTGTTTTAAATAATGTTCTTAACATTAAAAATCATAATCTGTTATGTTATCTGCAATACACATACATATCTAATATAAACTTACATATAATAAAGAAACAGTTATCAAATTCCTTACAATTTTTCGAGTCCCACTCTTTCAAAACCTACATATCCTTAATTTTATGTAAGATTATATGATTATGAACCCTTTTAAAATTCGAGAGATCGAATTTAAAATTTTCTACACAAATTTTGTCGAGGGAGTGGGTCGGTTATATATACATTATTTTGTGCAGTTCATTGTACTAAAACTATGAAAATATGCTTCTGAGAAATCAATCAAAAATCGTGTTTTTTAACAAGACCAGACCAGGAGATAGTTATCAAGTCGTGATTGAGCGATTAATTTAAATTGAGCCTCATTGCCACAATCTCTAAAATGTTTAATCTATAATTAAAAGAATATGAATAGCAAATATGACTCTTTCCCATGAAAATCGGTTCTTCGCACCAGAACGATGCAGAGTTTACAACCATGCCGACGTGCAGCTGCTGCAAAAACATCAGCAAAAGTTTAGACAGAAAAAAGTGTTAAGTAAACACTGAAATTAACTTGAACTCTTCTGATGAGACCATAAATTTAACAGCTCGTATATAGAGTTCTCTGAGAGATATTTTTGCCGATACCAAAGTCCGGTCTACAATAGGAATCTTTTGATTTTGCGTGAGAGAGTACGGAGTTTCTCGTACAACAACAAATCAATGCACTTACCACGTTTCTGAAACAAAAGTTTATATGTGTAGACATTAAGGAACCCAGCAGTTCGACGGGACAGTCCCGAACTGACCACCTAACCTACCACTTGTGGTGACCTCTAGCCACCTGACTACCCAGGTGACCGACCATTTTAATATGAGCTTGTTCTACGAGGAAGTCAATCGTCACTCTACACCCTACAAAGAGACAGTAAAGATACGATTGCCTCCGCTCTCGCTTACAAAGGGGGCACTAAAGTGACGATTACATTCTCGATTACAAAGAGTTTATTTGTGACGAAAGACCAAAAACATACGAATTAGAGTCAACCAGGTGGTAAGATATTAATGGAACTAAAATTTAAAAGTTTCAAGTGTCTACTCTCTAGAATACTATGGGACAATAATGTGACCATTGGCCCGAAACAACTTTTAAGAGTATAATCTCTAGGTTACTTGAGGGCAGTAAAGAGACGACTGTCTCCGCTCCCGCTTATAAAGAGGAAACTAAAGTGACGACTGTCTTCATTTACGACTACAAAGAGTACATTCGTGACGAATGACCCAAAACATACGAATTACATTCATCCAGGTGGTTAACTATTAGTGGAAATTACATTATTTTTCGTATGCATTGACTCTTTGTCGAACTGCTGGGAAACTTTAAAAGAGAATTAAGAAAAAATTTCTCAAGAAAAGTTTCCTAGTGGGGACCAGGTCAAATAAAAATATAGTTTTTATATAAATACACCATGTCACACTCTATTAAACGCTTTGGAAATATCTAAAGCACCGAAAAGCAATGAGTTCTCAAATGAGCTTACTTGTACTCTTTCATTCACACAAACATATGCTCACATCAGCCTTTCGCTGATCTCAAGCCACCACTTTACTCCCCGAAAGGTAGGATAGCAGGGCTACTGTAATGCGACCTATACGAAAGCCACACATAAGTTTTATATAAGTATAATCAAACTCAAAAATTATCAGAAAATCAATTTCTTTTAATGGATTTCTAAAATATTTTCAAATTAAGGTAAAATTTATTTTAAAATCAGCAAAATCGTTTCTTAAAAAACGGAGATGTGATCAAAATTTCTTAAGAATGCAGTGAATATTTAATTTTTTTCCAGGTTATTGGTTTGGTTTTTCAAATTCTCCGTACACACTCAGCAACATCTTTTATTAGAAAGTGAAAAATGCTAAAACACGGGGATGCCATTGGAGGCAAGTACTTTTAGTCTCATGTAGTTGCTTTATAAAGACCACTTCTGAAAACCATTAGTAAATAATGTATGAATTAATAATGACATCGGGATAAAATTTAACTTGAATGTTTCTTTTGTGAAATTTTATCCTGATAAAAAAGCTCTGAAGCGCTATTTAGAAAATTATGTAATCGTTAGTTTCGCAACCGATAGAGTTATTAATACTTATACAATTTAAAATCGAACACCAATATTGATCCCATACCGAAATAAGTTTATCGGTATAAATACCGGTATTCAAATACCATTTTACACTTACACCGGCATCATATCGGTACAATACCGTTGTGACGACGGTATCAAAACCGAATCAATAACGGTATTTTACAAATTTCATTACACTTAAGAAAATATTGAAAACTGCTTTATGATGCCACTTTAACGAAACCACGACCTCGAGAATGACAGATATAAAGACTAATAAACAGCTTGATAGCAATTCTAATAAAATTTTGTGTATGAATATATTTTTGTATAAATTATAATTCTTCCGAATTTTATAGTCTGGTAATGTTTTTAAGTGTATTATGGACGTAAGAGAGATGTAAGAACAAAATTTCACAAAGTTATCTTTTTATATGGACAGATTCAGAAATCGATACTGAACCGATACTTCAAGGAACAATATATTGGACGTTATAATTAGCAGCACAAACTCAAGATACCTTTCGCACTATTAAATAAAACTATGTAAAATTATATTTCATAGAACCTAGTATTTTGTTGTTAAATTTAAATTTCTAAATATGTAAATACTAAATTTGTTGTAAAAATATGAAATACAGAGAAAACAAAACAATTTGTTTTAGAAAAATTAAAAAATATGCAAAATATGCTATAAAAATATTGGAAATATGCAAAATATATGCAATTTAAAGCAAAATATGAAATGTTTGCATTTATCAAAGTAAATTTTTCTTAATCATCAAGTAACAGTCCTCGACAGATTGGAATTAGAGGTTATATAAAAAATCTTTATAAATAAATGTGTCTTTGTACTAATATAACATCTCAAATATGGAAAAAATTAAGTACTCGATATCGACCTGATGGGTGAATTCCGAGGCCACATTCAGCGAAGCTTAAGTCTATAGAAATATATACGGGTCTCTGTGTTTAAAAATATGCTATAAAAATGTTAGAAATATGCAAAATATATGCAATTTAAAGAATAATATGAAAAGTTTGCATTTATAAGAAAATATACAAAAATATGCAACAACAAATCGATGCCATTTTGTAGCAAATTCTTTAATTTGAAATGAAAACTAGTTAAAAGTTATTTTGAGTTACTGACTAAAAACATGCCTTTACATAGAAATCCTTGCCCTGGTAATCACTATATAAATTCTGTAGAACTCGGCCCACAATAGTAAGTAATTTAATTTTTTTATCCACAATGAAGAGCAATATTTAGAATTTCAAAAAGGGGCAGTCATGAGTTTATTAATTAAGATAAATTTATATATTTATTTATTGTTTGAAACTATAAGTATTTTAATTACTATAACTAATTAACAATTTTACTTGCACTTTCTAAATTTGGTTTCAATAAAGCAAGGATTGATATTTTTCGTTTTCATACAAATTCACAAAAGAAAACAAGTAAGAAGTTTAGTCGGGCGAGGCCGACCATATAATACCCTACATCTGTATACGAATAAAATGTGATTTAGTTTTCATAATAAAGCTTTTACGTTGAATTGTACTAGATATACTAAAGCCATTTACTGTTTAATAAAACTGGATATTTAAGTAAAATTTTGATGGGGGGTTTTTTAGAGGGGCTAGGGTCAAATGAGGCCCCGTAATTATAAAGTTCATCAGGTTCATCAAGACTAGTATAGAACTTGGCATTGCAGCTTTTTGTCGAGATACGAGTATATTAAATATGATTATGAACTTAAAAGCCCTATCTGGCGGGTTCAGTTCTATGGGGCCTAGGTGAAATAATGGACCGACGTTAACTAATTAAAATAGGCTTCGTCTACAGTACAATAAAAGATCATTTCATTGAATTATCTCCAAAATTGCGACCTGTAGTTTGATTACAAGGTTTACAAGCTCTATTCAGGGGTTCAGTTGTATGGGGGCTAGGTGAAATAATGGGCCGATGTTAATTTTTTTCACTAGGCTTCGTCCTTGGGACAATAAAAAATCATATACCAAAATTGCAACCTGTAGTTTGATTACAAGCTCGATTCGGGGGTTCAGTTGTATGGGGGCTAGGTGAAATAATGAACCGATGTTAATTTTTTCACTAGGCTTCGTCCTTGGGACAATAGAAGATCATGTACCAAATTTCATTCAATTTTCTTCAAAATTGCGGCCTGTAGTTTGATTACAAGGTTTACATGGACGGACGGACATAACTAAATGGACTCAGAAAATGATTCTGAGCCGATTGGTATACTTTAAGGTGGGTATAGGACCAATATTATTGTGCGTTACAAACATCAGCACAAACCCAATATACCCTCCCCACTAAAGTGGTGTAGGGTATAAACACCAACCATATTATACAAATGTACGAAGGTTTACAATTATTTATATAATATCAGTTAATTTAATTTAATATCGTTCACGTGAGTAATATATGCATATATACATATGTATGTATATATGCGTATACATTTTTTATATATTTAAATATTTATATCAATTTACAATAATATTGAATTAAATATATGCACAAAAAAATTAATAATTTATTTGTATTAAACAATTTTAATTAAATCACTAAAGTTAAAACTTAAATTTTTAAAATAATTAAGTTATACACACCTGGCGTGAAAATCATTAATATGTATAATTGACAACGGAAATAGATCGGCCTTAACCTGTTGTTTACTTAAGCCCAACAGTGTAGTTAAACAAATAAGAAGAAATCCAAATGTTTTGTGACGTATCATTTTTGTTTAGATATTAAATGATAAAAATTGCACAGTGGATCCCCCAAAATACAAAAAAAAAAAAAAAACGAAACGAAACGTGACAGCCTGTCTTCAGTTGTGGTTTTCTTCCGTTAGACCACCTTAAGCCAATTGAACGGTCTGAGAACTGAAACGTGCGATACGTAAATTACTTAGTTTTAGTTGATTATTTCGATCTCTAAATACTATATTACTTTGCATTTGTACTCTTTTCGGCTTTCAATGTATTAAATAATAAAAAGCCAGTCACACAAATAAATAAATTACACAGGGCAACAAAATTTTAACAAAGAGTTCAAAGTAATTTTTTCTTAATCATTGACTAACACTGACAGTCCTCGATAGATTGGAATTAGAGGTTGTATAAAAAATCTGTATAAATAAATATGTCTTCGTACTAATATAACATCTCAAATATGGACAAAATTTAGTACCCGATATCGACCTTGATGGGTACCCGATATCGACCTTGATGGGGGGAATTCCGAGGCTACAGTCAGCGAAGCTTAAGTCTTTAGAAACGTATACTGTTCTCTGTGTTTAAAATTTTTTTAAATTTTACTTTTAGAAATGAATATTAGAATCTACGTTTTGAATTTTTTTAAATTTTGTTGGCCAGTGTTGTTATTACTCTCAATCTGAGTATAATAAAATAAAACGTTTATAACATTATATATAGGCAGAAGTGTACAAATAACTTATTTTTTCACTTGATTAAACGTTAGTGATAAGAGAGTTTAAACATTCAAACTGGAGATAAAACAACTAATCATTTGAAATAGATTTATTGTAATTGCAAAAACAATAAATCAATCAAAGGGTTATTATTCAATATGTGTAATGGCAACGACAACAAATTATATCAAAAATCCAAATTTTCGAACTCAATATTCCCGACTCAATTGCTGCTCCGTAGAAATTACTGCAAATTTGTTGTCATTACTTTCGAATTTTCAGAAAAAGGCAGTACAGTACTTTTTGCTTATAGTCACAACCCTTAATTACACAAAAATTGAGGACTATATCGCTTAAGTGATTATCAGGGCAAGGATTTCTATGCAAATGCATGTTTGTAGTCAGTAACTCAAAATAACATTTAACTAGTTTTCTTTTCGAATAAAAAAATTTGCTACAAAATGGCATCGAGTTGTTATTGCATATTTTGTTATAAATGCATAAATTGCATATTTTGCTTTAAATAGCCATTATCATTTGCCGTTTTTGATTCATTTGTTTTCAACGTCAGTTCAAATCAACTATTTAATGAAATTGGTCAGATAAACTCAATAAAATAAGAGACTGAGACTGTTATTGCAGTATAACTTGCGAGGCAAGGAAGTTGAAAGTTTAGCCATTTTTTGTTTTACTTTGGGATAAATTCTTTTGAGTTCTTCCATAAAGTACTACCAACATAAACCAATAATACCAATTTTGGCTTAAAATTGGAAAGTCGTTAAAAACGCAATGAAATATTTCGGATTGATCCAACTTTTGGTTGGCATTTTTACATACTCATGAATTCAAAATATTACACAATGCACAATTCCGTAACGTTTTCTTTTGTTTTTGTGTCAAAAATTTTATCTGCGAAATATTAATAACATGTGATGATACAACAATACGATACCGGTAGTAAATTTTATAAATGCGATATCATTTCTTGCCATGTCATGTTTGTGAGGATCGTGTTGCTTCTAAAGTTATAGGGATAAAACAAAAAAAGTAAAATCTTCAACATCGCTGCAGGACATCCAAGGTGTCCTGTAATAAACATCAATATGATTGTATTCTAATGATAGATTATTTTATGTAGATTACCATGATGTTTAATAACCTACGGTTCTGAGAAAATAAGTAAAAAATACCAAAAAAATTCTTAAATGACGTTTTAACCTAAACCACAATATCTTGAAAACTAAAACTAACCGGAAATTTTCATAACAACTTACAGCCAATTTGACTGACGTTAAGGCCAGTTTATACAGGGAAACTTTTGATTTTGTATGTGAGAGAATATATGAAATATTTCTTTGTCTCTCTCTCACATACAAAAATCAAAAATTTCCTTGCGTGGCCAGGCAACTTTAAAGTTTCCAAGTTCCTATTCTAAGACCATTTAGTATTTCTTCAGCTGTAAACAACAAACAAACTATGACTGGAATTAGAGATGGCTGAGAATTCACTAGTAACTACTATGACTAAAAATTGTGGATCTGAGTAGAATAAGAATCTGTTTTTGAAATTTGTCCAACACATCCAAAATCTCGAGATACATATGCACCTTTAAGCACTTATAAGTCAACACCTTATTGGATTTTATTTTTGCACCGTATCTCAAAATTTTGGTAGTGTTAGTGCCGACCATATGATACGTACACTATGAGTATATTTTAAAAATTATTTATTTTTTATAAAGAAAATTATATTAAAAATTTAAGCAATTTATTTATTTTTTTTTTATTTATTATAATTTATACTTATACGTATAAAGCTTATTTGGCCAATTTTTATAGAGATATAAGTATATTTGAGGTATTTATGGCACAAAAAGATCAAACCAGGCGATCTGATTGTATGGGAACAATGTGAAATAATGGACAGATTTCAACAATTTCAATAGGCTTCGTCACTGTGCCAAGAAAAACATCATTTTATAAATATGTATGTATCTTAAAATTTTCGGCCTGTATCGCTGGACAGACGGATGGCAACATTAATTAAAAATTCAATCTATATCGGTTTTCAAGATTCCGGCTAAGACAACTCGAAGAAGAAGAAACTATATCTTTATTTTAACATCGAACAATTAAGATAACAAATTTTACAGCTTTGTTCTGATAAACAAATGAAAGAAACAAAATTCATATAGTAATATTCCAAAATTAACTCGCAAAGTCAATTTTGCTAAACAATATTGCAAATAGTATAGAATTAATAGCAACTCTTTATTATATTTTATTAAAAGTCACTAAAAAACTGGAAGGATAATGAAGAAAAGTGTTGAATTGAAAAGTTTAGAAATATTTTCAATATTTTTATAACATTTATAAAAACAGAATATTCATGGCGAAACTAATAAGGTGAAGTCATTTCAACAGCTGATTGTTTTTTTGTCCATGGAAAGTTAGCCCGAAGCTGTCAAACTCTATATAAAAAAATTATCTTTCAAACCCGACGCTGTCAAACTACATATATAAAAAATTTCATTAATTCGCCAAAAATGAAATGACTTCACCTTATAGTCTATTCGCCTTAAGAATATTGTTTACTCTTTACATCCAAAAACTATTGGAGTACATGATCGATTAAGGAGATCCCAAAACCTTCTAGATAAGGTTATTGAAGTCAAAGTGTCCAGCTCCCGGTGGTACTTTTACAACTACTGGGTGAGTATTATAAATAACTCACCACAGCCTCCTTATGTATTTTACGCGCAGATCGCAATTTTTGCACATGGATGTTTCGGTCCATATACAAGCACTTTGCTCAAGTACTGATCTCTGACTATTGCTGTCCCGTTGCTTAACTTCTGAGATGTAAAACATCACTTTCGTTTATAAACACGCAGATGGAATGGCCTCTGTTGTGTCGGCAACAGCACCTTGAGACGTATCCGGTAGATCGAAATACGAATCCGTCAAATAAGCCGATACTTAACTCTTACTCACAGGGACACGTTGTAGTAATTCTGGCATGCAGAGAGTTTACCCTTAACATACTTGTACAAGGAAGGAAAATTGTATGGTATTACCTTTCTATGATACCTTTCATACATCATCGTTCCACCCAGCACACTTCGAATTTATCCGACACATTCATAAGAGAAAACAAGTAAGAAGTTATAGTCAGGCGAGGCCGACCATATAATACCCTACACCTGTATACGAATAAAATGTGATTTAATTTTCATAATTTAGGTTAAATTGTACCTTGCCTCAGATATACTAAAGCCATTTACTGTTTAATAAAACTGTGGATATATAAGTAAAATTTTGATGGGGGCTTTTTACGGGGGCTAGGGTCAAATGAGGCCCTATAATTATAAAGTTCATACGGGTCATCAAGACTAGTATAGAACTTGGCATTGCAGCTTTTTGTCGAGATACGAGTATATTAAGCATAATTATTAACTTAAAAGCCCTATTTGGCGGGTTCAGTTCTATAGGGCCTAGGCGAAATAATGGACCGATGTTAAGCATTTTCAATAGGCTCTGTCTACAGTACCATAAAAGATCATGTGCCAAATTTCATTGAATTATCTCCAAAATTGCGACCTGTAGTTTGATTACAAGGTTTACAAGCTCTGTTTGGGGAGTATAGTTGTATGGGGGCTAGGTGAAATAATGGACCGATCTTAACCATTTTCAATAGGGTTCGTCCCTGGGACAATAGAAGATCATGTACCAAATTTGATTACATGGTTTACATGGACGGACAGACAGACGGACGGACATAGCTAAATCGACTCAGAAACTTACCTTCCCGTAAATTTGGGTTTAAACCAGCAACCAACAGACCAGCTAGGACATAGTCCTTCGGGCAATTGGACAACTGTAGTACCAGATTATATGGGTCTCTGGTTAGACCCCATGTCAAAATCATACCAAGGACGAGCTGAGGAATGTTAATAAGTGACATAATGTTATCTATCATCAAGGAAACATGCCCCGGGGGACTAGATAAGCTTATATATAAGATTGTCATTCCGGAGTAGATACGTATGCTGAAATCACTTTTTAGAAGATCCCAGATATCTGCGACGTATGAATCTTCGGTAATTCTATCAGACATACGTTCGGGAACGCTATTAGAGCCGAGATAAGGTGAGAGCCTTTAAAAATGGAATTTTTGGTACTTATTCAATTTCCGAATATCTTAAAACGTTTCGAGAGCTTTGGTTGAAGTAGTACACATGACACCACCCAAGCAGCATGTACGCTGAACTCTCGTACGCCTTATCTATTGTCTATAAATCCCTATTAGATCTACTAAAAATGTTCAAAATTTTGTTTAACAAAGTTTGAAAACAATTGAGTTGAAGATTTAAAATGGCCGTTAAATTTAAATTTGAAAATAGCTAAGAACAAATTTGAAAGAACTAGTATTCGAGTAATTTTAGATACATTTTTAGCAACAAAATAGTAACAGAAAGCATGTCCAACTGAATTAATGAAGATTCGGTTCTCGCCGATATCTGGGGACCTCTAAAAACTGATTTCAACAGACAGACGGACGTGGCTTAATCGACTCCGCTATCTATAAGGATCCAGAATATATATACTTTATAGGTTCGGAAAATTATATTATAGAAATTACAAACGGAATGACAAACTTATATATACCCTTCTCACGAAGGTGAAGGGTATAAAAACTGAAAAAATCGATGTTTTCCTCTTATAAATGCACTTGGAAACTTCAGGGCCATTGCGGCACTTGAATCAGTCTAATGTATAACAATTAGTGAGAACCTATAAAAGGCATTTTTTTGATACCTCAAAAGGTATTTTTTGAATTTTTGTATATTATTGAAAACTTATAAAAGGAAACTTTTTGGTACCTTTTCGTTTCTTAAAAGGTACTTTTTGAATTTTCGATAATATTGAACCAAGAAGCATATTATATAGCACATAGAGCCCGGATTAAGAGGTAAAAGGTATTTTTGATCTAAACTGTCTCAAGTTGTGAAATTATAACAATTTTTTCCGGTTAATGCTTTCAGAGGCAACTCTACTCACAAATTCCGTTGTCAATATCAGATCCTTACTACTTCTCCATAGTAATGGGTTTACCCTAATTTCCATGAAATAATAACTAAAAGCATTTAGATTTTGCTGTAATATTATATTGTTTTATATTATATATTTTAATAATTATTTTTTTTAACTCACACTTACACACATTTATTTTAGTAATTGCAAACATACACAGGATTGATTTCAGGCATACATACATATATAAATAAAATAGTTTTAAAAATATTTGTTTTTGTTTTTAATCAAAAAGTTATCTTAGACAAAGAAAGTTCAAAATTTTAACAAATTATTAAGGATCAAATAAATTTAGTATAGTTAAGTTTATTTTTAAATTTAAATTAGGTATGTGCTTAAATATTTACTAAAACAACTATTAATAAGTAAAAATTTTAAATGCTTTTAGAAAAATTTAATCAAATAATTTATTTAGGTTGAGGCCTTAAGTAATTTTAAAATTTTTAAAAATTAATAGACATTTTAGTTTTATATTGAATATATTTAAATTTAAAAAGCTTACATTTAAATTTTTTGAAATATATATATTTTCTTTAAATATATATGTACATTTTTTATATAACTTATAATTTAAATAATTCAGTTCTTTTAGCTAATTTTGTTATTGTTTAAATTTATTTGAAAATTTACAAATCAGCTGGAAAATTCATTTTTTTTTTTTATTTTTATTAAATATTTATATTTTTTTGTTAAATTAAAATTTTATTTATTATAACATTGCACGCCAGCTTGGTCGCATATGCATTTTTAAACTTTCTTTAGAATTGTAATTGTTTATTATTTTTATGTGAGCATTTTTTAATTTATTTGGTAAAAGTTTAAAGAACACAATAATATATCAAATTATCAAGGATAAATTTAGTAAAAATATAAAGACCGTTTACACACTATTTCAATATTTGTTATTTTCAAAGATTTTAGTTAAAATTTGGTTTTAAGTTACACCTTAGAGGGTTTGATTTTCCCTGAAAAGGAGTTCACTGTTATCTTCAGGTTTGTTCTAGAGGAATCTGTAGAATTCCTTTTATGTAATTGTCCAACCTCACAAGACCACATACGACAGTCTTGGTAGGGCTTCTTTTCATGACCTGGACTTTGGCAGAAATGCGTCACCAAGTGATAATGTTATGATCTAATTTAATATTAGTTATTTTTAAAGGTTTTAGTCAGAAAAAGAGTTTTAATTCAGTGTTTTAATGACAAGAGGAATCTCTACAACACCTTTTATGTGATTGTCCATCCTTCCAAGAGCACATACGACACTATCTAAGTAGATCACTTTTAATGATCTCGGCTGTCTCAGAGATGTGTCACTAGTAAATATGATCGGTTTTGTTTGAACTACGGGCTGGTTTTCACAGAACCGCAGGAACCACAAAGTAAACGAAATTGGCGATTGAAACCATTGTCCTTTCTGTGCAAATGGTAATTCACAAAATCCGAATGAACACGCTAACTAGCGAGCAATCCACATGTTTAGTCATTTGGTTTCAATGACAAAAAACTAGATTTCAGTATAAAAAGTTAAAAAATTTATTTATATAATTCGAATACTGGAATGGGTCGGATTTTGGTTCTGAAACAAACCAACAATTTTAGAGAAGATACAAATCAAATTTGGTTTTTGATTAAATCGATTTCAAGGACTGATTCGATTTTGTCCCACAAGGAAAAACTTGAACAGAGAAACTAGTCAAAGGTTTTGCTTTATTTTGGATTAAGGCGAAAACCAAAAGTTTTTAGGACAAATAAGTCTAAAAGTTTTCTATGGTTTATGACTTCTCTTCTTACAGGATATTTCAAAAAATAAAACCTTCTAGTCACAAGTATGGTTATGTTACAACAATAACAAAACTAAAATTTTAGGATTGATTTCGTCTAATTTATCACAAAAGGGATCAACAGCATTCTATTCAGGGTGTACGGTTGTATGGGGTCTAGGAGAAATAAACGACCGATTTTATCCATTTTGTGTGCCAAATTTCATCAAGTTATGTTGAAAATTGCGACCTGTACCTTGTGCACAAGGTTTACATGGGCAACCAGCCAGATAGTAGGCCTCCTTCAGGTTTTGTATTTAGAGTTCGATTTCCATCAGAGACAATGGAAAAGGAATGCACAACAGGCCCGATGGAAGCCTAGGTGCAATTCTTTGGATTTAATGTAATATACATTATTCTTTTAAAAACAAAACTAATCTTAAAGAAATACTAATCGTAATTCCACTTTGGACTTTGGTGGACCGGAGGTGGTGTGTTCGATTTCGACCTGAGGCACTGGTAAAGGAGCACACTATAAGCTTAATATAAGGCCTATTTGTATTTCTTCAGATTTGATCCTCCTCCTTTCAAACTAACTGATTCCAACTTAAAAACTAAAAAGTTGTATAATAACAAATATATTTTAGTTTTTGTAAAGAAGTAAACTAAGGAGAAAATTTCAGTTTTGATCAAAATTATATTCTGTGACAGCTCTTGCCTCGTCTAACTATCTCTATGAAGAAAAAATATGGTGTCGATGTTGCTAACTAAAATTAAAGTTTGTTTCCTTTAGAATTTAGATGTTGTTTTGTTTTTTATGGATCAAAATAAATTGATGGATTAAGGTGATGTAAATAAAATATATCGTTTGAACGATGTATATAGAACATTTTTAAAAGTATATGTTTTGGAAAACAGAAGAAACATTAAATAAACTATTGAGGGCGGGTTTCTTAGTACTCAGTTACACTAAGCTTAACTTGCTGTTAGATTAAACTCGGAACAAATTTAGGCGGTCTTTAACCGATAATTGTGTTTTCAGTTTTGAATTTAAGTTCAGTTAACTTTGTTAGTATTGCCAACTTTTCAGTAAAAAAAACATAAACAATGAACAGCTGTTTTTTGCAAATGTCAGTTTTGTAAATTGAAAAATTTTGAAAAAATGTTAAATAAACATTTAAAAAAATAGTAAATAAAACAAAACAAATCATAAAATTGCAATTTTCTTAAAATATTAAGTTTTTGTTCTACTGAAATCATTATTTTATTGTTTTTGTTAATTGTGTTTTCTCACTTATAACTTGAGTTTAATTGGTCAATTACACTCAGTTAAACTAAGATAATAAGTAAATTTACTGATAACTGAAAAACACGAAACATATATTAAACCATGTTTAACCAAAGAATGAAGATAATCTTTATCAGAAAAACTCGCCCTAAGGAACGTTACTGTTTACTGAAAAACACAAAACATATATTAAACTAGATTTAAATAAGCTTTATCTGTAAAACCCGTCCTAATTATGTCAGAATTAGACTGATATAAAGGTTTTGCTTTTATACTAAAATTAGCTTACTATCAAAAAATATAATCAGGAAGATCGAAGTGTTTTTTCTTAGTTCATATTGTTTCCCAAAAAAAATCCTATTAATCTTAATTTATCATCAATAATTTGTTTAAAAAAATAAAGAATCTAATCTTCTTATATTTCTTAATTATTAGCATTCATTAAAGTTTTACCAACACATGTTTATTGTTTATATATATTATAAATTTTACAACAAATTTATTTGTTTTATCAAATAGTTTTTTTTTTTTTTCATTTTCATTACAGCATAGATCAAAATTCAGTTTTTAAAGTTATTACATAAAATTTTCAAGAAAGAAATTATTTTACAAATTCAAGTTAAGTATTAAAATTTTGTAAATTTTTATAAAATAAACTAAATTCACAAAAAAAAATGTTTCAAAATTAAGAATATATGCGGCGGCCCTATTTATCTCAAAAAAAAAAGAAAAAATTAGAAAAAAAAAAACTAGAAAATAATTTTACTAAACTAAAAGCTAAGAAAAAAATAATATAAAAATAAACAAACTAAATACATTATAAATGTATAAATTGGTATAATAAAATTGCTAAAGCCTTGTTAAATAAAAAAAAGAAAATAATAAAATAGATAAAAAAAATTAAAACATATGCTTTCATTAAATTAATAGTTATTTTTGTTTGTTTGTATAATTATAGGACAATAGTTGTTTTGTATAGAAAAATATATAAGAGTTTATAGCAACAGTTAAGAAAATATATGTAAATGACGAAACAAACTCTTTAGAAATGAAGTGTTTCATAGAAATAATTGTTTAAAGAGAAAAACAAATCTATAAAAATAGCAAAAAAAATAATAAGTTTGTTTTTTTTCTCTTAATAGATTTTTGGTGATTTGCTTTAATATAAAATGAAGATGGATGATAACTCAAGTTGTTGTAGTTGTTTGATGTTGGCGATTTATATTATTTTCTAAATTATGATGATTGCATATACATAGGTTTGTATAAGTTACTAGTCAAAACGTTTTTGTTTAGTCCTTTTTGTTTTGTTGTCCTGCTAGAAAATTATCTAATATTTGTAAATAAATTTAAAACAGATTTATTTTCCTTTTGACTTCTAGCTTTGCTAAAAACATTCCAAAAACGTAATGTCTCATCACCGGCTCCGGTAACAATAGCTTCGCCATCAGGACTTAAAGCTAAATAAAGTACACGATATGAGTGACCAGTTAGTTTGGCCACTTGTGTTAGGGAGGGATATTTCCATACTAAAATTTGATTTTGAGAATAACCATGAGTTGACACCAACTCTGAGGAGTGTTTAGACCAGGCCAAATTACACACTTGTGAGCCAGTATCTACACATTGCATGGGTTGACCGGTTAGAGTATTCCAAAAACGTATACAACGATCAGCTGTACCGCCACCACTTGCCAATAGACCATGATGATGTGGTGACCAGGCAATAGCTTTAACAGCTGCCATATGTTCGGTGTAGGATTGCACCGGATTAAGGGAATGTTGATTCCAAACATATAGACGATTGTCATTGCCGCCACTAGCTAAATATTGATTATCAGGAGACCATTTTAAGCCACAAACTTCTTGACGGTGACCAACTAAACGACGTTCGGATTGTTGGGCTGGTGTGCGGGTATCTCTTTGTATGATAAGACGATCTCGTGAACCACTCGAAAGAATATCACCATTCCAGGCTAGAGCTCCTACACGTGCAGAATGACCATTTAATTTGTTGATCTGCAATGAGACAAAAATAGTAAATAAAATAAGTTATTGTGAGAATATAAATTTACTAAAAGAAAATAAAGCATAGTTTTAGGCATAAAAAAATAAACACAATTTGTTGCTAAACGAATGTTGCAGAGAAAACTTGAAAAGATTATTTTATGCCGAGTTTCTTACTCTTCAGTTAAACTTGGCATAACTTGCTGTTAGAATAAACTCGGAACAAATTTAGGCGGACTTTAACCGATGATTGTGTTTTTCAGTTTTAGATTTAAGTTCAGCTAACTTTGTTAGTATTGCCAACTTTTCACTCAAAAACATAAACAATGAACAGCTGTTTTTTGCAAACAATACTTTTGTAAAATGGAAAATGTTGGAAAAATGTTAAATAAACATTTAAAACAAAAATAAAAAAACAAAACAAATCAGAAAATTGCAATTTACTTAAAATATTAAGTTTTTGTTCTTCCGAAATCATTGTTTTATTGTTTTTGTTAATTATGTTTTCTCACTTATAACTTGAGTTTAATTGGCCAATTACACTCAGTTAAACTAAGATAATAAGTAACTTTACTGATAACTGGAAAACACGAAACATCTATTAAATCCGGTTTAACCAAAGAGTGAAGATTATCTCTATCACTAAAACCCGCCCTTAGTTAGCAAACAAACTATAGTTTATTATTATTAAAAAGGTTTTCATCGATATGTATATTTTCAGAAGATTTAATATTTTCTCTTACATTAACTTTTTATTTTGTATTTAATTTTGCTTTTAAATTATGGAATTAAACAGTTGTGGGAAAATATAAATTTTAACAAAACCCTGATACTGTAGCTCTAAATTTAATTAATTTTACATCTCGTTTTCTAACTATGTACTAAAACATTTAAATTTTTTTATAAATTTTTGTTTTTTATAATTTATATGGGTTTTGTTACGCACTTTTTACAATTCTCACCACCATATGGAGCATTTTAAAAAAAGTCATGAAATTTTTTAAATAGAAAACAAATTTTACATTAAAGAAATGCTGGTATTTTTGAAAATTACATAAAAATGTTTTCACAAGATTCACATTCAATTAAACATTATTTGTTATAATAGGGAAAATAACGCAAAGTAATCAATTGACTTACACCTTTATAACAATAATAACAAATTGTTATTTTGGGATCGAAAGTGATAGGTTATAAAAGGTCTTGTTTTCTATCTTGTTCAGCATACCCGCATTTAGTTCTATTTTAAATCGTGTTAGAAAGATAAAGACAATGTGTGAAATTTTCTTGATCATTACATAATTTGAGACAATAAGTTTTTTTGTCATTTTAATATCACTACAATTCAACAAAACTTCTGACATATACTTATTGTGGATTTTTGAGATCTCCTCTGTTTATATATTGAACTTAAGAACTGTTTTATTACAATCGTTCATAAGTAGTCCATACATTAGTTAATTGATTATTCTATAGAATTGTTTACAGAATAGTATATAGACTAACCGAACAATCCGAACAATTATTCAATAATTGTTCTTCTGCAACTAAACTGTTATTACATCTAAACTAGTCCAAGGATCCTTAAACAGGATGGCGAGACATCAATCGTGCTCAAATGGGTACGAGGACACAGGGGTTTGACCGGCAACTTTATTACTGATGAGTTAGCGAAAATAGGAGCATCAATGTCCGATAGGGACATAGACAACTTGCATCAGCACAAGGAAGATATGGCCAAGTTTGGACAGTAAACGCACGTCATATCTTCTGCAACTAAACCGTCCTCACATCAGTAACCTTGTTGCTGTCATCACGGGACATAGCTTATTTGGAAACCATGCAAGAATACTTGGTATTCCCCATAACGACTTCTGTAGAAGTTGTCAAGATAAAGATGAGAAGGAATCTATTGAACACCTTCTCTGTCAATGACCCGCGCTAGCAAACACACGATATTTAGGGAAGCGGGTATTCGATGATTTGTCTGAATTATGCATATTAATACTGGATAATATTAATGCCTTCGTCAGGCACAGTAACTGGTTTTAGGACCACTGAGCCATACTTAATCAAGGCACTTATCTGTCCACAAGGACAGAACCTTCTATTTTCTCTTCCATCTATATATCAACTCTTCACTGTTCTCCGCATTTTCATCTTATACCTACTCTTACCTCTTCTCGGTCCTAAAACTCCTACTCTTTTTCTTTTATCTTCTATTATCTTTACATGTATCACAAAGGGACCAATAGATCCCAAGTGAGCGTCTTTGCAGCTTGAATCACCTAACCAACAGGGGCATAGGATTGTCAATAGACTATTTTATAGAATAGTGTTAAGCAACGAAAGGCAGAGAAGTCGAAGTGCTTTTCGTAAACGCCTGCCTTGGCGGCCTATTTCACGGAGGTATTTTTCATCCACTGGCTCTTTGTGTATTGCAATTTCTGAATATGAATGAACTGTCGATTATAAACGTGAACTTTGCTACATGTACTCCATCTATCTAATCTCTGACCATTGCTGTCTCTTTGCTTAACACATATAGGATGGTCTCTGTTGAGTCGGCAACAGCACCTAGAGACGTAACTGGTAGACCGAAATAAGAATCCATCAAATAAACCGAAACCTTGTTCTTACTCACAGGTACACACTGTGGTAATACTGGTATGAATAGTATTTACTCTGAACATACCTGGACAAGGAATGAAAATTCAATGTTATCACTTGTATATGATACCTTTCATCCATCATCATTCAACCCAACACACTTCTTATTTGTCCGACATACTATGAGTATGAGAGAGAGAACGACATACGACATATTTTAGGTATACGGTTGTTTAAGGTTCGCATACCCCTACATTCATCCCGTATCATATACTAACACATTTCCAATGCTTAGTCTCACAGTCACTCCTCTGTCTTCGTCAACAACGCCGAACTTATCATAGAATATAGACTTTACCTTACATCAGTCCTTTAACCGCCAATTTTAGTTTAAACTACAGCCACTACATGTATCCCGAAGTACAAGATTATGTGGTTCTCTGGTTAGACTTTATGTCAAATCATACCAAGGACTGCTGAGTTTCTCCTGCCTTTGCAGTATGACTGTAAGTAGTTTTAACTGCAATATCATGTATCTCTATCGAGATACAGAGCTAACTTTTAAATTTTTGAGTCTATTCATGATAGTCTGGCTTCCCATCCACGTATTAGCATTTCCAGGATTATGATGTCCCTATAATCTCACCATTTCTAAGTCGAACCCCAGTACAAACAATTCTTTCCCTTTACTTTTATGTAATGTATAAAGATTCTGAATATTGTTCCCACGAGTCATAGTACATGACATCTAAGATATAGAAGCATACTTACTACCCTAACGCTGAGGGATGTTGTCAGCAACATGCCGTCATACTATACCCAACTTGACCTGAAGATCCTTTATAACGTTTCATCAGTCATTACTACACAAAAAGCAAATATTTTTGATTTTGATTATTTATTCTTAAGCTGGAGGTCCACACCACACTTTCTCGCATTCTATGCGTCTGTCTAAAAAGTAGAATCAATGTATTTGTATGATCAAAGTTACGAGCACAAAAGCGTAGAATACCTTGACACGTAGAATGCTTAATGTAGATCTACTTTCTACTTTTATAAGCGTCACAAGCGGCGCATAAACATATCAGCTGATTTTGACGTTTTATATTCTTTATTTAATGCTTATTTATCAATTTTAATAAAATAAAATGAGTTTAATGATAAAAAAATAAATAAAATCTGTAGAAAAACAAAAAAATTATACATAAAAAGCGTGACATGTAACTTGAAGCGTAGAACGCGAAGTAGGTATGAAAAGCTCAAAGTATACAGAGATGTCACTTTTGACATTTGAAAAAGTCTAAAATCAGCTTTTGTTTGATTTTGAAATTGTTTGATGAGAAGAGGTATATAAAATACAGATAAAAAATCATTGAATTCGTTTTGTGCGAAAGGGAAGGAAATAGCTTTTTGCTCGTGACGTCTCTGTATACCCTGTGATGAAAAGCGCGTAAGCTTTGACGCGAAGACGCGTAGTGTGGACCTCCGGCTTTATTCTTATATATGTAATTGATGCTTAATATTAGAAGAAAATTTTAATGAAATTCGCTATTTAGAAAATGTTAGCGAAAAATTATGTTTATAGAAAAATATTTTAAAAATTCTCGTTTTAAAAAATTATATCCAAATATTAAAGAAGAAAAGTAAATATTATTAAAAATACACACCTGTTTACTAGCAGCAACATCCCATACCGTAACATAACCATGATGCGTACCAACAGCTACTAAATTACCACGTTCATTCCATGACACAGATGTCACCGTATTCGCATCAGGGCTAAGGTCACACAAACGTGTTACCTACAAAAAAATTAAAACAAATATTAAATAAACAAAATCAATATTTGGAAAGTAAAACAGAAGTTTGCAAAACTAATAACTAATTAAAAAAGCAAATAGTAGATATTAATAACATACTTGACTTGTACAGGCACTCCATAGGTAAACACAACTACCTAAACCCACAGCCAAGACATTTTGTGATGACCAATCGACTAAATTTAAATAGAAATCATCTTGTAATTCAGGAGCATCCAAAACCTTTATGGGAATAAAGAAATGTAATTTAATATATTACGTTATTTTTAAAAATTAATCCTTAAAACGTACTTTAAAGGGTATGCGGGATATTTTTCTTGTTGCCTTGCGGGGAGAACGTAAAAGTTTTTGACTTTTTGTGCTTACAGGTGATAATGAGTAGGGACATTGTTCATTGAAATCCTGCAAAGAGGAAAAAACAAAAATTCATATAATAAAATAAATATTAACTTAAAACAAGTAAGAGTTTTATATTCGGCTGTGCCGAATCTTATATGCCCTTCACCATGATGTGCTAAAAAACAGTCATTACGAATATTATTACAAAAAATCAAAAAATACCAATTGTAGCCCATTTTATACGATCTAAATTAATCCGGGCTCTACATGCTTAACTTCATATTTCTAGGTTCAATATTCAAAAAGTACCTTTTGTATAACGAAAAAGTACCAAAAGTCTCTTTTTGCATGTTTTTACCTAGTCAAGGCCCAACATGCTAAATTTCATGCTTCTAGGTTCAATATTATAGAAATTTCAAAAAGTACCTTCTGAAGAACGAAAAAGTACCAAAAACTTCCCTTTTATGTGTTCTAGCCTAATCCTGGCTCTACATACTTAATATCATGTTTCTAAGTTCAATATTATAGAAAATTCAAAAAGTACCTTTTGTATAACGAAAAAGTACCAAAAGGTCTCTCTTTATATGTGCTTACCTAGTCAAGGTCCTACATTCTAAATTTCATGTTTCTAGGTTCAATATTATAGAAAATTCAAAAAAGTACCTTTTGTAAAACGAAAAAGTACCAAAAAGTCCCTTTTTATAGGTTCTTACCTAGTCAAGGTCCTACATCCTAATTTTCATGTATCTAGGTTCAATATTATAGAAAATTCAAAAAGTACCTTTTGTAGAAAGAAAAATTACCAAAAAGTCTCTTTTTGCATGTTTTTACCTAGTCATGGCCCAACATGCTAAATTTCATGCTTCTAGGTTTAATATTATAGTAATTTCAAAAAGTACCTTCTGAAGAACGAAAAAGTACCAAAAACTTCCCTTTTATGTGTTCTAGCCTAATCCTGGCTCTACATACTTAATATCATGTTTCTAAGTTCAATATTATAGAAAATTCAAAAAGTACCTTTTGTAGAACGAAAAAGTACCAAAAAGTCTCTTTTTATAGGTTCTTACCTAATCAAGGCCCTACATTTTAAATTTCATGTATATAGGTTCAATATTATAGAAAATTCAAAAAAGTACCTTTTGTAGAACGAAAAAGTACCAAAACGTCCCTTTTTATAGGTTCTTACCTAGTCAAGGTCCTACATTCTAAATTTCATGCTTCTAGGTTCAATATTATAGAAAACTCAAAAAGTACCTTTTGTAGAATGAAAAAGTACCAAAACGTCCCTTTTTATAGGTTCTTACCTAGTCAAGGTCCTACATTCTAAATTTCATGTTTCTAGGTTCAATACTATAGAAAATACAAAAAAGTACATTATGTAGAACGAAAAAGTACCAAAATCTCCCTTTTATAGGTTTTCATTAACCTCAGGCCTTTTCTAGGTTCATTATTATAGAAAATTCAAAAAGTACCTTTTGTAGAATGAAAAAATACCAAAACGTCCCTTTTTATACGTTCTTACCTAGTCAAGGTCGTACATTCTATTTCATGTTTCTAGGTTCAATACTATAGAAAATTCAAAAAAGTACCTTATGTAGAACGAAAAAGTACCAAAAAATCCCCCAATATCTGGGGGTCCTCTAAAAACTGATTTCAACAAACACACAGACGGACAGACAGACAGACGGACGGACATAGCTTAATCAACTCCGCTACCTATAAGGATCCAGAATATATATACTTTATGGGGTCGGAAAATTATATTATAGATATTACAAACGGAATGACAAGCTTATATATACCCTTCTCACGAAGGTGAAGCGTATAAAAAAGGTAGCTTATTTC
This sequence comes from Lucilia cuprina, assembly GCF_022045245.1. Classification (NCBI taxonomy): domain Eukaryota; kingdom Metazoa; phylum Arthropoda; class Insecta; order Diptera; family Calliphoridae; genus Lucilia; species Lucilia cuprina. The sequence goes on from NC_060951.1 coordinate 11,026,398, forward strand.
TTTGGATTACTAATTATTCAAATAATTCTTAACAAATAATATTTCTTTATTTATTTTAATAACACACAACAATTGTTTAATTAACAATAACATGTGAAGTTGTATGATGAAATAGGCTATGAAGGGAAAAGTCAATATGATAAGTTAGAGCTTTAAAATTATATTTAAGTTGTAATTTAAATATTAAACCAAATTTTTCTGTTAGTGAACTCACTGTACATTAAAAATGGTGGTTTTGTTAGAAAAAAATATCTAGTTTTTTTAAATTAACAAAAATTTTTAAGTAATGACACAAAAATCTTAAAGCCGCTTACAAAAAAATATTTTTAATTACATTAACAAATTAAATTTACTTTAGGTTCAAATCAAATCTTAAAACATAAATCTCCACTGGCAGATCATGAATGACATAAGAAATGTAAGATAACAATATTACTTTTTATGAAAAAAAAACACTCTGGTAATTGTGTTTATTTTTCAGTTTCCTTCTTAAAATTACTAATCTTTTTAACAGTTCATATTGTTTAAACACACGCACAATTGTTAAGATCATTAACCTTTTATAATTGTCAAAACATGACTACCAACCAACCAACCGACTGTCGAAGCAAAATAACTGAATTTTAAAAAGAAAAGATTTGAAAATTTACAAATTTGAAAGAGTGAGAAGAGAAAAAAAGTTTTGTTTTTAATTATTTTGACATGTAAAGTCATAATGGATAATGAACTTTATTTTGTTTGTTTGTTGTTGTTTTTTTTTGTGAAAATCCGTCAAAACATGTTTCAAGTTAATGAGTACAAATGTTTTTCGTAAATGTTTAACAACTAAAATAAGAAAAAATTAACAGTATTTATCATTGGCATGAGGGCAATAGAAATGAGATGGTAAGTTTCAACTCCCCAGGAAATATTTCAGAATTTTCATTTTTCTAAACTGACTAGCTTAAGGTGTAAACAAAACCACAAAGTACACAGAGATGTCAAATTTAACAGTTCAAAAACACTAAAATCAACTTTTTTGAAATAGTTCCTTTAGAAAGAGAAAAGGGTCTAATACAGACAGTGCGTTAAAACAAAGAACACTATATATGAGTTCATTTTGACCTGGTTCACACTGGGAAACTTTTGTAGAGAAACTTTTGATTTTTGTGTGTGAGAGAAAGAGAAAGAAATATCAACCATCTCTTTCTCTCACACACAAAAACAAAAGTTTCTCAACAAAAGTTTCTTAGTGTGAACCAGGTCTTTGTAAACAAAACAAAAAAAGTCCAAAAAATAAGAACAAAACAAAACCAGTTGAAATGGTATCGTGCGAAAGAGACAAATATATTGTTTTTGCCGTGACGTTTATGTTTACTTTGTGACAGAAACTCGTCTGATTACTGCCGGTCCACACTAGGAAACTTTTTCTGGTAAACTTTTGATTTTGCGTGAGAGAGAGAAAGAATACCATTCATCTCTCTCGCGGTACGGAGTTTCTTGTAATCGGAAACTTGTTTTGTTTTGTTATTCTTCAAATTCGTACAACAATTTGGGTTTCAAAAGAAATAGTTCTTTGGTATTAATTAAATGTACATTTTAATTAAACGCATACTGCTTCCGAAACAACATCTTAGAATCAGTTGAAATGTGGTTTGCTTTGATCCCTTTAAGATTTTAGAAGCAAAGAAGAAATAGGAGTAAAGAATAGGAGGCAAAAGACAAACAGTGGTACCAGTATTTATCTTTAGTAAAAAGAGAGTCTTGGACTCGTAAGAGCTACTAGTTAGCGGTGGTTGAGGTTTATTTCATTAAAAAGGGGTTTAGTTAATCTTGAATTAAACTCCAAATAACTCTGATAAATTTTGAAACATCGATGTTCCAGGTATCAAAGCCTGAATGTCCCCTAATTCTGGACAATGACATAAAAGATGGTAAATTAACTCTCTTTACTCCTAATTTCAGCATTGTTAACTAATTTAAAATGCCCTGTGGTCACAACTATTATTTTGCTGAGTTGGATATAGTAAGTTGGTCATATCTTCCTCCTAAAAATGCGTGTTGGTTTCATTCACCATCTTGAGAGATGTTTATCCGACAAAATTGTCTTTAGAATCCCCATGTCATCAATGTTTTTATGTCTCGCCATTCTGTTTAAGGATGTCTGGCACTCCTGAACTTGACGGGAAGGAAAATGTATCTATCAGAGATACTTTGATTGTAGCTACTGCTAAAGGTTAGGACACCTCTATTCGATATCTTCTGATACAAAAACTATTTTGCCGTTCTTTTTATATCGTAAAATCTCTCTGAGAAGAAAGAAGCCGAAGTGTTAACATTTAAATGTTATTTTTGAATGAAAGTAGTTCATTGTTGTCATTTCAACTTTATTTGAGGGAGAATTAATCTGGAAAGTACTAAAGCATTAAACCCAAGATTTGTGAAAAAAATTTGTTTGTTTAAAACAAATATTGTTATCAGTTTAAACCGTATTTAATTTCAATTAATTTATTTAAATATACTAAAGCATGACCTAAACTGTTTTTGTCATTTAGGGCCAAAACTTAGGTGAAGGATTAGGGATTAAATTAAAATTATATTTAAGTTTTCAATAATTTCCATATGACATTTGCAATTGTCTTCTTCTTCTTTCTTATAAAACATGCATCATTTTGAAAACAAACAGTTACGTTTTCTCGTATTTTGTATGGCAACACTGCTATCAAGTAATCAGATTACTAATTGGCATTTGTTTGCTAAGGACGAGTTTTTCTGATAAAGATAATCTTCATTCTTTGGTTAAACCTGGTTTAATATATGTTTCGTGTTTTTCAGTTATCAGTAAAGTTACTTATTATCTTAGTTTAACTGAGTGTAATTGGTCAATTAAACTCAAGTTATAAGTGAGAAAACACAATCAACAAAAACAATAAAACAATGATTTCGAAAGAACAAAAACATAATATTTTAAGTAAATTGCAATTTTCTGATTTGTTTTGTTTTATTAATTATTGTTTTAAATGTTTATTTAAAATTTTTCCAAAATTTTTGATTTTACAAAAGTATTGTTTGCAAAAAACAGCTGTTCATTGTTTATGTTTTTGAGTGAAAACTTGACAATACTAACAGAGAGCTTAAATCTAAAACTGAAAAACACAATCATCGGTTAAAGTCCGCCTAAATTTGTTCCGTGTTTAATCTAACACCAAGTTATGCCTAGTTTGACTGATGAGTAAGAAACCCGCCCTAACTCAAATTACTCAGTTAAACTAGGCTTAACTTGCTGTTAGATTAAACTCGGATCAAATTTAGGCGGACTTTAACCGATGATTGTGTTTTTCAGTTTTAGATTTAGACATTTTTTAGTATTGCTAACTTTTCCCTAAAAACAATGAACAGCTGTTTTTTGGCACAGAATTCCATTCAAAATATAAAAAACAACAGGTTTCATATTAAAATCGGAATTCCGTCGGTGTTTTGTTTATCCATTTTGTAAATCATAGACTAGATAATAAAAAGAACAAAATCTTTTTACAATTTTTTGTTTTAAAAACAAGTATTTTTTGTTTGTTTTCATTAAAAATTATAGTAATTTACATAGTTTTTGTAAATCATATTTAATGATCATTAATACAGAATTAAGACAAACAAAAAAAAGAAACCAGTTTTAAAAAAATGCCGGCTTTCTGTAGTATTTTTCTTTAAGCGCCGCCCACTTTATTTTGATTTTATTTTCTTTAAAAAAAAAACAACGTGTTGTCTCAAAGAAACTAAAAGCGAAAAATAAATAAAATCATATTATTGGCCATAAAAATCTCTGCTACTACAAATATGTACAAAAGAAATATTGGAGAATAAAATAAAACGAAAGAAATAAAAAAAAAGAACTCCAAATAAAATTATAAATTGAAATACATATTGATTTATTGATTTAATGTTTCTTTTATATAGTAAATCTGGGTTTTTAATTAATGTTTGGAAATAGTGCTTTTTTTCTAATATCAAAACAAATATGAATGTATGTATGTACTTGAAAATTTTAAGTGACTTTTTGGATGAAATTTTCAGAGGTAGTCTGGGATTATTGCTCATACCTCCGTTATTTATAGACCGATTTTGCTCATTTTAAATAGCGATCTTCTCGAAAGCATGTCTAACTGAATTTTTGAAGATTCGGATCTCGCCGATATCTGGGGACCTTTAAAAATTGATTTCAACAGACAGACAGACGGACATGGCTTAATCAACTCCGCTATCTGTAAGGATCCAGAATATATACTTTATAGGGTCGGAAAATTGTATTATAGAAATTACAAAAGGAATGACAAACTTATATATACCCTTCTCACGAAGGTGAAGGGTATAAAAAGTTGACATTTCTACAGTATGAACAGTAATAAATGAACCACACCTGATAATTAATTACAATAGTAAGGAGTGTCTGTGCAGAGTATGTTCTAAAACAGAAATTTCTTAAAATTGTCTTAGTTAAATGAATTTTTTCATAATGACAGATGTTACTTACGGCGGTTATCTAACAACAACTCCGTTAAATGTGGCTTTATTTGCTGTTAGATTGAACACGGAACAGAAAATGAACTTTAACAAATAATTGTGTTGTTCAGGCCCCCCGGGGGCATGTTACCTTGGCGAAGACCTCCGCCTTGGTGTTATTGCATTCCCGGGGTATAAAGAGGGCCCAATACCTCCAATCTGACCGGGATTGAAAAATTGGTGATTTCAGTCTACTGCTTGGCTTAGTCCTTGCATAGATTGCCAGAGGTCTGACCAGAGCACCGCACAATCTGGTACTACGGGTGGCCAGTTGCCCGCAGGACTATGTCCTGGCTGGTCAGTTGGTTGAGGTTCCTTCGGGATCCACGTAGTGGCTGTTGGTTGAACCCAAATTCGCGGGAAGAGAATAAGTGGCGGTTAAAAGACTGATGCATGATAATAGTCAATATTTCGGGATAAGGTTCGGTGCTGTTGCCGAAATCAACAGATACCCCACAGAGGAGTGACTGTGGGACTAAGCGTTGGAAATGAGTTGGTATCAATTGTATATGATAAAGAATGAATGTAGAGGTATACGGGACTCATCCACCCGTATACCTAAATGAATGTGTCGTATGTTTTTCTCTATGAATGTGTCGAATGAATGAGTTGTGTGCTGGGTTGAATGATTATGAATGAAAGTTATCATATACAAGAGATGCCGATTAAGTTTCCTTCCTTGTCCAAATATGTTTCAGAGTTTACTCTGTTCATATTCGACTTGCCACAGCGTGTCACTGTGAGTAAGAACAATGTCTACGGCATATTGATGGATCGTGCTTCGGTCCACCGGTTACGTCTCTAGGTGCTGTTGCCGACTCAACAGAGCCATAGTAGTGTGGTTGTCTTACAACGTGACTACTTTGGCAAGAGATTAGATAGCTCGAGTACTCCAGCAAAGTACTTGCTCATGGTACCGGTCATATCCAATGTGCAAAAATTGCCACCTGCGTCTTCATTGAAGACAAAGGGGCGATGGTAGACCGTTCACAAGTCTACCCAGTGGATGAAAAAGACCACCGTGAGATAGGCCGACACGGCAGGTGCTCACGTTAAACCATCGACAGTCTGTGTTGTTCAGGGAGCGTTTTTTACTACTCAGTTAAACAAGACTTAAATTAATGTTAGAATAAACTCGGAACAAATTTTAGACGGATTTAAATCGATGTTTGTGTTTTTAGGGCGGGTTTCTTACTCCTCCTTCGATACAAAGGGACCTTAAAGGACCCAAGTAAAGACTTACTCGTGTCAGTAAGCAGTCTGCACAATAGCTGTTTTTTGCAAACAATACTTTTGTAAAATGAATAATAAATAAAACAAAACAATTCAGAAAAATGCAATTTACTTAAAATATTAAGTTTTTGTTCTTCCGAAATCATTGTTTTATTGTTTTTGTTAATTGTGTTTTCGCACTTATAACATGAGCTTAATTGGCCAATTACACTCAGTTAAACTAAGATAATAAGTAACTTTACTGATAACTGAAAAACACGAAACATATATTAATCCATGTTTAACCAAAGAATGAAGATTATCTTTATCAGAAAAACTCGCCCTTAGTTATGTATATAAGAGCAGAAAACTTTGTAAGTATTGCCAACTTTTCAGTCAAAAACATAAACAATAAACAGCTGTCTTTCTTTTTGACAATGGAAAAAATTTGACAATGGAAAAAATTAAATAAACATTTAAAACAATAATATTGATAGAACATATCAAGCAATTACTATTTACTTAAAAAATTAGGGTTTTCATCTTCCGAATTGATTATTTTATTATTTTTGTTGATTGTGTTTACTTAAACTAAGATAACTTAGAAAAACACAAAACATAGATTAAACTAAGTTTAAACAAATAGTGTGTATTATCTTTATCACAAAAAACCCTCCTTTATCAGAAAAAACCGACTTCAGTTAAATGACATTTTTCACAATGACAGATATGGCTTAACTTCCTGTTAGATTGAACTCGGAACAGAAGGCGGAATTTAACCAAAAGTTTGAACATTTCAAATTTGAATTTTCTAAAATTGTAAGCAAAATGTAAAATTTTCCAAAATGTCTAAAGAAATATATACAATTTTTATTGTAAATTTAATTTATTCATTAGTTTTAACATACAAACAAGTTTTTCTTTATTTTGAGACTAATTTTAGAATTTCGAAAATTCAAACTTGATTTTGAAAACTCTAATTTAATTTCGAAATCATTGAAAATGTCTAAAAATCTTTAAAATGTCCTCCAAAAACAAATTTATTGTTTAATTATATAGCATTTAGACAATTTTGCCTTTATTTTAAGACAAATTTTGTAATTTCGAAAATTCGAACTTAATTTCAAAATTTATTGAATATTGCGAAAAAAAATCTTTAAAATGTCATGTTAAAACCAATTTTTGACTTAAATTTAGTATAAAGTCAGGTTTTCCATTATTTTAAGCCTAATGATGCAATTTCGAATATTCGAAGTTAATTTCGAAATTTTTAAAAATGTTTAAAAACTGTTCAACTATACTCCTAAAATAAAATTATTGTTTAATTTTAGCATTAAGGCAGATTGTTCTTTATTTTGCGACTAAATTTTAGAATTTCGAAAATTCGAATTTAATTTCGAAATTTTCGAAAATGATTAAAAATCTTTAAAATGTCGCCCTAAAGCAAATTTATTTTTTCATTTTAACATTAAAACTTGTTTTTCTTCATTTTGAGCTTACTTTTTAAATTTCGAAAATTCGATTTTTTTTCGAAATTTCAAAAAATGTCTTTCAATAACAAGTTATGTATATATTTGTGCTCTAACGCAACATATTTTTAAAAAAAGTATTTTTTGGACTTAGTTTTTGCATATCGCAACACAACCACAAGTTAGAAACAAAATTTGCAAAATCTTAATTCACATAGAAATTGGACTTAGTGGTTTTGCACACTATGTTCAATTTTGGTTTTCTATGAGAAATATTAACTATTTCTATAACTTTCCCATAGAAGCAAAGATTTTAAATACTGTCAAACTTAAATTTGAAAGAAATCTTCTAGTGATTTTGGGGAATTTAAAAAAAATATTTACTTTTTTGCATTGTGGTTAATATGTTTTTTGCTATAAATGCTGCAACTTTAACAAGTGATATTTTAATTTTAGTATAATCAAAAGGTTAAATATTAGTTTGTGGTTACCTTTATTTTAATACCAACAACATTAATATGAATATATTATAAATATTTATGGTTTTTTTTCAAGAATTGTGGGAAAATATATTTTTTTGGTTTAGCAGTTTAATGCATATTTTTAGAATTTTTATGGTTTACAGAATTTTTTTTAGTGGTTTAGTTTTGTTGGTTAATTTATTATTATTTATGATTTTATTAGAATAAAGCGATATTTTTCTGCGTTTAACAGAAGAAATTAAAATGAATTTTAAAAATGAAGTCATCACAAAGAAATAGCACATGTTTTTAAACCTAAAAATCTCTACATTAATAATTTCTATATTTAAGAAAGATTTTTTTATTTATAGAAATTTATATAAATTTCTAGTTAAATATAATTATTCTCTTCATGACAGGCATTGTGCGTTCGTATGAGTTGTAAGACAATTCTCCAATTCACAATCGGTATTGTATTGAAGTATATTGTAAACTGTTTTAATTAGTTAGTTAGGTGGGAATCGAACCCACTACCTTTGGTCTAACTAACCTACAATCAAAAACAATGAATTTGTTTTAAACTAGTTTATTCAAAATATATTTCTAACATACAACAATACGACATCGTTTGAGAATTGTACAAATATTTATTGTAAATATATTTTTGGGAATTTTGTTAAAAGTTTTTAATTACCTTTAATAAGTTTATTTAGTTTATTATCTGAAAATGTTGTAAATTTCTATATACAATCAACTACAACTAAAAGTACAACTTAGGATATACGACATGATTGTGAATTGAATAAATATTTTTTGTTTGCATAAATTCCCCTTTTTGTTTATAAATGTTTTGGGACAAATACTCTCCAATTATCTTACTGCATATATTCAATGAAATTCCGTTTTCGCTTTCCGGTTTTCGTAGTTTTGAAAAATTATAACAAATTAAATTTTCACATATTTAATTTACTTTTTATTTTAGTTTTCTATAAAATAAAAACACCATAATCTATTCAATTAAAATAAAAACTATGTCAATGCAATTTAAAAGTATAACAAATTGTATTTACAATTTACGCATGAAAAGATCATAAATTGTGTGCGTATTCGACTATGAAGTTGATTATACATTAACATTTAAGTGTGAAATAGTTACAAATTCAAATGCGTAGCAAAATGACAACTAAATGTGTTGCCTACGCAATGCAAATGTTTAAACATTTCTAAATTGACTTTTTTAAATGTATTTCCAATTTATTGCAAAAAATAAAAATGCAAAAAAAAACTAACATTTATTTACATATAAGTTTAAAAGTAAATAGATTAAAAAATGCGTAAAACTAATGGCCTTGAAATGTTGTTTTCTTAAATTTATGTTAAAAATCAAATGCGTGTGAAGTTCACATTAATTTAGAGATATTTGTTTAAAATTTAAAAAAAAATGTAAGCAAAATTTAAAAACAAATTCATTGATTGAAACATTTAAAAAAATACTATTGCAAAATCAAAGATGTGCAAATTAAAATTTAACCGATAGTTAACTATTCAATTTTCTAAAGACCCCTGATATGTTCAAGAGACAAATTTTGTCCGACGTGCTTGCGAAAAGTTCGATATTTAAAATAAGCAAAAACCCGAAACCAAAAAACTGATAATTTCATCAACAAATTAAAATGTTTGTGTGCTTTAACGAAAAATAACAACAACATACATCTTCTTTTACCTGGTGGTCTTGCGTGGAGACACCACATAGAGAATATTATCAACAAGGCACACCGGTGATCGGTGATGAATCCTACTATGACACATTGGCTTAAAAGTTTAATAAGACCAATTCTAGCTTATGCTTTAAAAAGCTAATAGACTCCTTTGGACAAAAAGTGTAATATTAAACTACTGCAGGAAGTTCAATTAACATTATGCTTGGATATACATATATACATAAGTGGTGCCATGAGTACTACGTCAACCAAGGCTCTGAAAATGTTGCTAGATATTTCAGCAAATAAAACATATTTAAGATAAGAGGCGGCGTAACTTTAAACCAACACGCCATTAATGTATACTAGACACACTGGAAGGCTTTACACAATCATCTCATCGATCAAGCGTGATCGTATACCGGACAAAAACGACTGGCGTTCTATATTAAAGACCCAGGAACAGAAATATACAGGCAGAAGTCCGACAAATAGAGGAATATGTAATACCGGTACTTAGGTTAGGTTTAGTTGATAGGAGGATGTATACTGCATCAAATCCGTGTTGTGCGCTCTTTATCATGAGGAAAAAAACGGTACTTAGGGCGATATAACGTAATAATGTTAAATCTAAGACCGTATTGGAAAACTTTAACTGAATACTCTCCCAGAGGTATGGTTTACATCATATGGGTACCTGGATACACGGGAGTAATCGGCAACGAAAGGGTGAATGAATTTGTTTTAAAAGGAAGGGAGCTCGAGGTAGTCAACCTGATGAATGTAAAACTATTATACACAATGAAAGCAGAATTAAAAATATAAATGAGAGAATCCCTCTTGGAATAATGAAATGGTTGATCCTATGGTGTTACCCTAATAAAAAAAAAAAACAAGACAAAAAATCTTCTCAAAATAAGCAAGTGGATATATGGGATTATGATCGCAGCTATATGTACAAAATGGATGTGCGAATACAGACAAATGTAGAGTATGTACTGTGGCCACCGGTAGGTTAGTGGTTGGTGTTATAGTCTGGTAGATGGGAGGTGGTGGGTTCGATTCCCACCTCAGGCACTGATTAAGGAGCGCACAACAGGCCCGATAGAGGCCTAGGTGTATTTCTTCGAATTTGATGTATATATATACATCCTCCTTTCAAACTAACTAAGTAACTAACTAACTAACTAACTAACTAAGTAACTTACTAAGTAACTAACTAACTAACTAACTAACTACCTAACTAACTAACTGGAGTATGTATTGTGAACAGTATGGAGCACTTTCATTTTCACTATTAGGAATTCGTCGAAGTAAGATCGAAGCAGGGTTGGTAAAATTGGTACAATTGTACTTTTTTTGGTACAAAAGTACAATGCTGACCCATTTTATACAATTTTCAAATATAAAATTATTATTAAAAAATTGTATTTTTAACACAAAGTTTAAAGTACTACCGACTTCGTTTAAATTTTTTACATAATTTCGTAAGAAGATATTGTAAAGAATCCTGGAAGATATTATGACCAGGCAACGGTTAACAAAGAGGATACTTTTTAGTTTTACTTTTTTTAATGCCTTTCTATTCTCTAGAGTAGGTACTTTCGTTTTTTAAAAGGTACTTTTGGAATTTACTATAATATTGAACTTAAAAGCTTAGAACTAAAACATTCCTGAGTCCTAAGTGAATACTAATCTGTAGAAAAGGATTTTTTTTTGCAACTGGTAATTTTTAGTTTTTATCCAAAATTGAACCTAGTAACATATAATCAAATATGTACATAGAATCCTGATACAAAGAAAATTTGTAAGAGTAAATTTTTTGGTACTTTTTGTTTATTTACTTTAAGTTTTTGCTTCTTTAACAGATCGATTTTTATTTCTAGGTGTCCATTAGTTTCCAATTCTTTCCTTCATTTTAATAATAAAATAATTGAAAAAAATGCATTAAAAACCACTTATAAATAATTCATTACACCGTCTATATAATTAGCCTTATAAATATAGATTCCAACTGAAAAACATTACAAAAAAATTCTGACAGACTTGTTGGTATGGGAATTTACATGGCAGACAAGTAAATAAATTACATATAAATAAAGTTTAAAACGTAGCTGACCCTTTGGTTTTGTTTTTATGTACAATACATACGTATACGTATATTATTGATTCTTTAATCAATTTAATGTCTACAGACAAGTATAACTGAATTTTCAAATTATTTTCAATTAAAATTAAACAAAAATGGTTTTCTTGTCTTGAAAGTTAATTTAATTAGCGTTAAATTTGATTGAACTTATTAAGAACTTTTTTGTGTAAATAAAAAGTTGGAATTTATAACTTTAACGAGGGTAATTTTACATGATTTTGGTAATTGTTTTTAGAATTATAAAATGACTAATTGACAGATACAAATACATATCTGAAACTGTTCTATACAGAAGATTCTTTTAATTAGAATTTAAGATTCTCTAACCCAGCAAACCCAAAATCTAAAGATTAAAACTAATGACATTGTCAATTCTAAACAAGTAAAAAATGTATTCTATTTATTAAAAACAACCTCTACTTAAATACATTTAAGCCTTAAAAACATACAAATTTCAAATCAACATTCTTATTATTAGATCAAAATGTTTGCTTGGAACTTTTACTAAATTTTTTCGATAAAAAATGAGCAATATTTAACTTTGGGAAGTAAATTAATTTTTTATTATCTTTAAATTGCTATGAAATGTGTATTTTATTAAATGATTGTAATAGTATTTTTTTTTATTTCTATAGCAAAGAAAATGTTAGCATCATTTTTAGTTTAAAAAATCTACAAAGTAAATTAATTAAACATATACGAATAGAGAAAAAGTACATCGAATTATAATGTTACAGAAAGTGGACAACAAAATATGGTTTAAGAAAATTTCAAATGTAAGAATAATACTTTTGATATTGGTTTTAAAGTAGAAAGAATATAAATAAATTAGTTACTTTATATACCACCAGTAATCTAGCGTGTAGTCAATATGTATATGTACAAAAGTACAGAGTGATCATTTAACTACACAAAAAATCAACTCAAAAGAGAATACATGAGTTAAATCTAGGCAGAGTTGAAAAGACAACTATAGTCAGTAGCGAACGGTTAACTTTAGCCAAACACGGATTTTGTCAAGTCTTGTTGAAGACAGTCAACTCTTAGCAATCAATTCTACTCAAAGTCTACTTGACAATGTCGATCAGTCTATTCTATATTTTACTCTACTTATAGTAGTCAAGTTACCTAGCTTTTAGTTTAGTATGACTAAATAACCACTGAGCAGTCAAATCCAGTGAAATTTTACCAATCGACTCCAATGAGAATAAACTAACGAATTCAAGTTATAGTTGACTAGTTAACTCAAGTGAGAGTCGCCTTGATAACTAAAACCAGAAGCGACCAGACAACATTAGTCAGATTCTACTCATAGTCAACAAGTAAACTCTACTCATAGTCGACTTGTCAGTGTCGATTAGTCAACGTAACATAACTCTATTCACAGAAGGCGAGTCCACTTAAATGATAATAGAGCAATCAATTCTATTGATAATAAAAAAATTAACTCTTAATTAGTTTTTACAATACAAGTCTAGTTCGAGTTGATAAGTCAACTCAATTGTAAGAATCGACCAGTTCCAGAGAGAGTCGACCAATCAAAGACAGTAATAAGAAACTAGTCAACTCAGGTTATAGTCGACTAGCAAAATTAAGTTAGAATCGAACCGACAACTATAAACAGTGCCGACAAGCCAACATTAGTTAGACCCAAACACCTCAACTCTATTCAGAGTCAATTAGTAAGCTCTTCACATAGTCACCTAGTCAATTTCGATCAGTCAACGTAACTTAGTTTCCACGAATCAAATCTAGTTTGAGAATGTGTTAGCTGAACAAACGACTCTAGTGATAGATGATCAGTTAGCTTTAGTCAACTGTGGCAAGAAACAATCAACCACCTAAAGTAAGAAAGAACACTAGTGGTAATCAACCGGACAATTCCAGAAAAGTTTAATTTGCTCTTTCTATAATTCAGAATCAACCGCTTTTCGACTCTCGACTTAAGCGAGAAACAATCAGCCATCTATAGTGAGAATGAACACTAGTGGTAATTAACAGGTCAATTCTAGAAAAGTTAAATTTGCCCTGTTTACACTTCGGAAGACAACATTATTGAGAATCAACCACTTTTCTTACTCTCGACTTAAGTGAGAGTCGACCAGTTTACACTAAGGACATTACACCAGAGATACAAGCCAATGCTAAATGATCGACGGCAGCGGCTTATTATAGAAAATATCGGCGGCGGCTAAATTTTTCGGTTCAATTTAACCTTTTCTTCAGAAATTGACCTTATAAGCATTTATTATATTGAAAAATCTCTGTAAAATACTCTGTTATATAGAAACCTGTCTCTATATAAGTTTTTTTCTACAGAAAAATGAACTTTTATAGTAGTTTTTACAATTTTAATATTAGCACAATATTGTGTGTGCAACATTTTTCAATTTGCAATAATAATTTAAAATAGTGGCAACTCCGTTCAAATTCTTGAATTTATTTTCCGAAATACATGTGTGATTCCAATCTTTATCAGAGGCTACGTTTAAGCCGGCTTAGCTTTTGAGCCGAAAGAAGACGGCAGCGGCGCGGCTTGAAAAATATTACCGGCGATCAGCCGCTGCTGATTTGAGCCGTTTCGGCTTGTATCTCTGCATTACACAAGTCAATTTTATAGAGATTTGACCAGTTTTTAACTCTCTTCTTACATTACTGACATACAATTTTTTTTACGTTTTGAACAATCCTGTGTACTAATGTAATTGAAATTATCCAATTTAAAATCCACTACCGGGTTCTAATTTAATTATTATTCTTGCTAAAAAAAACAAGTTCTTTTGTCTTTATATAACAAACCAACTTCTGTTACTATAGCCCAAAAGACATTTATCTTTATTTCACCTCAAAACAATAGCAACAACATCATCATTAGATTAGAAAAATATTAAAAAAGGGGTGCTGGTCAGTAATAATAATTATAATAGCAGCAAAAAAAAAACTATTGTAAATAATTGTAGAGTAATAAAAAATACACACACCCACTATTGTTTCTGTTAAAAATTTTTGTAATAAATTATTCTTTTATATTGCGGTTTTCATTTGTTTTTTTCTTATCATTACACTATTATAATGCTTAATAAGTTAGAAAGGTAGATAGATATGAAGGTGGGCTTAGGCCTATTAACAAAAAAAAAAAAACATAGATCACATACGCACTAACCAAAAAAAAAAAAATAAACCAGTAGCTTAGGTACTACAACAAAAAAATAAAAAAATGCTAAAAGTTAAACAATGAGCACTAATTGTGTCAAAATGTACACAAGACATGTATGTTTAGAAATGTACAATTTTGAATTTGAATTTGATTTTTTTTTATTTTGGTTAGATTTTATAAGAATTTATGAATGATTATAATTTAATTAATATTACAACCATGAAATGTCATAAAGTATTAGAAGACACAGCAGCAGCAGTATAATTTCATAACAAAAATATATAAATTTATTCTTAAGACTGTTGTTAGAAGACAATAGACAAGGAATAGAAGAAAGACAATGAGATAAATTAACATAAATTCCAATAGGGTTGGAGTTAATATATTTGGGGAATGATTTTGGAATGATAAAACTGTTGTTTTTTTTTTTAATAAAATCTATAGTTGTTAAAAACGTGTTAATTTTTCTTAACAAGAAGATGTCTGTTTGTTAAGATTTTAGAATATTGTAAATGTTGCCAGATGTATTTGGAACTTTTAATAATCTTTGATTTAGTTTATTGAAAGGACTGGAGGCAATCCTATGGAATGGGTTAGAGACTGTGTTAATCTACAGACCAGAGATACAAGCCGAAACGGCTCAAATCGGCGGCGGCTGGCCGCCAGTAATATTTTTCTAGCCGCGCCGCCGTCGTCTCCTTTCGGCTCAAAAGCTAAACGTAGCCGCTGATAAAGATTGGAATCGCACATGTATTTCGTAAAATAAATTCACCAATTTGAACGGAGTTGCCACTATTTTTGCAAATTGAAAAGTGTTGCCACACAATATTGTGCTAATATTAAAATTGTGAAAACTACTGTAAATGTTAATTTTTCTGCAGAAAAACGCTTATAAGGTAAATTTCTGAAGAAAAGTTTAAATTGAGCCGACAATTTAGCCGCCGCCATTTTCTATAATAAGCCGCCATCACCTTTCTAAAATGATTGCGCCGCCGCCGAACATTTTACATCGGATTGTATCTCTGCTACAGACACGTTTTTTAAACAATCTATGGCTGTTTTTTTGAATAGTCTGTGGCCTAGGCTATGGACTATATTATTGATTAGTATATTAACTAGTTTATGGGTTACTTTATTAACTTATATATAGACAAGTGACTAAGGTATGTATTTGTCTTGGAACAGTCTACATATTATACTAAACTAAAGACTCGTCTTTTGAATAATCTATGGAATGATTAATTGACTAGTTTGTGGACTATGACATGGTTTATTTTATAGTCTAGTTTATGGGTTACTTTAATGACTCTGTGAACTATATGGGCTAATTTACACACTAATCTATTGACTAGTTTGTGGGTTATTTTATTTACTTTAAGATGGACTTGCTGAAAAGACTAGAGTCGTTTAGGAAATCCTTAATGGTATAGTCTATTGACTAGTCTATGGTCGTGACTATTGACTAGTCTATAATTTAGTATATTGACTATTATATGTACTTCTATATGGCATAGGCTAGGGTCCAGTTTAGGAACTAGTCTTTTGACTAATTTATGTCTTCTAGTCTATGGACATGTTTATTGACTTTTAGATGAACAAGTTAATGCATATATAAGTCATGGAACAGTCTATGTACTAATATAGACGCTCGCCTTTTGATTTATTTATGGAAATAACTAATGACTAGCCTATGACTTTGGGTCATTTTATAGACTAGTCTATTGACTAGTTAATGGGTTACTTTGGGGAAGTTACCCGTGTGAAACTTCCAAAGCTCGCCAGCGATGTTGCGGAAGTATAAGAATTCTTGTCATCAGTCGGGAAGAACTGATGCCGAGCTGGGGAACGTCTAAGAGTAACGTGGAAGATACTTCTGAAAGACCCGCAGAAGAAACTTTTAGATGACTCTTGGAAGTAAGGTATTGCCAAAGACTCTTCTAGATGTGTCTAAGAAGTCACTTTTTGGAGTATTCAAATCCATAAAGGATTACTTTATTAAATTTTCGATTTACTTGTTCAAAAGACTAGTCTAGAAAACTATAGCATAGTCTATTGACTAGTCTATGGTCTTGTCTATTGACTAATCTCTAATTTAGTACATTGACTAGTTTATCAAGTCAGTTATGAACAATAATTCCCCGGGAGTTTATTCTCCTATGCATGATTTATGAAGGAACAAATTCCCCGAGAATATTGGACGATTCTCGGTAAATTTGGGAAAATTGGAATAAATCTTTTTTGTTAAAGAAAATTCTGATAAATTTTTCTTTTTATAAAACCCTAAATGGTCACCCACTGCCAATTATTGTCGCACTGTTTAAACACACTAAAGCTACAAAATATATTATTTCAATTCAATTATGCCATTTTTAGAGTACACATATTTTTCTTTCCAAACTACATACGATTTCTCTTTATTAAACATCTTGACAAATTTCACTTAAGACAATTGATATAAATGATCATATCTACAACAAAAATGAACAAATTATCACAAGTACTATTTGATAAGTACTTATGTTATTACTACAAGACAGAATACAAGTGAATCAAGTTGTACTTTATTTAAGACAAATAATAATATGACAATAATAAAACAACAAATGAGACATATGACACTTGTGTGACATTTCATAAATAAATGTCTTAAAGTAATCACGCACTGAGTGGTATAAACTAAAAAAAAAATCTGTTAAAGTCATTTCAATTATAATGAAATAATCAAAAGAAAAATAAAAAGAACATCAGTACCACCACCACCAGAGTAATGACTTTGGCACATGCTTAAACAGATGATTAAATTTTATAGATAAACAAAATAAAATTTGATAAATGTTTAAAAATATTTTTGTAATAAAATGTTTTAAGTTTTTGCCGCTTTCATCATTGTTGTTGTTTTTTGAAATTTTATCAGATATTTCTTTATTTTAAATTTCAAAAATTTTGTATGTGATAATATTTTAACAAAAGAAATCAAATAAAATTTTTGAAATATGTCGAATAATGACAGAGCCCACATTTAACACTTAAATAAATAAAAATATTCTTAATTTCTTAATAAAAATAAACAAAAAAGCATCAAGTACTCTAGCTAGGGTTAAAAAAAAACTGAGCAACGTTTTGTTTTCTATTGAATTGTTGAAAAATTATATTGAAATAATAATAGTAAATAATTGATGTGTATTTATGATTTGTATGAAGAAAGTTTGTTTGTTTTTGTTATAACAAAAACTATTAATTACTTTATATTGTATTTGATTTTTGTGTGAATATGTTTGGCAACTACTTCAGTGAGGTCAACTGACAGTAAAGTGACACTTGAATCAATATAAATATACCTTCATATATTTAACTTTTTATGGTCTTTTGTTTAAATGAATAATATTTATTTAATAAAAATAAATTCGTTTTTTCATGACAATGTGCTCATTATATATAAAAATATTTGTTTAATATTATTGAATATTTTTTGAAATGGAAAACACAAGTAATACATTCAAAAAATAGAATTGAGTATATCTTCTTAAACCAAGCTAAAATAAATAAATTAGTTACCTTATATATCACCAGTAATATAGCGTGTAGTCAATAAGTATATGTACAAAGTACAAAGTGATCAGTCAACTACAAAAAAAATCAACTCAAAAGAGAATACATTAAATATAGGCATAGTTGACCAGACAATTGTAGCCAGTAGCGAACGGTCAACTTTAGTCAAACACGGTTTGTCAAGTCTTGTTGAAGACGTCCAGTCAACTCTTTTCAGTCAATTCTTCTCAAAGTCTACTTGACAATGTCTATCAGTCAATTCTATATTTTACTCTACTTATAGTCCCCAAGTAACCTTTCTTTTAGTTTAGTATCTTTAAATAACCAGCGAGCAGTCAAATTCAAATTTGAGCAATCGACTTCAGTGAGAATAAACTAACCAACTCCTCTGCTGCTGGTAGTCATCTTTAGTGTTTGAGCACGGCGTAGAGGCTTAAGCATCCTAAACATATGAACTAAGAACTACCCTCCCCATACCTCACGACGTCTGTCCACTATGTTAAAAGCCGCTGTGAGGTAATGACCATCTTCGGTCGCCTAGCGATCACGACCTCAAATTGGTAGCGTCTGTTCCCTTAGTTAGGGCGACTGTGATTTGGGTTACCTAGGCAACATAACCGTACTTTTCTAGCGTCTGTTCTCTATGTTAAAGGCGACTAGAAGGTACAATCTGGTTCAGTCAGTCTGAATGTTTTTGGTCGTAACAAAATCCAGGGTGCGTCTGACTAATATTGAGCGGCATTCTGCGTGTGACTCCAGAGCAGCGGCAGTGTTTTTTTTTTCACACATGTGGTAGAGGTATAAACTGCCAAACATCCCCCCTGTGTTCATGGTCGAGTTTGCTAAAATCTCCAAGGGTAACGTGAGTACTCAGGTGGAAGCCACAGGTCATAGTGCCACTGGAGTTACTGTGACTGCGACGAAACGGACAAGTACCCCAGGTCTGGTAATCGAAAATGCCACAGGGATAGACAAAACGGACAAGTTTCTTACTAGACATGAGAGAGTAACCTCGGACGACAGTGACAACAACCTCTCAGGTCTGAAAGATTTAAATCTTTATGAGACTGATATAGAGGTCCCGCGCATGGTGTCCTCTGAGACGCAAAACGCAGAGAAAAACGGACAAAATCCGGAGGCCCATGACCCTGTAAAAGGAGACCCTGCAAAGAGAAACTCTGTTAAGGGAAACCAAAAACAGACAAACGAAGGACAGGACACGGAACAGGATGAACGGAAAAGGTTGGCAGGCTACAAACGTTCTCTCCGGTATGTCAGATCGCTAGAATCTAGGGATCCTGCGACTCTGACTACCCTAGAAAAGAGTTTGCGGCGTAAACATACCAACCACATACAGGTCAGGCCAGCCACGACTAAAGCTGAACCAAACCAGAGCAGGCATGTGACCACATCTAAACATGTGCCATGAGACAGATAGAGTAAGTCAAATCAACTCCAGTAATACAATACTAGTTATTTCAGGTTATAGTCGGCTAGCAAACATAAGTTAGAGTCGAACCGACAACTATAAACAGTGCCGACAAATCAACATAAGTTAGACTCAACCCGTCAACTCTATTTAGAGTCAACTAGAAAACTACGCATAGTCACCTAGTCAATGTCGATCAGTCAACGTTACTTAACTTTATTCACAGTTGACGTTTCGACTTTAATGATATCAGATCAATAAACTCTAGTGGAAATGGAAAAATTAACTCTTAATTTGTTTTTACGAGTCATATCTAGTTTGAGAATATGTCGTTCAGACAACTCTAGTGATAGATAAACAGTTAGCTTTTAGTCAACTGCAGTAAGAAATAATCAGCCATATATATAGTCACCTAGTCAATGTCGATCAGTCAACGTAACTTAACTTTATTCACAGTTGACGTTTCGACTTTAATGATATCAGATCAATAAACTCTAGTGGAAGTCGAAAAATTAACTCTTAATTTGTTTTTACGAGTCAGATCTAATTTGAGAATATGTCGTTCAGACAACTCTAGTGATAGATAAACAGTTAGCTTTTAGTCAACTGCAGTAAGAAATAATCAGTCATATATAGTAAGAAAGAACACTAGTAGTAATCAACCGGTCAATTCTAGAAAAGTTTAATTCGCCCTGTCTACAATTCAGAAGACAACATTATTGAGAATCAACCACTATTCGACTCTCGACTAAATTGAGAGTCGACCAGTCTACACTAAGGACAGTATACAAATCAATTTTATAGAGCTTTGACCAATTTTTAACTCTCTTCTCAGCACTAGACTAGAAAGTCAATTTGTGTTAAAGTTAATAAGAATTAATAACTTATGTTTCTCTCTGTGTATAAGCAAAATGCCAGAGCTAAAAAAATAGGTAAATGGCACATAAACTATTGACACTGATAAATTGTTTAAATATTCAAAAAAAAGGACCTATAAATAGGGGTTTGCATATTTTAAAATATAAAAACTCTTTAATTTGAATAAATAGTTTTGGGTTTTGTTATTTTATTGGAATTAATAATAGTAATAATATATTCTAACAAATGTTCAAAAAGTCAGTTTAATGAACCACTTTAAACGCATGATTGATGATAAACGATTAATACTCGTACTTAATACTGCAACCAAAAAAAACTTTATTATAAAAAATTTAAATTTTACAGACTATGAACCACGCAGACGACTTCAAAACCAATTGAGTTTTTATATGCAATACTCGACAATATTATAAAGAAAGTTTATAATGTAAAATTAATAAAAAAAAAATTAAAGAAAGAAAGAAGGAAATGTTAGAATACATCAATCATTTTTATTTTATAAAAACTATATGTTGATAACAAAACTATCACATATAAAAATATAATGATAAAAAGAAATTAATTTAAATGAAATCTTTTAATATTACGAAAATACTTGTACTGGATAGAATAAAAGTCAATCACTTTTTAACTTTTCACACGATATAGAAGACAAGCAAACAACCACATTTATGTTGGTCTTCTTCTTCGTCTGAGTATGTCTTCTCAAATAAACAATAATTCTGGTTATTGACTTTATTTTCCATTATATTTTCTTTCTTTAAAGAAACTGCTCATTCATGTTTTCTTTTGTTTTGCTTAACAAAACTAACGGTAGTAGCTAAAATGTTAGATCTCGTAGAAAATGAAAAGCAAACAAATACAAAAATGGTGGAAAACAAGTTATAAAAATAAGAACCAAATACATAAAGAGAAAATAAATTTCTCAACACGTGTATGTATGTATGTACAAATGTCTATACATATGTATTTAAGTGTTTACATACAATAAATACATAACTACATTACCTACGTTATGTACGTCACATTTTATTAACACACTGCATTTTATTTAGAGGTTTTGTAGCTAAAACCAGTTTAACTCTTTATGGAAATAAATGACAATAGAATCATTTCTTTTTATTTTATAAAAAAAGGTCAGTGTTCTAAAGAAACTAGATTTATGAAGTTAAAAGATATGTATACAAAAATGAAGCAGGTGTAATAAAATTAAATACAAGTGTATTTCGAATTTTTTTTACAATTTTCAACCGATATTAAGCTGAGTCAATGGAGGCTAGAAAGAGAATGCTGTTATACTTCCCAAACTACATCTTAATCACATCAAAAATGCGATTATATATTATTCACTTGTATATATCTTCGTCTGATCTCCTCGTATACATTCCGCGACAGCCGGTTTTACGTACCGGAATGAACCGATATTATCGGGAAAGGTCTGTGAACCCCAGTAAAAACAACTTATATTAACAAATATTAATTTTGTGCTCCCGTCCATATTTCGTTGATGCTAATATAAACTCCCTGACGAATGTTATGTCTTTCTAGTAAAAATCCTTGCGAAATGCAAAGCGAAACAATTGATTTGAAATCATATCGATCTAAGGTCGGTTGTGATAATTTATGTAAGTAGTCAAGCTGCTCTTAGAGCATTAGTCTGGTCATACGCCTAGTTGTAGATAGTAGCAATGTTTTTGAATGCCTAGACCCTGAAATGTGCATGGTAATAAAGATACGGTAGATTAGGTTAGAGTCTTGAGATAGATGAGAGGGATAGAAAAGTGAAACTACCCATCTGTCTATACTGATTGATTTAAGACCGACACTATTAAACAGTAACAGAATAGTAGAAATGATTGAAAAATATCAAGGACCTTATGGCCAAAACCTGATGTAAATCATCATTTTCCACTCTACTAGAATACAGGATCTCAGGTTGAAATAACTTGGAAATAGATTCAATGACAAACTGGAGGGAAATTGTGGAACGAAGTCTTCTAGGTTTTATTAGTAATTTCTTAGACTGGGTTTAATAGAAGAGAGAGAGACTCAGATTCTCTTACAATTCTTTCTTAGAGCATCAATTCGTCAAAACATCCAGGGAATTGACCTGTTTTTATTCCTTTCTCCTCTCTACTTATGATCTTTATATTTTCTTCTAGTGTTTTCTCTATCTTTTGATTTTCATACTCTATCTTTTGGTCTTCACACTCAATGGACCTTATTTATGGTCTCCGAGCAGTACATAACTCCTCTAAACCTAAGCCTACATTAACCTATGGGGTGTGTAAACAAATGAAGGTGTAAACTATAATATAGTAATAAAGTAATTTATCTAGAATTTAATAAACATTTTTCATATCGCATATTGTAAAGTACAAATCCTATAACAATTTTTTTTATCTAAACTTTAGTTTAAGTTCATATTAAACTGGTAACCCAAAATGAAGCTCTTTTTCATGTTATGAAAATAATAATTTCTATGCAGACAATTTTCATGTTTTCCTCAAAAAATATATATTAATATTTAAACATTTTCTAGACACGAACGTAATATTTAATAAAAAAAAACTGATTAAACACAAAAACCTACTGCATAGAACTACATATTAAATTAAATATAATTCTATATGAAAAGAGAAAATTGCATAAATTAAATGTTTAAAACTAAAAAACAGATAAGCTCATAGACACCAAAATGTTGCACGAGAATTGAGTAATTTATGATTAAAAAATCTTGTACATATTAAGCAGCACATGCAACAGCACATCATCATACACTAAAACTCTAATAGAAGTTTATAAAAAAACACTTGATTTATTTTAAGCAGTCTCAGACTTAAAAGAAAATATTTGATTGTACCATGAAAAACGACAACAAATAAGGCACGACATGGACACATTGAAATGGAAAATATGAAAAGATTAAAATAAATTAAGAATTGCAATTAAATTTTTTTACCTAAACGATAACTTTTTAGTTTTAAACATAAACGAAAAATGAATTTTTAATTAATATTGATATTTTGAAATTTTGAAGCAATTTTAAAAATGCTGGAAAAGTATGTAATCATTTCCGTTTCGTAAAAGCGGATGTTGTAGCAATTCACATAAATATTTATTTTAAGTGACTAATTAAAAAAAACAAACAAAACAAAATATTGACTTACCTGTTTCGTAGGTGATTGATATTTAAATAAACTTCTTTTGGCAGCGGGTGTGTATGCATTTTCATTACGTTCATCACTAACGGCCTTTACATCCTCAATGGCCGTGCCCAATAATTCATTTTTTAATAGACATGAATACGCTAAACTATCACGAACCGTTTCGCCGCAATCTCTTTGTTTTTTACTAGTCTGTGGTGAATTTTCATTTGATTTGTTTATTGAAGCGAAATTTGTTTGCCAATTATTATTTGCCCTGGAACAAACAAAAAAAAAAGAAATGAAACATTTTTAGACATTAGATTATGAATGGAAAATGTATAATGTTTAAAAATAGTTAATAAAAATTATAAAATTTATAAAAATGAGCATAATAATGGCTTATAAGGAGTAGGTTTAGGTGTGTTACTCTAGTGGTCCTACGAGTTCATTTGTTTATTGCTTTCTACTTCCAGATCTTAATTTACAGAATTTAGGATATTCTTTATCCCATATCCGACGTCCCAGAAAGCTTATCCAAATAAGATGAAGCAGCAAGGCCGAAGTATTGTTCTCAGCTTTCATTGAATTATGGGCAACGAATATTACGACTTGTACAGTAGTCGTTATATTCGAGACCCATTTTTCTGGCGTGATTGTCAATAGTACAATGCCCCGTTATGACTGATACAAGCTTGAGCATCGTAAGGAGGCCAAATTGACCACGAATTGAGACAGTGGTTTCTCTGAACCATATGACTTGAGCCAATTCATATAGTTCAGTCTTAACCAGTAGCAGTACAGTTAATAAGAGAGAGATACCAGTAAATGCGTCGATTTTATTTTTTCTATACAGTTTCGCTGACAATTACTATGTCCATTCAAATAATACCCGGCATTCTTCGGTTAACCTAGATGTCGTAGAGAAATCCGCTTGACTTTTGATCGCAAAATTGATGTCCGTATATATACATATATCACTCGTTTAATAGCTGATATCTCTGCACTTTACAGGCAGATTGATTCTAAATCTTTCAATGTAAAATCCACCACCCACTCTTCCACTTCTCTTGGAGCCTTCGATGAAAACATTTGTTACACCATCAGTTAAGTGTGACTCGTGTACCGAATTACTAATTCAGATATGAAAGCATCTGTCGAAGATGCGTGAACTCGAAGTGTTCAAATATTCGTAAAGATGTATAATTCATAGTGATACTTTTTCATTCCTAATATGGTACTATTTGAAATTTCTTTAATATTATATGGTCTACAGTAAATGAGAACATTTAGAAAGAAACTTTCTTCTCCAATGGTAAAAAGATAAAAAAACCTTTTTTGTAGATATAAAAAAAGGGTAATGTTTGTTCGTAATTAATAAACTGCACGCAATATGACAAATTCCCGTAAAGTTTGAATTTTCAATCCGTCATACCTAAACCGCGAAAACAGTCAACATATTCAATCAAATGCCTGCAACGCGGACCGGGTATCACTAGTATAAATATTAAAGAATTCATCGGAATAACAATTTTATAATATTCACAAGGGATTTTTCTCTCGGGAGTAGAAAATTATCATTTTTGTTTGAATACCACATTCTGAGCCGTTTAGAGATAGGTAAAGCACAAGAGATAGGATAGACCACAAAAGAAACATTTTTGGGAATTTTGTTTGTTATTTTTTCCTGTATTGTTCTTGAATACCAGCTCATACATCAGTCCCATAAAAATATTGACCCAAAAGTTGTGAGAAAACTACCAGTTCATGAGTTTCATCATCTATCCCACAACAAGTGTATTTTATATGAAATTTGACTTAATTTTTTTTTTGGTTCTAAGTTATTTACTGAATTAATCTGAAATTATCTGAACTTTATACAACATAAGCACAGCAATGGCACTTTGAACAAATGATCTCAGTTGTTTATTTTTTTCGATTCAGGCTTAATAGCTTTTGAAATTGTGTGAAATTTATTGGCCTCCGCTGGGTTAGAGGTTAGTGTTCCAGTCTGGTAGACTAAAGGTGTTGGGTTCGATTTTCTGCTGAGGCACTGGCGCACAACAGACCCGATAGAGGCCTAGGTATACTTCAAGAAGTCATAAGGACTGAAGTAATAGTTGGTAATAAATATTTAGAAATGATAATATCTGACAAAGGTTTTTAAGCTTACGTGTTCAAAAAAGTTAAACCAACGATGAGTTTTTCCTAACTCACTCCTTAAGAGAACAAAAATGAAAAAATAAGGGACAATATATGATTTTTAAAGGATTTTATTCTAAAATTTGGTAATATTGATCATGAGAATCTAGACTGCAATGCACTTATAAGTTAATAAAATTTTCTAAATTTTAAAAAAAAAAACTTTACCAAAGTCACTTAATGTTTAAAAAAAATATATATTATTTTAACTTTGCAAAAATATGTGCATTTAGAATATTTAATTATTATTTTTATTATTAGAAAACCTTGTTAAATAAAATGTAATTTATGGTTTATTAGAAATCATAATAAAATAATGCAAACTGTACAGACGAATATGACTAAACTGACAACCTTGCCTGCATTTGCAAGGTAATGTGAACTTAATGTGCAAAAAATAATTGCGAATTATACAAAATTGAAATTCACAATAAAAACGTGCAAAATTATTAACAAATAAATATAACAAATTAAATATATAATGCTAAATGTGCAGTAAAACTAATGCTGAATTTGCAATTTATTAAAAGACAGCTAGCAACAAAAACAACAAATTTGTCAATATTGTTAAGGTGGGCAAATTATTTTAAATAAATATTAACAGTTTTTGTTTAAACATTTTCATATGTAAAATGTATTTAAAGGGAAATTTATAAATTTTATTGCAATATTTACAAAATTGTTCTTTCGTTTTGCCTTCACCTGTTTAAGGGCTCACAAACAAACAAACAAAAAAAATTGATATTTAAATTTTGTTTATTGAAACCATAGTGTCAACTTCCGTTTATGAGTGTTAATTTTTTATTTTGAAAAATTTGCGGTTTTTAAAGAACATGTGTGTGTGTTGTATTGTTTTTTAAGAATTGTATATGTGACTTTTTTTAAACACGCGCCCATTTGAAGTAAAACACCTCAGTATTTTAGTATGTATTGTTTTATTTGTATATACCTGTTTTAACTAATTTGCATATTTATTTTTTTATTATTATTATTTTATATTTGTATTTATGTAATTTATGCTTTTGTTTAATTACAATTTTGAAAAAGAAAACCTAACAACGTCACGCACAAGTGATTTAAAAGTAGCGGTGGTGAAAGAAAAAAAAACTTACAAACAACAAACTATTATTCCTTGCATTGTTAACACTCAGTTCATTGAGTCATGAAGCCAGACAGTCTGCTATTATTTTTTTTCTCTCTCGTCTTAGAAACCTCATAAAATCATGGAAGTTTGAATTTGTAATTAAAATTGTTATAAAAGTAAATATCTGGAAAAATTTTAACATTTAAAGAAATTATATGTAAAAACAAGTAAGAGTTCTATATTCGGCTTTGCCGGATCTTATATACCCTTTACCATGGCGTCAGTACCAAGAAGGGTTATCAACTAATTCAGACTCTACATACCCAGTTTCATATTTCTAGATTCAATATTACAGAAAATTCAAAAAGTAAGTTATAAAAAACAAAAAAGTACCAAAAAGTTCACTTTTTCCGGTTTAATGTTTTGTAAATTCAATATTATAGAAAATTCAAAAAAATATCTTTTGCAGAACGAAAAAGTACCAAAAAATCTCCACTGAATTGTTCTTGTCTAATCCGGGTTCAAAAAGTACCTTTTGAAAAACGAAAAAAGTACCAAAAGTTTCCCTTTTATGTGTTCTCATCTAATTCCGAATCTACGTACTTCATTTCATGTTCCTAGGTTCAATATTATAAAATATTCAAGAAGTACCTTTGGAAAAACGAAAAAGTACCAAAAAGTTCCCTTTTATTGCTTCTTACTTAAGCCAGGCTCCACATACTTAATTTCATGTTTCTAGCCAATAACAACACACTAGTGCTGCTCTCGCTCTGCTACTCTTGCTCTGATGCTCACGCTCTGCCTTGTGTTTATAAACAAGAGTACAAATAACAAAATTTACCGTATGATTATGTTTTTTGTTTTTTTGCAATTTCTGTTTGAGCATAAATAAAAAAAACTCAATTTTTGATGAAATTTTCATAGGTTTTCTTGGATTTTTGCTCATAACTCCGTTATTTATGGACCGATTTTGCTGTCTAACAGAATTATTGAAGTTTTGGATCTCGCTGATATCTGGGGTCCTCTAAAAACTGATTTCAACAAACACACAGACGGACATGGCATAATTAACTCCGGTACCTATAAGGATCCAGAATATATATACTTTATGGGGTCGGAAAATTATATTATAGAAATTACAAACGGAATGACAAACTTATATACATCGTTCTCACGAAGGTGAAGGGTATAACAAGAATAAATGTAAAGTCGGTTATGGCCGACCATATGGTTCCCTACACCAGTGTGTATGTTAAAAATATAGATCAATATTATATAATAAAGCATTTAATTTGTTTTCTAATGCAAAAGAAGAGACTTTCTGCAAGAGGTCTTAATTGGGATAGCGATAGATATGGGCTTTGACATATTCACCCCTATCGCCAATAGAAGTGAAAATATTGTTCTCTTTAAATTTTCAATTCCCTCGAACGGAATATTGCTATCGTGAACTTGTTGTAAACAATTCATTCACAATAGTTGATTTTGCATGGAACAGCTGTTCAATGTTTACAAAATTCCATTAACAAATTTAAAAAACAGGGGAATTTTTTTCACGACAATAAAGTTATTGAACGAAAAAAAGTGAAAAAGGGAACATATTTCACGTGAAGTGATAATTGGCGATAGGGTTCATTAAAACATTTCACATAATTATGAACTCAAAAAAAGCCTTATTCAGGGAGGATACGGCTTTTAGGCCTAGGCGAAATTATGAAACGATTTAAATCGTTTTCAATATGATTTGTTCTTGAAACGTATGTGACAAATTTCATAAAATTATTTTGAACTGTGCGACCTGCGCCGTGTGCACAAGCTTAACATTGACATAAAGACAGACAGACGGACGGACATAGTTAAATCGACTCTGAAAGTGATTCCGAGCCGCTTGGTTTTTGTTGTTGTAACAGGTTGGCTGTAATTGAATGTTCTTCCCTGAGGAAAAAGCTTCCGTTTGATACAGCTGTTGCTGAGTTGACAATCTTTGGCCAAATGAGAATCGGGTCGTTCCGGAGCGTAGATACAATTGTCGCTGGAACGCGATATTGAAATAATATCGAACAACTGTTTCGAAGAGCGCCAAATACATTTGTACACAGAGCCAAATCTAAAGGTTAAAGTTGTATGAAGTTCAGAAAGTTTCAAATTAATTCGTTAAATAACTTGCAAAATAATTGAGGTTATGTAAAACAAAAACATTTGTTGTGTGATCGATGATGAAACTTATGTACTTAGAGTCCATTCAAAACTTCCAAGTTAAGATTTTTATGCGGCTGATAGACCAGATAATAACATATTAATAACACGGATTTCTTGTGAGGCAAGCTATTTGCCTTTGAGGCAAAACTACGAATCATATGTGACATCTTTATCGATAAATACTCAAATTTGTATTACAGAGTGTTTTTATATTTCTGGACCGATTTGTCTACATACCACTATGAAAATGTAGGCTTTTCAGACGTTAAATTCTAGTGGATGTTATAAAAATGTCATTTCGTCAAATTTTGAACTTCCAAAAAGTACAACATTTAAATGTTTAATTTCTTAGATAGACTTTTATTTATATAATTGACATAAAAACAAATACTTTGATGCTAAAAGTAAATAATGTCTTCAGGAACTTGAGTACAACAAACATGCGCACATGCGAACATAATAAGAGAAGTAATACCCTCCAATATCACTATCAGGTTTATATAATGACTTAAAATAGTATTGTGTAAATCACACAAGTAATATGATCTGTCAAAATTTTGCGTAGAAGAGTACGGATGGGTTCGTCTAAACGCAATATGTAATGAAACCATCACACATTGAGAGAGAAAACAAATGAAAAATTTGGCAGACGTATTGCTCTCTTCATTTTTTGAAATGATTCAAAAAACAAGCAGGTCGCATTAGATCAGGGATGTATTCTTGTGTACACATATACAAAAAAGTGAAACAGCTGTTTCCATCTTGCATTGTTTTTGTTTTATACCAAACGTATAAACACGGATGAAACTTTACATACCTAAAGTGTGAAAGTGTGAAGTGCAAGTTTTTGCACTTTTAATGCAAGTTTTTGCTGGGATCATTAATATTGCTTTTTTCTCTTTCAAAAGTTTTAAAGATATTAAACCTGGTTTATTATTTTTTTCAACTAAATAATGTTAAAAATTAGAAGAAAAAACGAAATTAAAAAAACCTAAAGAGATAAGACAAATCTAATGAAATATTTAATCAGCAGAGCGTTACAAATTATAGCGTTAGTATTACCAACGACCGCGAGTAGCACAAACTATAAAGATGAAAGAAAGATTTACAATTGAAAATAATAATAAACAGAAAACACAAGAACACTTAACACAACAAAACCAGCAAAGTTATCGTGTGGATAAAAATAAATATAATTTCATTTATGTTTATACAGAAAAACCAACGGGTACATTGAACTATTATACAGTAGAATAATGGTTAAAGACACGTAGAAAAAAATTTAAAGTAAAACATGTAAAGTAAAAACTTACCTGCAAGGTATAAATCGATCCAGCGATGATGTTGTAGAAGCAGCTTCAAATGAATTAAATAGATTTCTAGCCACTGGACTACAATGTTTCAAAATACGTTTCTCATAATCCGGACTAAACATTTTGAACTGTGTGTTATTTAAAAAATTGGGGATTTTGAAGTAAAGTTTTTTTTTTATTTTATATTACACAAATATATAATTTTTATTTAATAATATTTTTTTAATAAATATACAAATTTTATTTAAATAAAATTCCAATAAATCTTGTTGATGTAAGCAATAATCTGAAAAGAAATGAAAATAAATAGAATGTGATAAAAACAATTTTAACAAATATTTAAGATGAACATATGAAATATAAATTACAATTTTAATTGTCTAATTCGTTTTGTATTTCAAACTTAAAAAAAAACAGAATGGTGTTTTTCTCCCCCTCTACAGAAAATAAAAATCAGCAATTAATTAATCAATGTCAATAGCAGACATGGTACAAGCAACAAATAAACAATTGTAGTAAAATATATTTTGAAATCTAATCATGTTTAACAAAAAGCATATGAAAAAAATTCACAAAAATTCTTAAAACATTTTCTGTTTTTTTGAAAAAAATAAAAACATTTATAAAGTATGTAAGTGCGTGGTGTGAATACGCAGGCGTGACGCCTCTGCTAAAACGTGATTTAGCTTTTTTTATCTGCTTTCAAATTAAATAAACTTTTACAAGAAAATAATGTGTCTTGTTTTCTTTTTTTTTTCTTTCGTCTAACAACAATTTTTATTATTTAAAGATCAGTCATGAGTTCACAAATCAATGCACACACATTTTCAAACTAAAAAAAAAACAATCTTTCCATGATTTACTGGATCTTGGCAGTGAAAAATGTCTTATTCATGTCATGAATTTTTAAACTAGTATTATAGAACTGAATAAGAGCTTTCTGTTTATTTGTTTTTTTTTTTTTTAGAGTATCACTAATTTATTGACAGCTTTTTTTAATTTATTACTTAAATTCAAATTTACATTGGTTTTCGCTTAATGACTTTGTAATTAAGAAGTGTATTGCAGATCAATTAAAACTAAAGGTGTTAGATAGTGAGTTTTCGACGTAAATGAAAATGTGGTTTAATTTTTACTTAAATACTTAAAAAAAACTGAATTTATCGAAAAAAACGAACATTTATCACAAATTGAGAGAATAAAGAAAAGTTTATATTCTATTATTAATCTATAATTTATTGAATATTTTGTATAAATTAAATAATCTATAAAACGAAATTTTTAATTATTTTATTAAAAAATCTTCTAAAAAATTGAGAAATGTTTTATGAATTGATAAAGTACTTGTAAACATTTTTGTACGAATTGAGACTTTAGTGAAAATTTTTTACAAATTTCGAATTTTTCAAAAATGTTCTATAAATCGAGAATTAATAGAAAATTTTCTATTAATTCTTAGAATTAAACGATTTTATCTATCTATCTATCTATCTATCTATCTATCTATCTATCTATCTATATATCTATCTATCTATCTATCTATCTATCTATCTATCTATCTATCTATCTATCTATCTA
>NC_060951.1:11058557-11129615 GCF_022045245.1 Lucilia cuprina
GACATGTTTTTCAAAGGTAACTTGATCAAAAAAAAAAATCAAATAATACTTTGGTTGAAAAATGTAATGAAAAACGTGTGTTAAGAATTTTTCGATCTCACTCCTTAACTATCTATCTATCTATCTATCTATCTATCTATCTATCTATCTATCTATCCATCTATTTATTTATTTATTTATTTATTTATTTATTTATTTATTTATTTATTTATTTATTTATTTATTTATTTATTTATTTATCTATCTATCTATCTATCTATCTATCTATCTATCTATTTATCTATCTATCTATCTATCTATCTATCTATCTATCTATCCATCTATCCATCTATCTATCTATCTATCTATCTATCTATCTATCTATCTATCTATCGGGAATTTATCGAAGATTTTCTATAGTAAGAAATATATCTTTAAAACGAGATTTTATCAAAGATTTGTTATAAGTCGAGAATTTATGGAAAATTTTCTATAAGAATTAAGAAATTATTGGAATTTTTTTAAATATTAAGGAATTATTGAACATTTTTATATATTTATCGGGAATTTATCGAAGTTTTTCTATAATTAGAGAATTTTCTATAAATCGAGATTTTATCAAAGTCGAAAATTTATAGAAAATTGTCTATAAATTAAAATTTACTAAAAATTTTTGTCTATATTAAGAAATTATCGAAATTTTTTTCATAAATTAAGAAATTATTTGAAAATTTTTATAAACCCAGAAAATTTTATAGAAAAATTTTTGTAAATTAAAAATTTCTCTAAAATTTTCTATAAATCGAGAATTTATTTAAAATTATCTATAAATTGACTATTTATCGTAAACTTTATATAAATAGAGAATTTATTGAAATTTTTTTTAGTTTATAAAAAATTGTCAATAAATAGAGAATATCGATAGATTTTATCGAAAATTTTTCAATTTTCAAGAATTTATAGAAAATTTTCTATAAATCGAAAATTTTTCAAATATTAAGAATTTATCGAAAATTTTTTATTAACCTGAAATTTTCTATAAATCAAGAAATTATCTACGATTTTCTAAAAATAAGAAAAATTTCCTTAAAATAGAAAATTTAACAAAATTTTTAAAAATTAAAAAATAAATTATCAAAAAAAAATTCTATTAAATTTTAACAAAAATTTTCTAAAAATTTATAGAAAATTTTATTAAAAATAGAAAATTGTAATCAATTTTTTATAAATATAAAGAAATTAAAGTAAATTTTTTAAAAATAGAAAATTTATCAAAAATGTTCTAATAGAAAAATCATTAAAAAAATTTCTAAAAATATAAAATTTTTTAAAAATATTATATAAATAGAAAATTTATCAAATTTTTGTTTTTAATATAAAAAATAAATTAAAAATTAAAATATTTATCTCATAAATCCTAAATATAAAAAATGTATCAAAAGTTTTAAACAAAATGTACTTTCAAACACACATTTATATAATTAAAAAAAAAAAAAATAATTAAAAAGTAAAATATTGCACTCAAAAAAAACCGACACATAACAAAATAAAATATCACGCATTGTTACAAAATATATTAACATTACTTTAATTGAATTACATGCTTTAATTAACAAAAGTTATTGCTAAAAATCTAGCTCTAAAATGACAAACGAAAGTGAAATAAACTTACGTACATAAGTAGTTCTTAATGTTATGGCACGCGTGAAAAATACTTTATAAACTGCGCTTGCGTGTGGCAACAAATTATATATTTTTTTTTTAATTATTAACACTTAAAGTTATAATAAGTAACTAAATAAAACGAAAATTATTTAAAAAATATTTATCAATTTCTTAAGTTTTTTTCACAATTTCAATGATTACCACGTCGTAAAACACACTTGTTAAAGGTTTGAGAGTAGTTAAGGAACTGTTTACAATTACAACTTGAAACACTCTTTATAAAGGAAAAACATATTTAAGAATTTTGTTTTCAAAAATAAAAATAAAAACAACAAACATTATTTTATGGTTTGTTATTAATATATTTGTCATTTTGGGTTGTTGATTGTCTTAGGGAAATATGCGTTCGAAATCAAAATAACAAACAGGTAAATTGAATGCAAAAAAAACAAAAAAACAACACCCAAACATGACAAATAAAAAACATCATAAAATCCCAATTAGAGTAGGTAATCCATATGACAAAAACAGGACAGTCGTTGATAGTTAAGTACACATTTGTAAGATAAGACAAAACATTTAAATGTTAATTACAAACAATATGAATGTTTTCTAATAGTTTAATGTCTTATTGATTGAAGTGAAATTTATTCATGAAATAAGATCGCATTAAAGTGATATTTCTCTTATGAAATATCAAAACTTATTAAAATGAGATTTGAAATCATATAACTGCTTGATCGTAACTTTTCTTGAAATTCCGAATATCTCCTTGAAATGATTAATAGTCTTAGAAACATGGCAATCGTTATGATAAGAAGATATATGATTATTTCAAATTTTATATTTCTATCGTCATCTATCAAGAGATCATATTTGTGAAATATGTTATGCTTTCTAAATATATATTTTCGATTCGAAATAGAATCTTTAGAACAACTTGAACTCAAGGTTAAAGACAAGATACAAATGAACTCGTAAGTCTTCTTTAAAACTAACAATTTAAAACTAGATCTAGTTTGATTCTAACAACAATAGTTTTTAGTTTTGCCTTGTTGTGGTTGTTGTAGCAGCGACACGTGTAGTTTCGGTATGGCTGGGTTGACAATACTTGGTCGTTGTTCGTTGAACTCCCATTCTTTGCGGTGCGAAGAACCGATTGTCGTGGAAACGGCAATTTTGCCTTGTACTTCTTTCTTATGGTAGCTGTCCTTATATATATTCCTATATCTTTCTTCCAAAAACTACTAAGTCAAATTTCACTTCCTTCACCTCATAAAATGTCTTCATTAGTCCTACTTTTCTCCTTCTGTTTGTCATTGTACAATGTCAGAGTTATCTTCTCCATCATTTTTGCATTCATTCTGTACTATAAATAAGAACTATAAGTATTATCATTAACATAGAATATATTCTAATGCTATGTATACACGGTTGTTAGATCTTACAACGTTGGCAGTAAAATGCGCAGAAAATGGCTAATAATACTGTCAACTTAAAAATTTTGTCTTGCAATATTATCGGTAATGCTTTTTCTGACAACGTTGCAAAAGAAAAATTAAAAGTTCAGGCGATTATGAGACATTTTCTGAACATTTTACTGACAATGTTGTAAGATGTGACAACCGTATATCACGGCTTTAATTATAATCAAGGAAGAAATGTTTAAACTATTAAAATCTTATTTATATATGTTCTTTATACCCTCCACTAAAAGGGTATATATAAGTTTGAAATTCAGTACGTATTAACAAGAGATATTCATTTGAGATCGAACAAAATCGGATCATTATTTCGCCTAGACCCTTTACAACCGTAAGCCCCGAATACTGCCTATGTTCTGATAATTACGTTAAACATTCCCGGCAAAACTTAGTTTTATAGAACTTTAAATAATACTACCGATTTTTGTAATGATCGGGTCTAATTTGACCCTAGCACCCATACAAACTTTTATTCAGAAAATGACTTTAAAGTCTCAATTCACTTATAAACACTAATAAAACGATTAAATGACATAAATTACTTATTTTCAAGTGCAATAGGTTGGGTCAAATTCGCGAGTATTAAACTCTCAGCAATTCATTTAACAATATTCATTGATCAAAATTTACATAATTTTAGAGCAGACATACGCGAAGAGCTACCGTAAGAGCTCTCTGGTTTTCTTCATTCAAACATACGTAAGTGTCATTCTCTTAATTTTTAAGTGTTTTGATTGAGATGCACCCAAAGAAATCTCTAATGAAGAAAAATAATAGTTTGTGCTTTAGTTTCTTCTAACATATATTCAATCCAAAATGTCACGTTTTTTTGTAATTTCATACACTAGAAAATGTTATAAACTTTTCTTTCAGTGCAAAGAATGCAAAAACAAAAAGTGAAGTGGTGTTAGTGAGGCAAGAAAGTTTAAGCCTTAATCCAGACAACAAAGTCAACGAATTTCCTAAAAAAAAACTAAAAGATTTAAAAAGAAAATTATTTGCTTTCATTAAAATAGATTCATGTCTTATTGAAATCAAAGGGATATCCGTACATTAATATTCTATTTCTGCGGAATACTGATTTAATTAGATCCGCCCTATTTTAGGGAATTATATATGAATGCTTAGTTTTCAACCCCATTATATAAACTAAAAACATACATACACACACATAAGTAATTTAGTATGACAGTTCTGTTTACAAATGACTTCTTTATCGAAAATTTTGTTTTTCTTTTTTTCCATTTTTAGAAATTTAGGTTAATGAACTTTAATAACAATGCATTTTGTAAAGTGTTTATAAAGATATATTTTTTTAAAGTGAACATAGAAGAAAATATATTACATTAACAAATATGAAGTTATAGTCAGACGAGGTCGACCATATAATAGGTGTAGGGTATTATAATATGTGATTTAGTTTTCATTTAAGTGAAATTGTTCATGGCCTCAGATATATTTTTTAATAAAACTGTGGATATTTAAGTAAAATTTTGATGGGGGCTTTTTATAGGGCCTAGTGTCAAATGAGACCCTATAATTATAAAGTTCATGAAGGTCATCAAGGCTAGTATAGAACTTGGTTTTGCAGATTTTGGTCGAGATACGAGTATATTTAACATAGTTATGAACTTAAAAGCCCTATAGGCTTCGTCTACGGTACCATAAAAGATCATGTGCCAAATTTCATTGAATAATCATCAAAATTGCGACCTGTTGTTGGAATACAAGGATTACAAGCCCTATTCGGGGGTACAGTTGTATGGGGGACAGAAGAAGTATGGAGCGATATAAACCATTTTCAATAGGCTTCGTTCCTGGGACTATAGAATATCATGTACCAAATTGCGAGCTGTAGTTTGATTACAGGTTAGGTTAGCTAAATCGACTCAGAAAATGTTTCTTTAAGTTGTGTATAGGACCAATATTATTGTGCGTTACAAATATCAGCACAAACACAATACACCCTACCCACTAAAGTGTTCGTTCCCACGACAATCGGTTCTTTGTACCGGAACGACTCGGAGTTCAACGAACTACGACCAAGGATTGTCAACCCAGCCACACCGACTTTACACGTGTCGCTGCTGCAATAACAACAACAAAAGTGGTGACGTTCCCACGACAATCGGTTCTTTGCACCGGAACGAATCGACCAAGGATTAACAACCCAGCCACACGAACTTTACACGTGTTGCTGCTACAACAACAACTAAAGTGGTGACATTCCCACGACAATCGGTTCTTGGCACCGGAAGGGCTCAAGTTCAATGAACAACGACCAAGGATTGTCAACCCAGCCACAACGACTTTACACGTGTCGCTGATACAACAACAACTGAAGTGGTGACGTTCCCACGAAAATCGGTTCGTCATTATATCGGTCAATCACTATTCATTTATGAGTTATTTACGATTTAGTGATTTTCAAAAGTAGTCTTTATATAAAAGCTATTACCAATTATGGACAACTAAATAATTTGTGTATATAACCTAAGGTTTAAAGTTTCGTGTTAAATTATTTTGTAATATAAGTTTTATTGGCCTTAATGGGGCTTTTGAATAAATAAATAAATAAATTTTGATTATTTGTTAATGAATTAGGTGCGTTTAACTGATTTTCGAAAGTAAACTTTATATGGGAATTATTTTGGGATTTAATAATCCTAAGGGCGGGTGTTTTCTTACTCATCAGTTAAACTAGGCTTAACTTGCTGTTAGATAAAACTCGGAACAAATTTAGGCGGACTTTAACCGATAATTGTGTTTTTCGGTTTTAGATTTAAGCTTAGTTAACTTTGTTAGTATTGTCAAGTTTTCACTCAAAAACATAAACAATGAACAGCTGTTTTTTGCAAACAATACTTTTGTAAAATGGAAAATTTTGGAAAATGTTAAATAAACATTTAAAACAATAATTAATAAAACAAAATAAATCAGAAAATTGCAATTTACTTAAAATATTAAGTTTTTATTCTTCCGAAATCATTGTTTTATTGTTTTATTGTTTTTGTTAATTGTGTTTTCTCACTTATAACTTGAGTTTACACTCAGTTAAACTAAGATAATAAGTAACTTTACTGATAACTGAAAAACACGAAACATATATTAAACCAGGTTTAACCAAAGAATGAAGATTATTTTTATCAGAAAAACTCATCCTAAATACCTTAAGAAAATATATAACTAGAGGTTTTATGACTAGTTTTTGTCTGCGATTAGGGTGAAATTCTTTTAATTCCATTATTACATTACTAGCTCTAAACAAGTATGAATGTATAGTCGGGCGTAGCCGACCATATGATACCCTACACCAGTCAGTATGTATGTTAAAAATGGGGATTATTTAAAAAAATAAAGCATTTGGTTTGTTTTTTTAACTTTATTTCGGAATATTTTTACTTTTTTTGGCAAAAAAAAAGAGATTTTTTTAGAGGGCTTAAAGGGGAGTAGGGAAAAATATGGTCCTATCCTTAAAAATGTTGGTAGGGGGAGTTAAGTCTTCTGCAATATTATTTATGTTGAATTTAAAAGTGTTATTAGTGTTTGTAAGTGAATTTTGACCTTTAAGTCATTTTCTAAAGGGGAGTTTGTATGGGGGATAGGGTCAAATGAAGCCCGATCATTACAAAAATCGGTAGTGTCATTTAAAGTTCTATAAAACTTAGTTTGTTAGACTTTTGTTAACATAATAGATCATTTAAATTAATTATAATCCAAAAGGTCCTATTTGGGGGGTACGGTTGTATGGGGACTAGTCGAAATAATGGACCGATTTTAACCATTTTCAATAGGCTTCGTCCTTGGGCCAAAAGAAGCGTGTGTGCCAAATTTCATCCAATTACCTTGAAAATTGCGGTCTGTACCTTGCGCACAAGGTTTACATGGACAGCCAGCCAGCCAGATGGACATAGCTTAATCGACTTAGAAAATGATTCTAAGCCGATTGGTATACTTTAAGGTGTATATGTAGCTCAAACCCAATATACCCTCCCCACTAAAGTGGTGTAGGGTATAAAAATACATTTTTCAAAGAAAAAAGTCGAGTCTGTGAATTTCTTAAAAGGGTTTAACATTATTCATATTATATTCTTAAAACTTAGCTTTAGTTCCTAAAACTGCATATGTATATGCACAAATTTTTCTTTTATAATAAAACAACCTGACAATAACAAATAAAATTTAATAATAATACAAATAAATAAATAAATATACAACATTAATGTTTGTTTACTATTGATAAAAACTCCCCTTTTTTGTGATACTTTAGTATAAATACAGGAAACTTATATACTATAAGTAGATATGTTTATTTGAACATTTAATATAAGTTCGTATTTAGATATGAAATACAAATGAATATGTTTGTGAACAACTGAAGCCCAGGGTGACACATACTTAAGTGAGTAATGCAATTTTGTTTCATTTAAAAGCATTTTTTTATAATTTGTTATTTATGAGAGAATTAGGTTGGTCATTCAAATAAAATAATAAATAGGATTTAATTTTTGTGAAACTAATAAAAGGAGTGTTGCGAAAAAAATGTACAACTTCAATATAATGTTTTTTATCGTCTATTTGCTAAAATTGAAAAAAATGTTTTTTTTCACATAAGAAACATTTGCCAAGCCTATAGAATTTTTGTATTTGACTCATTTTTACTTTTTTAATATATAATAAAAGTAATATTTACATTTTTCATATTAAAATAACTGCAGTTTAAATTTTTTATTTTTAAATTGTTAAGATGAATTATATTAAATCTAAACTAAAATCATCTTCTTTCACCCCTATTGCCAATCATTATTTCACGTAAAATATGTTCACTTTTCACTTTTTTAAATTTGTTGATGAAATTTTGTAAACATTGAACACCTATTCCATACAAAATCAACTATTGTGAATGAATTGTTCACAACAAGTTCATAACAGCAATTTTCCTTTGACAGTGTTAATTCAGGTCTGATTAGGGGAACTACTGTCGCGTCATTGTTTTTATACCCTACACAACTATAGTGAGTAGGGTATTATGCGTTTGTGCAGAAGTTTGTAACACCCAAAAATATTAGTGCTAGACCCACCTTAAAGTATACCAATCGGCTCAGAATCACTTTCCGTCCATCTGTCCGTCCGTCCGTCTGTCTGTGTGTACACGTAAACCTTGTGCGCACGCTACAGGTCGCAATTTTCAAGATAATTTGATGAAATTTGGCACATACTCTTTTTTTCATTATTTCATTCATTATACGTACCATCCCAATCAAGCATTTAGTCTCACAATTACGTTAAACGTTTTATAATATCAACAAAAATCAGCAAAAATTAGTTTTATAGAACAGTAAATGATAATACTAATTTTTATAGTGATCGGTCCTCATTTGACCCTGGCCCCCATACAAACTCCCCTTCAGAAAATGACTTGAAGGTCAAAATTAACTTATAATTACTAATAAAACGATCAAAATCTACATAAATGACTTTGAAGTAGACGTAAATTCATCTACCAAAATTTATAAGGATAGGACCATATGGACCCCTTCTCTCCTATGAGCCCTCTTGTAGAAAATCTCTTTTTTGTCAACAATAAGTAAAAAATTTCACTATAAAACAAATTACATGCTTTATATAAAGAAAATCCACAATTTTAACATACTGACTGGTGTAGGGTATCATATGGTCGGCAATGTCCGACTATAAATTCATACTTGTTATTTCTTAAGCACAGTCAGGCCTGTGCTTGTTTGCCGAGCTTTCGACAGAATTACTTCTCACCCCGCACTTATTTAATGCACTACTTCGTATAACTGTTTCTAAGTTATGCGTTGTCTTCATTAACCGCGTGCTTTCGGTTTACCTCAGAGTGAGGTTATGTTTTTAACTGGTGGAGACCATAACCACGATATATCTTGGTGGAGACCATTAAAACTCTAAAACTTATTTCTGGTGGAGACCAATAATACTTTTGATGAAATTAAGTTCAATGCCCCAACTTCCTATATGAAGTTATTGGTCGTTTGGTGAGGTTTTCTCCAGACAAACGTGTGATAACGAATATGAGTGCTTAATGCACCGCCAACCTAATTAAAATCCAAAAAAAAATCTTTTGAGGAAATTTAATTTTTCAAGGGAACAAAATTTTCACTTCTATTAGCAATAGGGGTGATTTTGAATGGAAGTACTAAATAAAATTGATGTAATGTTAACAAGAACAGTCCTACCCTTAGTTTATCCGCCAACTGGGGAAGCCTTATGCATTATGAAAGACAATTAAGTAATTCCTGATGTCGGATTCTAAAACTTTTTAGAAAATAGTACAAGTTTAGTTCAGGATGATACTTAAATACAAGTCGATTATAATAATATATTTTATATAATCTAGGTTCCGATATAAATATAAAACAATAATACTTTTCAAGTAGTTCAAAATAAACTATTTATGGTATACGCACAATTGGGACTAACGACGAATTTCGTAAAGCACGACGAACTAGTCGAAAAAATTTATTGCGTAAATTCGTCGAATGGAACACAATCAAATTATACGTACTGCGAATTTGTTTCAAAATTAATTTGTTCGAAATTGGAAAAAGTAAGCAAAAGGAACAAAAATTATATTTTTGTGAATCTCTACGATTTTGAGATAATTTTAACAGCTTTAAAATTTATTCGAACATTATATCGAAATTAGAAAATGTAAGAAATTGACTTCGAATAGAACTAAATTTATATTTTAGTGAATATCCCCAATTTTGAGATTATTTTAACAGCTTCAAAATTTTTCGAATATTACTTCGAATTTTCGAACTTAATTTTAAATATTCCAACATAGCATTGTAATGTCATCAAGTGTTCTCCAAACTGACAAATTTCAGACAATTCGGGCCAACAGAACTGGTTTTAATGGCTTTAAAATTTTTTCGAACTTAAGTTCGAATTTTTGAAAATTTTATTTTTAGTTTTTATGACGCAGAGATTATTTTAAGACCATAATCATGTCTTCAATTCTGCCACAACTAATCAAATAACACTAACAGAGATTTTTAATTATAGAAAAAATAATAATCATACTAAAAATGGAAACAGACCGAAATACATCTGGTTTTATAACAAAGACAATAAAGCACTAAGAAATAAACTGATCACAAGTAAAACCAAAAATAACAACAATTATTTATTTGACAATTCAAAAAATACCAAATCATAGATCAAAGCAAAAACTGTATGTACAAACATACCAAAAGAAAATGAAAAAGAAATGGTAATGACAATATTTGACTGACTCAGAGGTGCTGCAGCAATGACCCCATACCATGAATAAAAAAAGAAAAGTAAATAATAAAATAAATAGTTTTAGCTTTATTTGATATAAATAAAGCAAGCTATTGTTATAGAAAAACCAGACACAATTTAAATCAGGATGAGGGAGTTTAGGGTGTTAATGATGTAACTGACAATACTATATGGAAGACTATAAGTAAAGGAAATAGAAAATGACGTGTTTTACATTCTGATTAACAACACGGTAAAAGGATTTTTAGGGTGGATATTGTTTTATACACTACTAACATTATTTCTAATTCTATTATATTGTTGTTGGTCTATTAATGCATTTTCAGTTTGATTTTTTTTTTTATTCGAAAAACGTGTCTCGCGTACACATGTCTAAGGGGTTTCAAAATGAATAAACCTTATGTTTATTTTATTAAAAAAAAGATATAAACAGAGAAATAGAGAGAATAAATATAGAAAGAGAAAAAACAACTGTACGTATGTACATCTGTTTTGACCTAGACAAAAGGTAACGTTACATGTTGTCACACTAAACAGCCACCACCAATAATCGTTACATGACAGAAAGAAACACACTGAATGCTTACAATGCTGACTTTGTTAATTTTTTTTATTATTTTCTTTTAGTAATAACCCCGGTTTTTACAGTTTAAAAACCTGTGCTATCAAGTTTTCTTTTTTTGTTCTTTTTTTTGTGTTCAATATTTTTCTTATCAGAATTTTAGCTTTTTACTAAAAAAATGAGTAAAATGTTTTTTTTAAGGTAAATTGTTATTTTTTTTTTTCGTTTAATAGATATGATATTTTTATATAACAGAACTTTAAAAGAATTCAAAAATTAAGACGGTCAAAACGGAAATATTAAAAGTATGACTTTCTAAGGAAATTGTTATTGTAACAGTTTGACTGTAACTGGATGTTCTTCCCTGGGGAAAATAAACATCCGGTTGATACAGCTGTTGCTGAGTTGACAATCTTTGGCCGATTGAGAATCGACTCGTTTCGGAGCTGAGATCAATTTGTCATGGGAACGTCAGATATCTGTTGTTGTTGTAACAGCTCGACTGTGGCCGTTAGTTCTTTCCTGGGGAAAAAACTTTCGTTGATACAGCTGTCGCTGGGTTGACAATCTTTGGCCGAGTATGACTCGGGTCGTTCCGGAGCGAAGATCTAATTGTCGTGGGAACATCAGAATCTGTCAGAACGTCAGATATCTGTCAAATCATCTGGTTTGCTAATTTTCCAGTTATCTTTTTTTTAAATACAAGTTTATAAAGTTTTTAAAAATTTAGTTTTATTTACTTTTTACGCTCAATTAAAAAAAAATAAAGAAAATACTATTCATACCTTTCTCAATAACTGAGCTAACAACAACTTTAATATACGGATTATCTATGTGGTTATTCTAATATTACAATATTATTTTCTTTTCCATTTTAGAGACAATTTTTAGATAAGTTATTCTATAACGTGATTCTTGTTATAGATTAATAACTGCACTTATTAAATGTTAACATATGAATACGTTTTAAGTGAAATGTGGTTATTTTAAATAAAAAACTAAAAACAAACCACAATTTATAATTTTTTTTTAATTATTGTATCATTCTGTCGGATAAAATCCTCATATTTTCTTTTATT
Organism: Lucilia cuprina; assembly: GCF_022045245.1. NCBI lineage: Eukaryota > Metazoa > Arthropoda > Insecta > Diptera > Calliphoridae > Lucilia > Lucilia cuprina. The sequence goes on from NC_060951.1 coordinate 11,070,617, forward strand.
TATTTATTTATTTATTTATTTATTTATTTATTTATTTATTTATTTAATAATATTCAATAACCTAGCCTATAGGCAATAAGCGGTTTCAAATTTATACTTTACAATAATTCTTCCAACACAAAATTCATAATTATACCTATAAACAAAATTTTCTGAAAACCCTTTTAATGTACGAAATTTGGTAAATAAAAGGTTTTTTTAATGAAATGCTCAATAATCGGAAGAGCTAAAAGCGACGGCACTCATTTTTAACACGTCACTTTAGTTCCGAACATGTCACTTAAATTCCGATTTTTTTGAAAATTAGGAAATTCTGATTTTCGACTTTCGAAAACTTTTTTTATATTTTTCATGTTTTTGAATACAACATTTTCAATATTAATGTTAAAAATGTAATGACAGCTGAGTTTTATAATAACAAATGTTTATTTTTAAACTTTATGTAAAAAATCTTAGAAAATTAAAAAAAAATTTGTTTTCTTTTCTTACTCTTTAAAACACTGTTCTACGCCAAGAATATCCCTAAAAACAAATATTATTTTTAAACATCCCTGTTTTAATACAGAGATAAAAATAATCAAGTAGAAAATACAAAAATCAATAGATAGCATTTATTCTCATCCATTGATTGCCACATCCAAATAAAATTAACAACAAAACTTTTGTACAAGGTTGTATAATTCAAATTGATTTTTTTATAATAATGTTCATTATTTAATATTAAAGTTAAAAAAGGAAACTTACCCCTATGTATTTTCTACTGTTGTTTTTTGTGATGCAAACTATACTATTGTTCAGTTTGTTTTGTTTCTATTTCTCCTTTATCTACACTTCTCCACTCAAATTTTTTATAAACAAAAATGCACTAACGATTTTTTTCTTTTCAATTTTTATATTTTATTTTGCTTTTTCTAAGCTATTACTTTGTTCACTGTACAACGAAAATAACTTTCTTTTCTTTAAAGGAAAATTTAATTTTTTTTATGGACTGGAAAAATTGGAAAATCTTTATATAAAATTTTCTTGATTTTTCTTTTTTAGCATTGAATCAATCACTTGACACACACACACATATACACTCTTTACACAATTGCGCTTAAACGAGGCAGGAGGGCTAGACGTACGTATTTTATATTAATATATTAATATTATACAATTATATTTTTATAAAATATATTTATTGCCGTCACACGAAAAAGTATTTTTCACTGTTAATGTTAATTTTTATGAAAATCTTATAGCAAATATACAGAATTTTCTTATAGATTTTTTCCACCACCGTTCTGTTTTTTGTGCAAGATGCGTGTGTGTACAAAACGAAGAGAATTTGACAAATGCCAGACAGAGCCCTGCGCCTACAAATATTAACGTCGGCGGCGACAGACAACAAATATGTCGGCGGCAGCGACTGTAACCCGGCTAAGATTTTAATTACGTTTAGTTTTTAAATTTTCTACAATTTTAAATAAAAACGGACGGAATCCAAGAGATCAGAAAGAAGGATTTTGGAAGCAAATATATTGTTTATAATAACAAAAGAGAGCAAGCACAAAAGTTGTGTGAGAAATTATGCAGAGATGAATAAAAAAATTTTAAAAATTAAAAACAAAGTACATTTAAAACAAAGAATGTTTGAAATTTTTTATTTATTGAGAAATTTAGTTTTTTCTGTTTCCGTACTTTTTACAAGTACGAAGTTTAATATTTGTGTTTAAATTTTGTATAGAATAGTAGCCAGATTTCATGCTGTAAATTTCATCCAAATCGATTTTTATAAATTGGGCCACTTGACACGAAATTGCCCATATATATTTTTGATACAATATTAACCCATATATTTGAAAGGCCGCATCCAGGTCATAAATAACGACCTTCTTATAATTGTCATATTCCAAACAAAATATGTATATAATTGTAAGGTTTTTATAAAAATAAAAAATATACAACATTATCAAGTTTTGTACACTGCACTATGGTTCAGATGACCACTTTCTTTGGCCAAAACTATTTTTCTATGTCGCATTCAAAAAAATTTTTCAATGCAGTGTTGTAGGCCATACTTGATTTTTTTTCATAAAAAATTTAATTTTGAATACAGATTTTTGCAGATTCTTTTTTCAACTTAAGCGAAAAAAATAAAGATAAAAGGAAGTACTTTAATAACACAAGTTTTCAAATTAATATTTTTTGTTTGCTCAAAGAATGAAACATATATTTTGGGAAAAGCTATCTATGTAGAAGCATCCTTCTTCAGTAGTGCTGGAAAAATATTTGAAAATGAGAATTGTTTTTTGGGTGCTTGCACCTGTTTTGGAAACCTAACAACCAACTCAAAAAAATCAATAATATAAAATTTAGGACTTTCTTAACAAAAGTTTCCTAGTGTGAACCAGGTCTATGAGGTATCCATTGAAATTCAAAGTTTTAATCGAAAAGGTGACTTCTAATTTCGAAATTCGGGTATAAACTACATGTAAGCTCAGTGGAAACACCTTGAAGTGGGGCTGCCAAATAGAAATTATCTGTAAAGTCGGTCTAGGAAAGTCCACTTTGCGCCAACATTACCGGGTTATAATAATAAGTACACTAAATTTTAAATCTATACAATTTTAGTCCGTGGTTTTGTATTTAGACATAGAGGCCTAAGTGTATTTCTTCGCATTTGATTTCAAACTAACGTGCCGGATTTTAGCCGCCGCCGGCATTTTTCGTGTCAGCCGATGTTAATATTTGTCTGCGCTGGGTTCTGATTTGCAACTTGCATTTTTGCTAGAAGAAAAAGAAACAAAGAAAATAATTTATTTTGAGAAATATTTCCTACAAAATGCATTCAATTTACGCAGGATTACACTTACCCAATAAACCAGAAGAATTTTTAACAATAAGCGAAATAGATTTTGACAAAAGTGTATTGGACCTAAAGCAAAAAATTGGAGAAAAATGTCAATTTGAAGTCGATAAATTGGAAGTCATCTACAATGGTATTGCACTACAAGATGAGAAAAAAATAGGTGATACTCTTAAGCCGGAAGCTGTTATACATTGCTTCCAGAAAACAAAGAAATACACGCCATACGAACCATCAGAAAAAGTAAAAGATCCAGAAGCGGTGAACAATGCTCAAGTTTTATTCTATAATATTGGTAATATACAGATTAATGTTAGTTGTCGTGTGAATATATTGCAGAAAATATTAGCTGAATATCCAGAATTTCGTAGAAATCCTGCTGCTCTAGCTCTCATAAGAGACTCTGTTCTATTCAATACACTTCACCAACCTGAAGTAATTAAAAAAGTTGCTGAACATTATCCAATTATTTTGGAGGCGTCATCATTTATAGTAAGCACTGTACGCAAGGAATTAGCTAGAAACATATCAGCATCTAAATTTTCTGAACCAGCTACCGATTCCACCAACTCCTCAGAAGAAGAAAACTCGGTGGGCAGTAATGATCGTAGCAGCAGTCGTGATGAAGATTCTGGTCGTAGTCAGTCAGAAACCGCTCGTATACGCATGATAAGCCGTCAGCAATTGCAAGCTGCATTAGCACAGATAGGCTATGGTTCAGCAAATTCATTGTCCAATATAGCGCAGAGAAATTCTGAGACAACAACAGCTGCTTCAGCAACTTCTGAAGCCAGCTCTACACCCCTATCAAACTCTGCCAGCGGTGAAAGGATATCAACGGATTTATTTCGTAATGAATTATTGAGAGCTCTAGGTTCTTTGGGCCAACGTGTCAGCACATCATCGAGTCAATCTCAAGAACCTGTAGCTATGGACACATCCGAACAGGAGCAGCAATCAGCAAATACTTCCTATACTGATGATGGTGATATACCAGTAGTTTATCGATCCCATCCCTATGCTGAGCAATTAAGAACTATGTTGCAAATGGGTTTTTTAAATCACGAAGAAAATCTTAATTATCTAAATTTAGCAAGCGGTAATATTGAACAGGCTGTTAATCTCTTAATGGCAGCTATGATGTAACCGTCTTATCGCACTTGAACTGTCCATATTTAAATACAGAAAAACTTTTATACAAATTTTTCGAAAGAATAAAATCAATAGATTTAATATGTAAAATATATTGAGTTTTAATTAAAAGTTTGTTCTTAATGAAATAAAAATAAAAAGTACACAGTTTAGCACTGTAGCTGCTGATGCTGTTACTTTTTACCTAACAGCCCCTATACAATTTCTTTTCAAAACTTTAGTAAAATAAATTAGTTTTCGTTAATTACCTATGATGAAAATATATACAAAATTTAATAATTAATTCGCGTGCTTTTATTATCTCGTTGGACATTTGTCCTTATTACTTAGTTTATTTTTTTATGATTTAATTTGTAGAACCATAATAAAACCCAAATATTTTATTTTGGAGTAAATGGTTAATATTTATTAAATAGTTTTCAAAATACTATTTTATGTTTGGTTTATGTAAATAATACAAATACATAATTTATGTAAAAAGTTAATATCAATAGTTTTAAAGCACAAAATAGAATTGCTCTGCAAAAATTTAAAAATACAAGATTTGAAACATATTATCATTTTCATATTATAATTGTAAAAACGAACACAAATAATTTGGTAAACTGTCGTAGTTTTTTGTTTGCTAATTGATATTTTTATCGTTTTGGAATTAATTTAAGACACATTCATTGCCAATTGTTGGATATGGGAAACACACAAAAAAATATTCAAGTGTAAACGAAAAAAATATACAATAACTCACAATCAGATGAAGTCTATATAACACAAGTTGAGCAAAGTACAAATATGAATTCATTGAAATAATAATTATGGTATTAATATCAAATGAAAAATAGTCTACCACTTATGTAAGTTCCCTGATATGCGTGAGTGAGGTTCAAAGTTCTGAGTTTTAGAGAGACAGCAAAAAACAAGGCATCATATATGAGGTTTGCCTTTTAATTTCGATTTAAATCATACAAAATATTTCCATTGTGGTACAATTCAATGAAAGACATCCATAAAGGGAAAATAAGCTTGATCTGGTTCAAGTAAATCTATTAAGTAACATACAGTACCGGCAACACCCTCATAAAGACTATGAGGACGATCGGGAGTACGAGCACGTAGTTTAAATTCAGAATTGCTTAATAGTTCCATATATTTGATAGCTCTGTACATATAAACAGGCTCGTGGGTGAGACGATAGAGTAATAGGAAAACGTAACCGTTGCCGGCGACGCCATGACAAATACCTGGTCCCTTGCGTAAAAATCCTTTATGCCATACCAAGTCGGCTGCTTTTTTTAAAGCTTGCATATATTTGTCTTCTTTAAATATTAAATATGCTTTTGCTAGTAGATAAACTGCACCGGGTGCACCATGACACCAGTGTACCAAACGTTTCTCTCGGCCACTTTTAAGGTCTTCCAAAGCTACTGGAAAATTACCCTCCTCATCTTGCAGCATCAAATAGAAATCAATTGATCTCTTTATATCCCTTATTTCCGCACTGGGAGCTGATATAGGATCCGTTTGAAACCAGGGACTATCTAACAACATGTGTAAAATGGCACACAAACCATGAGCTGCACCCAAATACTCGGTTCCATGGTATTGATACATCAAAGGCAATGGTGCTCTTGTTTGTTTAGCATATTCCCGACCACTAGCTAGGACCATTTGGCAAATAGATAATACATCATCATCGGTAATTTTTTTCTCCGTTAAAACGTCATTCAACCAATAGCAACCGGATAAGTAACCAGCTCTTCCCACTAGCACTTCGTCGCAACCGTATTTGGTGTGCATAAACTCTTTACTGGGTGCTATGCCGCTTTTGAAATTCATTAAATCGTCCGATAAATCTTGTGTCAATTTTAAATCATGAGAAATTGCTGCAGATACAGCATAAATACCAGCATTTCCACATAAAAATGAGTAACGTTCGGACGAACGTTTTTTATAGCGGTCAGCATTGGCTTTGGCATTTCTTATAAAGGCATGGGCATGTTCCAATGCTGGGTAAAGGTCATGACATTGAGCTGATCTGGCCATCTTCCAAAACATAAACGCAATACCAGCATTTCCAACATATAAATCACCTCTATGATCCTCGTCATCACAGCCGGGTCGACAATGTTCAAGAATGGCATCGACGTAAGTACAAATTAGATTCTTTACATGTTCATCATCGTAATCTAAGGGAGTGGTTTGTTTATTGACATAATCGGGAAAGGGATTCTCCAAATAACGTTTTTCCATTTCTAATGATTGAACAGATGAATCTGCAAAATAAAAGAAACAACCGTTTTTACCACACAAATTAACTTTGTCTGTCTATTTGTTAAACAATCGATTTTTTGCAATGTCTACTATAATGTCCTGTCTAGCCATCAAGTCAGGGTGCGGTCAATTTCTTGAGTTTTAAAGAACTTCACATACCTTTTCTTTCGTTTATATCCTTTTTAATGTCCTTTTCTTTGCTATATGTTCGATATATATACTGAAATAAAACAATATATTGTTTATTTTTATTAATCTTGGAATTGCAAAATTTCCTCAACAGAAAAGATACCTATGCCGTTAAGAATTAAATCTAAAAATTTCTACGGCGTATTAAAATCGTTTTAGGTCGGCTAAGTTGTGCCGCTGCACATGGACAACTTTAGGGTTCTATAGTTGAAACGAAAAGTCGACTTTTCGACTTTTTGCATTTTATGAAAAGTCGACTTTTCGTTTTTTTGCATTTAGTTAAAAGTCGATTTTTCGACATTTTTCATTTAATTAAAAGCTGATTTTTCGACTTTTAATATTTTATAAATACTCGACTTTTCGACTTTCCAACTTTTTTCGACTTTTTCCGACTACTTTCGACTTTTTCGACTTTTTTTCGACTTTTTCCGAATTTTCGACTTTTTCCTACTTTTCGACTTTTTCTGACTATTTTCGACTTTTTCCGATTTTTTCGACTTCTTTCGACTTTTTCCGACTTTTTCGACTATTTTCGACTATTTTTGACTTTTTTCGATTTTTTCGACTTCTTTTCGACCTTTTTCGACTTTTCGACTTTTTTCGACTTCTTTCGACTTCTTTCGACTCTTTCCGACTATTCGACTTTTATTTACAAAGTCGACTTTTCGACTTTTTTCATAGACGATAGTCGATTTATCGACTTTTTTGGAACAAAATAGTCGACTTCGACTTTTCGACAAAAAGTCGATTGTTCGATTCGAAGTTGAACGTCATTTAGACATACAAAGAAATAACAAAAAGTTGCGAGATAAATGATGCTGTGTAAACTGACACAAGTTGAGAAATTTTGTAAATTTTGATTTTACTATATTTAAATGTAAATTTATCCCAATAGTATGATCTAGTTACGATTAATTGATTTTCGGAATTTTGAATTTTATATCGTTGTGGTTATATGAATTATGTTTGACTAATAGCTTGCTGGAAGTTAACCTTATTGTACTTATAACTAAAGTCTTATTGTCAGGATAATTTAGTACAAAAACCTTTCTGTCGATTTTTGCTACTTTTTAATAAAAAACTTTTTTGGAGGCATGTCTGATCAGAAAATTAATTTCAACTAAAATTCAGGAAGGACAGGAAAATTATATCTGGTGACCCAACTTTTCAAATCGATGTTGATGTTCAAAAATGTTGTTACGCTCTTTTGCATTTCATGTGACGATATATATGATTGAACATAAGGATTTAGGTGATTGTAATGCATAATATGTAGTATTTCTTTAGTATTCAAAAAAATACAGAAGTTTTTGTCTATTCCTATCGCTTTGAAATCCATTATTGGTATTTAGGTTAGATTGGGAAGGGTTATACACCGTCCATAAGGAAGGAAGACGGATTTGACTCCGTCTTCCGATGGAGAGCATGATATCACTGTGATATCTCAAAATCGGATAGTAGCCTCATCTCCTGCTGGCGAGGCCAAGGATGTAAGACCGTCAACATCTGCTAATTGCCGTTTAGATAAAAGAAAGGAGGGTGGTTAAAGTCATTTCAAGCGAATTCTAAATTTATTCAACTCATTAGTTTAAATTTTTAAATACTAAATACTAAAGCTAACATTTTTTATTTAAATCATATATAATCGAAAAAATAAATCACATGTTCATAGTTTAGTTATCAAGAAAAAGTAGCTTATTTGCGACGGTTGCCACCTGATCCAGACAAAATCATAGCAATTCGAATGAAAATGTTTAGAACGTCCATGTAAATTGAAAGGCTCCTGTGAAATAAAATATAATGTAAATATTCTGCTGTAAAAATATAATACTTGCACTTACGCGTTAATAGGATCGAAAGGAGCCATTGCATATTGGGGATAAACTTCAGCTTTGCGCACAATACGTTGAGTATCGTAAAGCAAAAATCCACTGAAAAGTACTAAACCACCATAAAGAGACAAGGACGCCAAACCTAAAAGTAAATCGCAAAAATAAAGTTACCTTCAAAAGGAAAAATGTTTTGCTTTGTAATTTACCAGCTCCCAATGCAGTTGTAGGTGGTAACCACATGCCAGCCAATGAAGAGGCCATTACCAAGCCCAAACCAATTGCTAAAGGACCACCCATGTACAAAAATTTATCACTTGGAGCACAAACAGCAATAGTTGATAGACCACCAACTACGCCACCAGTATAAAGAGCAGCGCGAGTCAACAGCGGACCACCGAGGAAACACAATGGTGCAATAACACCACCCAATACTGCGCAATGTAAAGCCCAAGACAATTGCTTAGCACCAATGCCCTCTTTATAGGGAATAGATTGTGTCATGGCACCGGTGCCAATGACTAGGGCAAAAGTTGCCAAAGTGGACTATGTATAATGAAAACAAATAGAATGCCATAACATTTAACACAGAAATGTACATATGTACATGCAAATGTATATTTTTAAGGTTATTTCGACTTACCAGCCAGCCGTTACGAGTGGTTAACTCTAATAAACGTGGAGAACGAAAAACAGCGGCTGCTGTCAAAGCTGTTAGAACGCAAGAAGCTCCAAAGTATCCATAGGTTGTGTGCAAACGATCTCTAACATATTGGGGCCACAAACTGTACATAATAAAGTTCATTAAATATTGCAAGGTTTTTTTGTTGAAATTTGTTTGAAAAAGAAACAAATCTTATACTTACAGTGCATTATTCTGTATGCTGGCATCTTTGCTGAGACCTAAACCATAATAGCACAATGCCCCTAAACCAATACCAGCTGCTCCAGCTGCGGCACCTTTTCCCATGGAGTATGCTAAAATTATAAAAAAATGTTAATGCAAATTTTGTTTTTTAATATTCAACTGCTTGGCTTTTTACCATTTTCCGATGGTGGAGCCATTAATTTTTCCTTTAAAGTCGGTCCACGTCTTACTTCACTGCGTGAAGTTAGTGGTGGCTCCCTGGGACCACGAGCATATTGACGAACCAATAAATTATTATTGTTGGGCTTTATCAAACGTGGAGCAAGCAATGTTTGTTTGATGGATGCGGAAAATGTGGTAGATCCGTTGGCTAAACGGCCCGGTACTTGTGTTGCAAGTCTTAGTAACATTTTTGATTATTGTGAAATTCTTTCTACGAAAAAATTAAAAATATATTTACATCAAAATTGTGAAATATTTTCTTTGCTTTACACTGTCAATTATTTTTTATTTTAATTTAAATATTTATTACTTACTATATTTTGTAAATTTTTTTTGCAATTTTTTGTTCAATTTTGTAATTTAGAAGTTTCTCGTTCAGATGAATTGAAAGTTTTTCGAACAATAACAAGCAGACATCAGCGTCATGCTATTTAAGATCGCCGTCGTCTGATATAAAAACGACAGCGGCATTGCATCGTGTGTGAGCCGACTAAAGAAATATTTTAATAAAAGCTTTTATTGTAAAATATAATAAAAACACTAAAAAAGACTACAAAATGCGTTTATAATAGTAGAATTATACATTTTTAATTTTATTATTATTTTTAAAATTTATTAGCGACTAGACTTACGTTTTTTAGTCTCAGTTTTAAAAAAGTATCAATATTAAACATACCCCTTACAGATAATATCATATTTAACATCCCCTGCGTAAATAACACCTAACTGAACATACTACACAAATAATAATATAAACAATTGTATATTGGTGTATTTCTCTATTTGTTGTGTTGATCCTAGGAAACTTTTTTTTTATTAAAATGTCTTATAAAAATGTTAAAAATAATAACACTATCACAAAAAAATGCGGGGAAATTACAATCACAATGAAAAAGAATGCTAAAAATATTTATTCATTCAATTGTTGGTTTTGTGATACCATCTGTGTACAAATGAAAAAGTTCAGTTTGCATCTAGAACAGGAACATGTTAACCAGTTGGAAGAAAAAACGTCTGCAGTTGCAGAATGTAAAAATGAAAAAAATCTTGATGATAAAATAGAAATTCAAAGAGAAGCCGTTTTAACTACTGATAATATACTGATTGGAGAAATTAAAATAGAAGATTATGAAAGTGATGATATTAAATTGGAAACTGAAGAGGAAAAGCCACAAATTGTAACAAGATCTCAAAAGGTATGTTTTAGTAGTTATTTCAATTTATTTAAATTAAAAACACTAAAAAAATCAAAACCTTAATAAATATGCTTTATATATTGATGTACTATATATTTAATTATGCCAAATTAAATGATAAACTATTAAATGAATACCAAAATAATTCTGGGTATATCAATATGGATGTATACCAATTAAGTACTGGTCAATATTCTAGTTTTGTATAAAGATTTCGAATATTTATAAAAATGTAAGTATTTTCAAATGTCCCGATTTTTTAATTTATTTATTTTAGATTCATATTAATAAATATAATAATAAATTCTGTAGTAATACTGATATTCTAGATATCTAGTAACTAAACAATAAACACATTTTACGGGAGTAATCGTATGGGGGCTATATGAAATTTAAAACTGATTCTAAACATTTATTATCGTGTTTATATCTGGATAGAAATTCTTGTGACAAATTTTGTTGAAAATTGCTTTTCGAAGCACATCTATATTGTATTTTTTACACAGGTATTACTGTTATAATTTTTTTTAAGCTTAGTCGTCTAATAATTATACCCTACACCACTATAGTGGGGAGGGTATTATGCGTTTGTGCTGAAGTTTGTAACACCCAAAAATATTGGTCCTAGACCCACCTTAAAGTATACCAATCAGCACAGAATCACTTTCTGGGTCGATTTAGCTATGTCCGTCCGTCTGTGTGTGTGTCCATGTAAACTTTGGGCGCGCGCTACAGGTCTCAATTTTCAAGATAATTTGATGAAATTTGGCACAAACTCTTCTTTTGGTTCATGGACGAACGCTATTGAAAATGGTTGAAATCGGTCCATTATTTCTCCTAGCCCCCATACAACCGTACCCCCTGAATCGGGCCTTTAGTTTTATAGAACAATAAATGACAATACTAATTTTTATAGAGATCGGGCCTCATTTGACCCTAGCCCCCATACAAACTCCCCTTCAGAAAATGACTTGAAGGTCAAAATTAACTTATAATTACTAATAAAACGATCAAAATCAACATAAATGACTTTGATGTAGACGTAAATTCATTTACCAAAATTTATAAGGATAGGTTCATATTTACCGCTTCTCCCCTATGAGCCCTCTTGTAGGAAATCTCTTTTTTGTCAACAATAAGTAAAAAATTTCACAATAAAACAAATTAAATGTTTTATATTAAAAAAATCCACAATTTTAACATACTGACTGGTGTAGGGTATCAAATGGTCGACAATGTCCGACTATAAATTTATACTTCTTTTATATGGAATCAGAATATACGTTTGTAATTTCTATAATATAATTGTCCGACCCTATAAAGTATATATATTCTGGATCCTTATAGATAGCGTAGTCGATTAAGCCATGTCAGTTTGTCTGTCTGTTGAAATCAGTTTTTAGAGGACCCCAGATATCGGCGAGATCCGAATCTTCAATAATTCTATTAGACATGCTTTCGAGAAGATCGCTATTTAAAATCAGCAAAATCGGTCGGTAAATAACGAAGATATGAACAAAAATCCGAGACAACCTCTAAAAATTTCATCAAAAAATGTAATTTTTATACCCTTCACCTTCGTGAGAAGGGTATATATAAGTTTGTCATTCCGTTTGTAATTTCTATAATATATTTTTCCGACCCTATAAAGCTATTTAAAATCAGCAAAATCGGTCGGTAAATAACGGAGGTATGAGCAAAAATCCGAGACAACCTCTGAAAATTTCATCAACAAATGTCATACTTTTTTCATGCTTTGTTAAAAAAGCAACAACAACACTGTATATTAGAAAAAGATGTACACGTGTGTGTGTAGATGTATTTGGTTTTATTCTGCTGTGTATTTTTTGTGTGTTTGGATGCCGTTGGCGTCATTGCGTTGTTATTTTTGTTTTTTGTTTTTTCTGTGTTTTTTCGTTATGTATGTTTAGATGTCTGTTGGTTTAGATGCCTTGTGTATTTTGTTTTTTATTTCGTTTAGCGTTGTTGTAATAATGTAATAATAATGTAGTCGGGAAAAAATTTAAAAATTATAAAAGATGTTTAAAATACACTATGGTGAAGGGTATATAAGATTCGGCACAGCCGAATATAGCACTCTTACTTGTTTTGTATAACATTTAAATGTGTTATCAATATACCCGATATTTTTTAATGGTTGGTATTTATTATTATTTTTTTTTAGAATAAATTATCGCCAACATTTCAAGATCCATTAGAAACCTGTAATAGTAATGAAAATATACTGCCTGTTTTACAAGAAAGCAAGGAAGAAATTGAATTTAAAATAAATAACGGTGGAAATAAAGAACTTTTCGAGGATATAAACACTAATAATTATTCAGATGATGAATATGTAAGTTTTTTCTTAAATATAAATTTATAAGTATTAAAGTGCAATTTCATTTCTTTAAGGTTGAAGATAGTTCTGTAATAAGTGGAGATGATAATTTTACAGAGAGCGACAACAATATTGAAGATAATACTGATGAAGAGTTAGTAGAAGCAAAAGAAAAAGATTTTATATTAGCACTCATTGAATCATATTACCAAAAGACACAATTATGGAATACATCAAGAAAATGTAGACCAAAAGTTAAAAGGGTCATTTTACAAAATATTACAGATGAAGTGAATCTTAAACTAAAATCGAAATTTAAAGTGGACACCGTGACGCAAAAATTAAATCTTATATGCAGGCAATATGAGAAAGTAATTAAATACCAATTAAAGGGAAGTAAAAAGAAAAAGCATACCAAGTTGTGGTTTTCGAAACATATGAGTTTTCTTAAAACTATAATTGAAAGTAAATTGAAATCAAAAAGGGTATGAACATTTAGCACATTTCAAAATGCTTTATCATCTATCTACATATTTTTTTATTTTAGAAAAAAACATATACTAAAGTGGTAAGTTAATAATTAATAAGCCATTTTCAGAAATGGTTTTTGAGGAATTAATTCATTCGAAGTATGTTAATGCATGACAAGAATTAAGTAAATTTTAACATTTTAAAACTAATTAGTTATTTAAGAGAAAAACTATATATTAAATATTTTTTTCCTTTCAGAAACCTTTAAGCGATGACTTGTTATGCATAATAATTGATATATACAAAAACTACAATAGTTTATGGAATGTGAATCATGTAGCATATCCCGTCAAAGAAAAACGCTTTGAAACTTTGGAGTCTATGCTAGATGATGTTAATAAGATACTTGATACGCCCATAGATGTAGATAATCTAGAAAAACATCTATTATATATACATAAATCATATTCCCAGGATAAGCAACTCAAATTAGAATGTGAAGCAAAACAACAAGATTTCCAACCCACATATTCCTTTTCAAATAAGTGTAGTTTTTTGGAAGATCATCAAGGACCATTCAAATGTCCATATTGCAAAAATTTCTATTTGAAATTCAAGGATTTTTTTATACACAAATCCCAACACGATGGCTCCGATCCATTCAAATGTCAAGAATGTGGTACAGGTTTTAAGGCTCATGGAAATTACACTATACATGTTAAACGTCATTTGGGCGTGCTTAAATTTCGTTGCGAAATATGTGGCAAAGGCTATCCTGTAAATTCTGAACTAGAATTCCATATGAGTACACACAATGATACTCAGCCTTATTTGTGTTCGATATGTGGTGAGAGTTTTCGTACTTCCGCTGGTTATGATAATCATATACGTCGGCACGAAGAAAGATTTCGACATTATTGCGATATATGTAAAAAAGGCTTCAACTGTTTAACTACTCTTACTGATCATGTTAATGCTCACCTCAATGTCCGTGATTTTATTTGTAATGTATGTGGTAAAAGTTTTACAGCTAAAAAGTATTTAATGTATCATAGACGTATACATGGAAGTAAAAACTACAGGTGTAATATTTGTGGTAAGTCCTATGCACAGGATGCCGGTCTAAGGCAACATAAAAAACAACACGGTATTCCAATTGGTAGTATTGGTAAAAATAAAAAGAAGAATGAATAAAATAATAAAAATAAATAATTTTTTTAATTAAATGTTACATTTACAATGTTGGACTGAAACAGATTATACGTATGTGCATGGGAAACCGGTGTACGCAGTTTTTAATTTTTGTCAATCTAGAGTCTATTTTGAATTTGCAGCTACTAAGTCTAAGTTTTGTGCGTAAAAGGGTTATAGAGTCAGATTATGATTTATTAATAGATTTCAATTGTAGAAGAATCTCCTATGGAAGATATTGTTAATTTATACAAAACTAGCATACCCTGGGTGTTTCGCTACCCTAACTATGTTCAATATCGTAAAAGTATCAAAAAGTACCATCGGAAAAACGAAAAAGTACAAAGATGTCTCAATAAATTTTCATTTAGTAAGGACCGTGTGTTCCGGTTAACCATTATAAAGAATCCATTTGAAGAATAGAAAAGTACCAAATAGTTCCCACTTACAGAATATTATTCAGTAAAGACCATGTATGTTAAAATTAATGTTCCTAGGTTGAATATTTTAGAAAATTAAAAAAAGTACAATTTATGAGATAAAAAGTACTAAAAAGTTGTCTCTTAAAGAATCGTATTCAATGAGGACCGTGTATGTTTAATAATCATGTGTTTTGAGTTCATATTAAAGAACATACATCGAGTATCATTTAAAGAAAGAAAAAGTACCAAAAGTGGAATAAATTTTACCTAAGTGGAAAGTACTAATAAAAAGAGTACAATGTTTCCCATTTTCGCTGAGAAATATACTTTTTCGAGAATTAAGTTGTCAAAATGTTCCGTATTTAAATCTATATATAACAGATAAAACTCGAACGTTTTTCCCCTTTTTGATACTTTTTTACCCAGTGAAATTTTATTACAATAAATATTACAGAGTTAGTCCGTAATTTAATATGAATAATTCAATAAACCGAAAAAGTTTTCTTAATGTGCTAAAAAAAGTACCATAAATACAGTTTTCTCTCTTTTACACCCAAAAAGGACTGAATTTTAAAAAAGTACGAAACAGGTGTCTCTTAATTTTAAAAGATGTATCCAAAATAATTAGAAAAATTTAATTATGTTAATTAGTTTAAAAGTTATAAAGGGCTAAAGAGGGTACCAAAATCACCTTTGTTACACATTTTTACCCCTTAAAAGTACGAATTTCAAAAAAGTACCAGATACCCATCTGCTCATTTTAAAAGTAGATACAGGTGCATTTAAAATTTTTCTTGTATCATTAATATTATGTAAGATAATTAAGAAAACCTGTTTTACCCGTTTTTCCCCTTTTTACCCTTAAATGTACAAATTTGCAAAAGTCCCTCCTTAGTGGATCTACATAACCAAAAACACATCTACTGTCAAAATTTCATGATTCTAGGTTCAGCCGTTTGGGCTGTGCGATGATGATAGATAATTCTCTTGGATATAAGTTCTATCGAGTGTACAGTATTCAAATTGACTTTAGAATACATTTTTATTTAAAAATTAACACATTTGTACAAATATGGATATTACAGTTTTTGTATCTATACATTTAAGACATAAAGTTTGTTTTGCTAAATCTGGCAACGCTTCAACTTATGAAGTATTAAAAATTGTCACCACCTTATTAAAACAGAAATGACATTTTTTTTAATGAAGTTTGACAGTAGAAATTTCATTGTATATATAAACAAAAATCAAGTGTTTATTATTTTAAATGAAATTTTAATAAGAATGTCGTTTAAAAGTGTTAAAAATATTGGTACTGTTTCACAAAAATGTGGAGAAATTATAATTACAATGAAAAAAAATGCCAAAAATGTTTATTCATACAATTGTTGGTTTTGTGACACTATTTGTATACAAATGAAAAAGTTTACTTTGCATCTTGAACAGGAACATATAACCCAATTGGAACAGGCAACAGCTATTGTTACTGATACTAACAATGAAGATAATCTCGATGATAAGTTAGAAATACAAAAAGAAACCGCTATTGATAGTATATTTGTTGGAGAAATTAAAATTGAAGATTGTTTTAATGATAATAGCGATGATTTAATATCTGAATTAGGAGAAGAAAAATCTCAAATTGTAACAAGGTGTCTTAAAAAGGTGAAGATTACCTATAATATTATTAAAAAAATTTCTTGTTAAATTGTGTTATAAAATAAAAATACATATATATTTACCTATAAAAGGCTACCCATAATTCTACTAAAAGAATCATAATTATTAAAATTAAGAACAAGTATGAATTTATAGTCGGAGATTGCGACCATATGATACCCTACACCAGTCAGTATGTTAAAATTGTGGATTTTTTTAAATAAAGCATTTAATTTGTTTTATTGTGGAATATTTTTATTTATTGTTGACAAAAAAAGAGATTTTCTGCAAGAGGGCTCATAGTGGAGAAGGGGTAAATATGGGCCTATCCTTATAAATTTTGGTAGATGAAATAACGTCTACTTCAAAGTCATTTATGTAGATTTTAATCGTTTTATTAGTAATAACAAGTTATTTTTTACCTAATATTCAATATCTGAAGGGGAGTTTGTATGGGGGCTAGGGTCAAATGAGGCCCGATCACTATAAAAATTAGCATTGTCATTTATTGTTCTATAAAACTATTTTTTTTGTTGATTTCTGTTGACATTATAATACATTTAACGTAATTATGAGCCTAAAGGCCCGATTCGGGGGGTACGGTTGTATGGGGGCTAGGAGAAATAATAGTCCGATTTTAACCATAGCGTTCGAATAGCGTTCGTCCTTGAATCAAAAAAAGAGTATGTGCCAAATTTCATCAAATTATCTTGAAAATTGCGACCTGTAGCGTGCGCACAAGGTTTACATGGACACACAGACAGACGGACGACAGACGGACGACAAACGGACATAGCTAAATCGCCTCAGAAAATGATTCTGAGGCGATTTAGCTATGTCTCCCCAGTATAGTGGTGTAGGTTTACATGGACACACAGACAGACGGACATAGCTAAATCGACTCAGAAAGTGATTCTGAGGCGATTGGTATACTTTAAGGAGGGTCTATGGCCAATATTTTTGGGTGTTACAAACTTCAGCACCTCCCCACTATAGTGGTGTAGGGTATAAATATATTGTCATATATACTTGACAATATTTTCTTTAATTATATTTATGTAGCTCTACAACCTTAGTAGGCCTTATACCTTAGCTGTTAGTACCTTATATCCAATTCAATCTCTTAATTTAACAAGTGTTTTATTTCTCAGGATCAATTGATGCAAAATTCCCAAGATCCACTAGAAGCTTTTGAAAGTAATGCTACTGAAAATGTTCTACCAGTTTCATTGGAAAATGATAATGAAGCATTTAAAATAGATAATTCGAATTTAAAAGATGAATTTCAATTCGAAAATGTGAAAACAAATATGTTATCGGATGATGAACAAGTAATGTATTCAACAAAAACATTAAATATTGGTTTGTTATAAATAATTAATTTGTTAATTTAATCTGACAGCTAGAAAATAATTCCGATTTCAGTAAAAACCATAATGACAGCGATAGTGATTTCAAAATGGAGTATAGTAGCGAGGAAAATTTAATAAAACCACTCAAAAACAACCGAAAAGTTAAAGAAAAAGAATATATTTTAGCACTCATTGAAGCTTATTATCAAAAACCTCAACTATGGAATACATTATTACCCAAGTGCAATAATGTTCAAAGAGAAATGCTATTTCAAAATATAACTGATGAATTGAATCAAAAATTAAAAAGAAATTTAAAATTATATACGATTAAGAATAAAATAAATGATATATGCAAGAAATACGAAAAAGAAATTAAAAGACAATTGGAAGCGGATGAAAAAACTATAGAAACAAATATTACAGAATTATGGTTTTACGAAAATATGAGTTTTCTGAAAACCTCAATTGAAAGCAAATTAAAACAGAAAAGGGTAAAAGTATTTAATCCGATAATCAAATGTGTATCTAATTTTTGTTTTTTTTCAGAAGAAAACATATCATAAAGTGGTAAGTTGATGAATTTGATAAGATCAAGACAACACGTTTATCATGAAATGTTGCAATATAAAAACATAATTAAGTACAATGACTTATTTTAGAAACCCTTAAGTGATGACTTATTATGCGAAATAATAGACGTTTACAAGACTTACAGTAGTTTATGGAATGTCAATCATGTAGCCTACCCCATCAAACAAAAACGTGATGAATCTTTGCAATCTATGGTGGAAGATGTTAAAAAGAAAATTGATATTCCTTTAGATGTAGATAAACTTGAAAAACACCTGCTGCATATACACAATTCATTTTCTAAAGATAAAGAAGACAAATTGAAATGTGAAGGCAAACATATTGGTTTTCGACCCACTTGTTCTTTCTATAATAAATGTGATTTTTTAGAAGAACATCAAGGACCATTTAAATGCCCCTATTGCAGTGAAATCCATATGCAATATAAAGATTTTCAAATACACAAATCACAACACGATGGATCCATACCATTTAAGTGTCAAGAATGTGGCATGGGATTCAAGGCAAGCGGCAATTATACATTACATGTAAAACGACATTTAGGAGTTTTTCGATATCGTTGTAATATTTGTGACAAGGGATATCCCTTAAACTCTGAACTAACACTTCATATGCGTTCACATACCGGCGCCCAACCGTATTTATGTTCTATATGTGGAGAAGGATTTCGTGCAGCTATTGGCTATGATAATCATATGCGTCGACATGAAGAAAGATTTCGATATCATTGTCAAATATGTAAAAGAGGATTTAATGTTTTAGCAACCCTTAGGGATCATGTTAATGCCCATCTAAATGTTCGAAATTTCGTTTGTAATGACTGTGGTAAAAGTTTTACTTCTAAGAAGTATCTACAATATCACAGCCGCATTCATGGTAGTAAAAACTATACATGTAACATTTGTGGTAAGAGTTATGCCCAGGATGCTGGTTTAAGACAGCATAAAAGACACATGCATGCCACAAGGATTCCAGCAAGGTAAAATTTATTTAATAGATAGTTTAGCTTAAAAATTGTACATACAATTAATTTAATGTTTATACAATAAAAATTACGTCGAGATTTGCATTGTTTTCTTTGCTCAAAAAGATTTGTTTTAATTTAAAAATATCGAAATTATAACGAATGCATGTAAAAACACATAAAGATATCGAGTAATAATAACTCAAAGAGCCTTGGCGACACATAAAATTGTTTGACTCAAACCTCATATATGCATGTGAGTTTTTTCACTAAAACAATTAAACAACTTACCAAGGCGAATTCAGATAAGGTGGTGGCAGTTCTGCAACAACAACATTTTCCATGTATTTTGTTTTTGGTTTTCGTAAATGTCAAAAACCATAAGTACGGCGAATTCATTTGATTAAAAATTTTTGTAAAATGTTTATATTTTATTAAAAAATAAAGATATTAAAATTTGTGAGGAAAGTATAAACTGAATTGAATAATGTTTGTTTCCATCGAAAAATTCTATTCCGGCAGCTTAATTTGCTAAATTTAAGTAAGTGCCTTAAGTTAAGTAAAACTTAATTTTTTGTGAAAAATTAACATAAAAAAGTACATATTCATGAAAATATTATATTACGAATGAATGAATATTTGTTGCGAATGGATAATTCTACTCCGGCAGAGTAATTTTCAATATTTGGCCATAATGTAGCAGGCGCCGGACGGGTAAATACCTCATATGGGTTTTGTTATATAAAGCGTTCCGGAACAGACTATTTATAGTTAAGCTCTTTATCTACATAGTGTATATATAAAACAATATTGTTTAATTTGTTAACATTTAATAGATAAACTAAAAGTCAGTTGCCGCCAGCCGAATAAATACTTCATATGAGTTTCTTAATATTAAGTGTTCCAGAAGAGATTTTTTAATTAATCACGATATCTACACAATTTTAATACAAAATATAAAACAATATTGTGTAATATGTAAACCTTTAATAGAAAAAATATTTTTCTTAAATAACATATTTGTATACATACCAATTATTTAAAAAAAAGATTATTATTACGAGATGCTTGGTATTTTCAGATTTTTTACATAAATAATTCAAAATATTAACAAAGTTTTTCTCTGTTTAACGGACATTTTTAAATATAAAAATGTGAACAATAACAAACTTTGACAGCTAGAAAATCCAAGCGAATTAAGAAAAAAATTATCAGCTGATTGATTAACACCACCTTATATGAATTCGCCTTGCAACTTACCGTTTGAGTCAACAAATGAACTATTGAACATACTCTTTAATAATCCTACCCAACTGAACATACCACATACAAAAAGTAAACATTTCTATTTGTGGACATTTAGCTCAAAATATAAAATTAATAAATATTAATTTAAATAATAACAATGTCAAGTACAAGTGTTTCAAACTGTAATACTGTAAGCAAAAAGTGTGGAGAAATTATAATTACAATGAAAAAGAATGCCAAAAATGTTTATTCATTCAATTGTTGGTTTTGTGATACCATTTGTATACAAATGAAAAAATTCACTTTGCATCTTGAACGGGAACATGTTACTGAGTTGGAACATACAACTTCTATTGCAACTGAGCAATATAAACCAGAAAATGCTATATCTGATATTGAAAAAGTAAATAGTATCGATAATATATTAGTTAGAGAAATTAAAGTAGAAGATTGTGACAGTGAAAATATTAAGTCCGAAACGAGTGAGGAAAAATCACAAGTTATAAAAGAATGCAACGACAAGGTAAAGTTTATAATGCAATAATTACAAAATAAATTTGATAAATAAAATTAACCTTTTGCAGGAGGAAGTAATACCAAGATTCCAAGACCCTCTTGAAACGTTTGAGGAAAATCATGATGGAATTTTATTGCCCATTTCAGAAGTATTGATTAACCAAAAGGCTTCGAAATTAGATACAAATGAATACTTTGAAAAAATACAACCAACAGAAGATGTAGAAATGCATTACTTTTCAGCAGACGAACAAGTAAATTTAACTGAATTCTATTGCATTAAATACACTAAATAAACCTTCTTTTTTTCAGCATGAATATCATTCAGATTTAAGCGGTGAAGAGTCTTCGGATAGTGATTTTAAAATTGAAGACAATGTCGATGATAAACTAATGAAACCTTTTAAACAAAGTGCAAAGTCAAAAGAAAAGGAACTAATTTTGGGTCTTATTGATGCGTACTACAAAAATCCACAACTTTGGGATACAACACTTATGGAAAGATGTAATTTAAAGCAGAAAGACGATATACTACAAACTATAACAGATGAATTGAATGCAAACTTAAAGATGAAATTAAAATTATACATGGTTAAGAAAAAGTTAAATTTTATTTGCAAGCAGTATGAAAAAGAAATTGAAAGACAAATCAACGAGAATGACAATAGCAAAGAGTCGCAGAATTCCGAATTATGGTTCTTTGAAAATATGAGTTTTCTAAAATCCACAGTTGAAAATAAATTAAAACTAAAAAGAGTATGGCATTTATATATTAATTATTGTTATAGTTGTAATAATGTCTTATTTTTTATTGCAGAAAAAACCAAAACATAAAGTGGTAAGTTGGAAGACAAAATTTTAATAAGTACATACATATGAATGTATATCAAAGAAATTTATGAAAAATATTTTAACATTTACTCATTTCTACTTGTATTTCTTTATAGAAACCCTTAAATGATAATCTCTTATCTGAGTTAATTGATATTTACAAAAACTATAACAGTCTATGGGATGTTAATCATATAGCTTATACAGTTAAGGATAAAAGACATGAAACTATGGAGTCTATGTTGGAAGATATTAATACTAAAATGAATCTTACTTTAGATATATACAAATTAGAAAAACACTTACATTTTATACATAAATCATTTGCTAAGGAAAAACACCACAAATTGGAATGTCAAATAAATCAAGAGGATTTTCATCCATCATGTTCCTACTTCAATAAATGTGACTTTTTGGAAAGTAATCAAGGACCTTTCAAATGCCCCAACTGCAATGAAATCATTGAGACCTATAATGACTTTCAAGTACATAAATCGCAACATGATGGCTCCGTACCATTTAAATGTCAGGAATGTGGCATGGGATTCAAAAAAGTTACCAACTATACCATACACGCAAAACGGCATTTGCGTGTTTTTAAATTTCATTGCGAAATCTGTGGAAAGGGATATCCATTTAATGCTGAACTAGATCTTCATATGCGTTCACACACTGGAGCCCAACCATATTTATGTTCGGTATGCGGTGAAGGATTTCGTACAGCCATTAGTTACGATAATCATATAAGACGTCATGAGGAAAGATTTAAATATTTCTGCCATATATGTAAAAAAGGCTTTAATCATATGACACGCCTTAATGATCATGTCAAAGCCCATCTCAATGTGCGTGATGTTATATGTACGGTATGTGGTAAGGGTTTTACCAGCCGTAAATATTTAAATCACCATAAGCGTATACATGAAGGTAAAAATTATAGTTGTAATATATGTGGGAAAAGCTTTGCTCAGGATGCTGGTCTAAGGGCTCATAAAAAATACCATGGAACTCCGATTGGCATTAGTAGTATTCAAAAAGAACAGAATAAATATAACTTATTGTAAGTTTATAATAGTTAATGGAAAAAATTCAAATGTATATAATTATTTAAAAAAAATATATATAATAAATATAAAAATAATAATACAAATGTTGAAAATCCCACGGTGGTCTTTTTCAACCACTGGGTAGACTTGAGAACGGTCTACCATCGTCCCTTTGTTCTTCAATGAAGAACGCCGGTGGCAATTTTTGTACATTGGTTCTGACCGGTAGACACCTAGAGACGTAACCGGTAGACCGAAGTACGATCATCAATAAGCCGTAGACATTGTTCTTACTCACAAGGACACACTGTGGTAATTCTGATATGAACAGAGTAAACCCTGGACATATCTGGACAAGGAAGGAAAATTCAATGGTATCAAATGTATATGATACCTTTCATCCATTATCATTCAACACAGCAGACATCTCATTTATACAACACATTCATAAGAGAAAAACATACGACACATTCTCACTCATTTCCAACGCTTAGTCCCACAGTCACTCGACTGCGGGGTATCTGTTATTCTCGCCAACAGTACCGAACTTATCCCGAAATATTGACTATTACCATGCATCAGTCTTTGGCCACCTCTTAATACCCCGGGATTTCAATAACATCAAAGCGGAGGTCTCGCCTAGGTAACATGCCCCCCGGGGGAAGACATTGTAAACAATTCATATTTTATATTTTTTTTTATAAATTTTTTATATTCAAATAAATATTAAACTATTTAAATACATTTAATAAGTTTTTATTTTCCGCTATCGTAGCATAGGGTTGATGTTGTTTTCGATGTGTTCGTAGTCCAGAATCTTGGGCAAATGCCTTACCGCAAACATTGCATTTGTAGCGCTTTTCTTCCTCGTGTATAAGTTTATGTCTATGTAGATATTTAGCTGCAGTGAAACCTTTGCCGCATACATTGCATATGACATCGCGTATATTGAGATGAGATTTAATATGAGTATTCAGTTTACATAAATGATTAAAGCCATGTTTGCATATATGACATTCATAGCGAAAACGTTTTTCGTGTCGTCTTATATGATTATCATAACCGTGACGAGCTCTAAATCCAGCACCACATATTGGACATAAGTAGGGTTTGACTCCAGTGTGCGACGTTAAGTGCCAGTCTAACTCTGATTTAAATGGATAACCTTTACC
Source organism: Lucilia cuprina (assembly GCF_022045245.1). Lineage (NCBI taxonomy): Eukaryota > Metazoa > Arthropoda > Insecta > Diptera > Calliphoridae > Lucilia > Lucilia cuprina. The sequence continues at coordinate 11,094,996 of NC_060951.1, forward strand.
GCACACACTGCAGTGATAGCTATTAATGCCTAAATGTCTGGTTACATGTCTTATATAGTTGTCAAATTTCTGAAATCCCATCTCACAAAGACGACATTGGAATGGTATCGTACCATTGTGCTGAGCTACATGTATTTGATAACGATCGTATTTTGCAATAATCTCATTACAATTTGAACATTTAAATGGACCTTGGCTATCGCTTAAAAATGATAATTCTTTATAAAATTTTGATGAAGGTGTAAACTCGGTTTTATCTAATTCACATTTAAGTTCTTGTTCTTTATTTTTAAAGAATATGTAATTTATATAATCGATATAATCTTGTAGTTCATCCAGATTCTTATCAAAGTTATGATTTGTTTTTAATTCTTCAATCATTTTGCCAAAAGTTTCATTTCTTTTGGGTAAAATACCAAATGCAATGTCATTAACTTGCCATAGAACTTCATATTTTTTATATATTTCAATTAGTACGGGTAGTTCTGATTCATCTATATTTTTCTAAAGTAGTTAAAATATAAATAAAAAACATTTTTAAAGTTGATTATTTACAAACTTACCCAACGTTTTTTACATCTTTTATGTTTTTTTATTGCATTTGATTCTTTTTCTTCCTAAAATTATATAAAGTTTTGATCAATTCGAGCAGATATCAAAATTTTTAAATAACTTAAGAATAAAATACATTTATAAAAGATTTCTTGTAAAATTTTAAACAAATTTAATTTTATTTTAGAGTTTTCTAGTGTGATTTTGGAAAAATCTAGTACGAATGCAAATTTTCTCTAATTTTCAACTTCGTTATTTTAATTTTTTTTTTGCACAAAAATATTTAAATATTTGTATGTAAGTTTAAGTGGATCAACATCAATCCAATACATTTGAAATCGTTACGGGGGTTTATAAGATAATAAACCCAAAAAGCTGATGAAAATGGTTTACTGGGCTGCTGGGAAAGGAATATTGACGCCAAATCGGTATTGAAAAATATATATAAAATATTAACTGTTAACTACTGTATTTAGGTTACACATTTTTAAACTATTTTGTATCTACCGATGGCGTTTCGAAAACTGAAGCAATTTAAATTTAGAATACATTTTGAAAGCAGCCCAACTTACGAATTTACTGTATTGTTGTTGTTGTCAAGGAACACAATGTCATGTTGACTAATCAGTTCCTCCTGGGATGTCATCCGAGAAGTCATCCAAATTTTAACATCCCAAAGCCCCGAGGCATGTCAGGAAGGATCTTCGTATATACGAGGAACACACATGCAGATATGTGCGAGATCCACTGGATCAGTCCTCGTATTCGGCAGCTTTGAATGACATTCATAGGTTAGGTTAGGTATCGAGGGCAGCTGCTTCATGAGCAACACACTTGGGTCCATTTAAGGTTGGTCCCGTTGTGTTACCCTAGTGGTCACAGGAGTTTGTTATAATTTTACTCTCTGCTTCCAGATCTAAACCAACCGGTTTCATTTATGTAGCATAGGATATTCTTCAAGCCTATCCCTGAAAGCTCCTCCATACCAGCCAGAATGGGAGCTCCAAAGTGATTCTCCCTACTTTCGGTAAACGCGGGGCAAAAGCAAAGAAGATGTGATATCGTTTCATCTTCTTCCTCATTATGACAACTTCTGCAGTAGTCATTGTATCCAAGACCTAGTCTCCTGGAGTGAGTGCCAATGGCACAGTGTCCTGTGATTACTGTTACAAGAGTCCGTATCTGCTCCCTTCGGAGACTTGACAGGTGGTTTCATTGAACCACCTGATTTTGGCTTTCCCATATAGTTCGTTAAGAACAAGTGCCTTACAGTTTGTAAGGGAAATACCAGTAAAGGCGTCTATTTCATCCTCAGCCATCATTGTGCCTTTCCTGGCTAGTTCGTTAGCTATACAATGACATTCATAGAGACGCCATAAATTCCGCGGTCGCAGGATTCCGCATGAATGTCGTAATAGGAGGTCGCCCACCGCCCATAGCAGACACGGAAGAAAACCTGCCGCGGAAAACAAGAGTAGTTTTGGCACAACTAAGATCGGTATAGAGCAACAAGCTCAATGCCTACTGGTCACGTATAGACCGTGCCGTCCCCAACGAATGTCCTGCATGTGGTCTGGGTCCTCATGATACCCACCACATATTCAACTGCTCAGCCAAACCTACTTCACTCTGTCCAATGGATTTATGGACGCATCCAGTTGAAGTAGCCTAATTTTTAGGCCTGGACATTGATATAGAACCCCCAAATAGGTTATTGTATAGTTTAGCTGTTATAACAACAACGAATTTACTGATAAAAATTGTTCATCAAACCTAACCTACCCATAAAGATTCGAAACTAATAACTTAAGTTTTTATAAAATGTACCTTTTGTGTTGAGTTTTCATTATCTGCAACCTAAAATTACAGAAATATTTCATCAAAGTTAAAATCGGTACAATTACAAATATAGTAAGCTATTAAAAATATAAAATTTAGATCATAAATATTTTCTATTAAATTTATTTTGAGATGTATACATATTGTTTATATTTTTATACTTACGAATTTTTGTTTTGATTCCTTTCTTTGTTTTGCTTCTTTTTTCTATTAAAAAATAATAAAAAACATATTTAGATGAATTTATATGTATAAACTGTATAGTACTTACAACATCCTTTTTGGTGTTTATAGTATTTTTCTTAGTATTTAGTTCTTTTTTAATCTAAAAATTGAGGAGTAAAATTAATTTCTTAAATTTAAAAAAATATAAATTAATAATTTTAATACTTACATCGAAATCAGAATCACGAGAATCATCGGTGCTTACTTCGGATATATTAGACTAAAAACAAAAAAATAAAATAATAATAACTGTTACATTTATGTTTTATTTTCGTTTTTAACAAATTTAGATGTCTCAAGGTGTTTTGTAGTGAGTCAAATGAGGCTCTTAGTTCCTCCTTAAAATAAGTCGTCGTTGAACAATATGTTAATAATTGTCCCTAACTCCCAATTAAAATAAATATAATAAATAAACAATAATATTTACATTATCTTCTGCATCCTTAGATTCATCAGTGCCTATTTCATTTGTAAGTATCTAGAAAAAAAACAAGATTTATATTATGGTATCACCGATACAATATTTTCCTAATATTACCTTTTGCTTTACTCTTTTATGCCTTTTAGTAATATTAATTTTTATTTTTTTAAGCGGAATTTCATCAATATCTTCCTTTATTTCATCTTCACTATAGCCACTAGAAAAATTTGAAATATCAAGTTTTTCATTGGTTTCATTATCACTGGCAACTGTGGTGGATGCAGCGCAGTTCATTTCGTACTTTTCGCAATAAGTACTTCCATCATTGGAATTTTCTTTTAATTCGCATTTGACAACGTAATTTACAGTGTCATGACTTAAGTTTGGACTTACGGGGAGGTCTACTGTATCTAAAGGATCTGGACTTATATAGGTATTGTTTTGTACATTGCTACCGAAATCTTTTTTAATATTTGAGCTCTCTATGTCTGTAGGGTTACTAATTCTGACCTCTTCTGGTTCGGTTTCCAATTTTAGCTCGGACTCTTTTAAAATATTTTCAGAATCATTTAAATGCACTTCGCCAAGGTGAAGGGAAAATTTCTTTAATTGATCGCACTGTATGTCGCAAAATGTGCAATGAAAAACGTATATTTTGTTTTTTCTATTCTTTGTTTTTATATCTATTAATATTTCACCACATTTTTGAAGATTAGAAAATTTATTAGCACCCATTTTATTTAAAATTCCTTTTTTTTAACATGCAATAGATTTTCCAATTATTTTTACATCAAGTACTATTGTGTATTTACATTTTTCCAAAGGGTATGTTCACTTCAAGACAGTATTTATCAATTTGGTGATTTTAGAACTAAACTTTAAATAAAATCGCTTTTAATTTTGTTTCTTTTCTGCTGAAAGTTGGCAACATTGAGTTTTGTTTTGTTTATTTATGTTATTTTGTATTGTTATTTGTAGCCATAATAAAACAATAATAATTCTATGGTTGGTTGTATCATGATTTGTAGCTAAATATTACTAAAATGGGTGCAAACAAAAATTCAGATCTTCAAAAATGTGGAGAACTTTTAATTGATATTGAAAAAATTAAGTATAAAACTAAATCATACACATATCGTTGTGCTTTTTGTAATATTGATTGTGAACAATTAAAAAAATTTACAAAACACCTAGAAGATGAACATTTTCTAAATTTTGACGATTTATTAAAAAATGACCCAGTAAAAATTGAATCTGAAAGTTCTAATCTTTCATCAGATCCTGAGGATTTAAAAGTGGATCAGCAAATGTACATTGTTAACACAGATAGTAACGCTGTTACTACAAAAAATCCCATTGATATTAATGTACATTGTGATCCTTTAAGTATGATGAAAACAGAAACCAATGATGATTTAGTTGATAATGATACAAAAAAAGATGTGCGGAAAATTGAAAAGATAGATAATGTGATGCCTGACTTAGAAACAAACGAGAATGCATCCTTTGATGAACAGGATAGTGAAGATTGTTATGTTATGGGCTTTGATGATTGCAACAGACAAACAGATGGCAATAATACTTCAAATTGCAAATTTAAAAGAAATTACAAAAAGACGAAAATAAAACAAAGAAATGTAAGTTATAAATAAGTTTTTAATTATGCATAAAGTGCATAAAACTTATTCTTTTTATACCCTTCACCTTCGTGAGAAGGGTATATATAAGTTTGTCATTCCGTTTGTAATTTCTATAATATAATTTTCCGACCCCATATAGGTAGCGGAGTTGATTAAACTATGTCCGTCTGTCTGTCTGTGTGTTTGTTGAAATCAGTTTTTAGAGGACCCCAGACATAGGCGTGATCCGAATCTTCAATAATTCTGTTAGACTTGCTTTCGAGATGATCGCTATCAGCAAAATCGGTCCATAAATACCGGAGATATGAGCAAAAATCTGAGACAAACTCTGAAAATTTCATAAAAAATTTAGATTTTTTATTCATGCTCAGACAAAAACTGTAAATTACAACAACAAAACACATAATCGTACGGTAAATTTTTTATTGCACTTGTTTATAAAAACTATGCTGAGCATGACGTCACGATACAAACAAGGAATATGTTGTTATCGGTTAGAAACATGATATTTAGTATGTAGAACCGGATTAGGTTCGAAAACTTAAAAGGGGATTTTTTTGTTACTTTTTCGTTCTACAAAAGGTACTTTTTGTATTTTCTATAATAATGAACCTAGAATCATGAAATTTAAAATGTAGGACCTTGACTAGGTAAGAACCTATAAAAAGGAACTTTTTGGTACTTTTTCGGTCTACAAAAGGTACTTTTTTGAAATTTCTATAATATTGAACCTAGAAACATAAAATTTAGAATTTAGGACCTTGACTAGATAAGAACCTATAAAAGGGACTTTTTGTTACTTTTTCGTTCTACAAAAGGTACTTTTTGTATTTTCTATAATAATGAACCAAGAAACATAAAATTTAGAATGAAGGACCTTGACTAGGTAAGAACCTATAAATAGTGACTTTTTGGTACTTTTTCGTTCTAAAAAAGGTACTTTTTGAATTTTCTATAATATTGAACCTAGAAACATGAAACTTAGAATGAAGGACCTTGACTAGGTAAGAACCTATAAAAAGGGACTTTTTGGTACTTTTTCGTTCTACAAAAGTACTGTTTTGAATTTTCTAAAATATTGAACCTAGAAACATAAAATTTAGAGTGTAGGACCTTGACTAGGTAAGAACCTATAAAAAGGAACTTTTTGGTACTTTTTCGTTCTACAAAAGGTACTTTTTGAATTTTCTACGATACTGAACCTAGAAACATGATATTAAGTATGTAGAGCCCGGATTAGTCCAGAATGCATAAAAGGGGACTTTTTGATACTTTTTCGTTCTACAAAAGGTACTTTTTGATTTTTCTATAATATTGAACCTAGAAACATTATGTAGAGCCTGGATTTAGTGGGAACCTATAAAAGGGAAGTTTTTGGTACTTTTTCGTTCTTCAAAATGTACTTTTTAAAATTTCTATAATATTGAACCTAGAAATATGAAGTTAAGCATGTAGAGCCCGGAATAATTTAGATCGTATAAAATGGGCTACAATTGGTATTTATTGATATAAATTCGTAATGACTGTTTTTTAACGCATCATGGCATATATAAGATTCGGCACGGCCGAATATAGAACTCTTACTTGTTTGTTTTCAGTCTGACGTTTCCGATCAGACTACATCCGTTTCAGATGATGTTGATTTCTATGTAAGTACTGAAAATTTTATTTGTGTATTAGTATTTTTTAACAAATTAATCTTTACTACTTATTTATTCTTTTTTAGATTGAAAAAGAAACAATTACCAAGAAAAAATCTATGAACTTCAACAAGGAAATTGTATGTACTATAAATTTTATATTGTATATAAACATAATCTGAAATAGTATTATTTTATATTAGAAAAAACCAAAACCCAGAAAAGAGCCGAAAAAGGAATTAGTAAGTATAACAATATAAATAATTTATTTAAATTATGTATACATCTTCATAAATTTGTGCAAGCAAAAATTAATAGATAATATCGAAGGACGATATTCTGTCCGTCTGTCTGTTGAAATCAATTTTCTGAAGACTCCAGATATCTTCGAGATCCAAATCTTCAATAATTCTGTCAGACATGCTTTCGAGAAGTTTGCTATGGAAAATTAGCAAAATTGGTCCATAAATAACTGAGATATGGGTAAAAATCTAAGACTACCTCTGAAAATTTTCTCAACAAATTATAAATAAAAGCATAAAAACACCAACAAGGAGATAAAGCAGTAATATGTTAGTAATACAGCTCATATTTGTTTGAGGGTGGTAATACAGTTTGACGGTGAAAGTATTGTTTGACTGTTTTTTAAAAACATACTTGGTGAAGGGTAAATAAGATTCGGCACAGCCGAATATAGAAATCTTACTTATTTAATTTAAACTTAAAATAATGTAGAGAAATAAACAAATGTTTTCCACTCCTCAAAATTTTAGATAGAGTAAATTGAATACAGTCCCTTGATATGATGTAAATTTTATATTTCTAATATTACAAAAGTTTCGTGTTGTTCTCAGCTTTATATAATTCTCCCTTAAATAATTTCGACTTTACATTTTTTAAAATATGTTACAAATTTCGTAAGCATTTATGATAAACAATTTTTATTTTTAGGTCGAAGATAATGAAAAACCATCATCATGGGTATGTTTTGGATAATTAATAAATTTATTTAAAAATGTTCTTTTATGTAATTCAAAATAACGTAAATATGTAACTCATAACTCTGAAATTTGGAACATTGGATTTTGCCTTTACATGTGCCAAATTTCAACCGAATCGGAGAAAAAACAAAATATTTAACAAACTAATTGACAAAGTAAAAATTAAAAAAGTGCATTAGACTGAATCTCTGCAGAAGATGTCCTTCTCATGTTCTATTATGATTTTATATAAAATTTATTTTTAAAATTTATAAAAATTTTAGAATTTTTTGTGAATTTTGATATTATGAAAAATTCGAACTTATACATATTTCAATAAAAATAAAACTGTTTGAAAAATCTCCTTATTGGAGAAAATATTTAAATAATTGCTTATTAAACACAATTTAATTTCAAAGTTAATTAAAAAAATTATAAAAAAAAAACCTAAACGTTTGTCATAAAAATAATTCTTTAAAAAAATACATAAATATACATTTTTCTAATTCAAATCTACATGATAAATAAAGTTTAAGTTTATTTTTTTTATTAATAATATTTTTAATTTAATTCTTTAGCGCATTTATAAACAATTTTTACCACTATTTATCGAACAATATAAAAAGTATGAAGAGCTTTGGAAGGTAGATAATATTGCATTTGGAGTTAAACCTGTACGATATGATATACTTGGAAAAATTGCTGAAGAAATAAAGTTAGACCTGAAAAGAAACATAAGTGCTCAAGGAGTACATAAACATATTATGTATTTGAATCGATTATATTCCAAAGATAAAAAACAAGAATTAATATGTAAAATAGAAAATAAGAAATTTACCGCTGAATCGGATTTGTATACTGAACTGTCATCGTTTCTTAAAGAATGTCAAGGACCTTTTATTTGTTCGATTTGTAATGAAATGATATCGAAATATGACCCCTATTGTCTTCACTTAGCTGAACATAATGGCACGAAGCCATTTAAGTGTACATCTTGCGGAATGACATTTTCTAAATTGCATAAATACAAAATACATAAAAAACGTCATCTAGGGGTATACAATCATCAATGTAATGTATGCGGCAAAGGCTATCTTTTTCAAGCTGAATTAAACGATCATCTAACTTCGCACACTGGACTTAAGTCATTTCTATGTTCTATATGTGGTGAAAGCTTTAAACGACGTCAATACTATGCTAATCATATGCTGCGTCATGAAAATCGCTTTCGTCACGAATGTTACATTTGTAAAAAGGGATTTCTGTACACACAAGCTCTAAAAGCCCATATAAAAAGTCATCTGAAATTGAATGTGACGAAATGTCTAATCTAGAGGAGATTTAATCTGGTAAAATCATAAGACTTGTTATGTATTAAGTAAAATGTGGTGATTTTAATTTATCGAGTCGTCAACATATTGTTATTGTTCTAAATTAGAAAAATTTTTAAAAAGAGTTCTCTCAAAACTTAAGCAAATATACCCCCTTATTCATAAAGATAAGCGATTATTTATTTTAGGTTTATTACGCACATTTGCCATATAAAATGCATGCAATAAACCATCAATAACTTTATTAAGCTTTTATGAGTATGGGGGATAGTCTTTTTGGTCATGTATATCTTTTGTTTTATTCTCGCTTTTTTCAACATTCAAAATAGCCAAAAAGCATTTAATATCTCTTAAATGATTAAAAATAAAAAACTAATGAAAATACATAATTTACAAATTGATTTGTATTATAAGAAGAGTTGATTGTAAGAATTGATTGTTTTGTCGTCACCTTATTTATACTTGAATTAGTTATTTACCTTTGTTTGAAACAGAAGGCTCGTTCTTTAATTCGCCTTTAATGAAATTTAAAATAAATTTGTTTTTTAATCAATTTATAATAGCATTTATACTTAATATAAATATGTATGTCTAAGCCATCAATATTGCTAATCAATGAGAAATAATGCCAATTCTGACTAAGAAGCTTCATATTGGCGTAGATTTTTCTGCACCACCAGAGGCTTCCTTATTCTTACGTTTCGGAACACGGAATTTGACAGTACCAAGACCGAAATTAGCAACACCAGACACCTCCTCCAAATATTCTAGAGATTTCTGATCCACAGCGAATCTAAAGTCCCTTCCGGAGTTCTCTTTACACGCCAGTGAGGTAACAAACCTCCATTGGTGTGTTAAAAGTTTAGTGTTCTGTTTAGCCAATACATTCAATATAGTCTCCACCGTTAATATGGGTGGTGGAATCCATACCGTTACGATTGATCTAAGTGGTAGTTCTGAGGCGTGTATTACATCCAGATTCAAGTGTGGGTTAAGCTGGTTAAGTTTGTCAATTGTGGTTTTTAAGAAATCTAAGGAATTTTTGTTACCACAATTTACAATTTTAATGCCTTTATACCAGTCTGCGCCGTTGAAGGATACATCCTCCGAGCTACCATTGAAATTGGCGATTTCATCCAGGAGCTTACTCTCAACTATCTGCCATATATCGTTATTAAACTTCCCATTACGGTTATTCCGATTGACGATAGCCGCCTGAAGGTGTTTATCTATGTTCTCGCCTTTTTTTGCCTTCTTTGCTAAATGTTTTTCTGTAACTTTCTCCACCATACGTGTAATTTTAAATTCGTTGGTTTCTTCACTAAGTGTTGGCTCATAACTTCCAGCAGCTCTTTCCGAAGACCTGAGCTCTTCGGCATTAGGAATACCACCATTGCCCATTGAACAATTTGTAGATGAAGTAGCCGACCCTTTACTAATAATAGTATTTGTCAAGCTAACAGCAGTCTCATTCTGTTCACCAAGATAAGACCTTCCTAGAATTAAACAGACAGGGCCGTAAATTCTTTCAAATTTTGAGACGTCCTGTCTGTGCCTTCTGATAAGGTGCTTTTCTTTTGAGGTTAACGACGAAGGATCTTTTTTCGACATCTTAGCCAGAAAGGCTAGAGATTTCTTTATGCCGTTTTTCGCTTTCTCTTCCTTTGTACGACTGATATTATTGTTTCTTGGCATTTTTGGTATACTTATTTATTGTAACTTTTTCTATGAATTGTATTGTTTTTGTGTTGTGTTGTTTATTTCCTTAAGTAATCTTGTTCGTTTGATTGTAGTGTGTATATAATTAAAGTAACTTAAGCACAGGGTATACAGAGACGTCACGAGCAAAAAGCTATTTCCCTCTCTTTCGCACAAAACGAATTCAATGATTTTTTTTAGCTGTATTTTATATACCTCTTCTCACCAAACAATTTCAAAATCAAACAAAAGCTGATTTTAGACTTTTTCAAATGTCAAAAGTGACATCTCTGTATACTTTGTGACTTAAGTTACTTTAATTCTTTACTTTAATTTACAATTGTCGACACATAAAATCGGCGTCTTGCCGCAGCTCAAGGCGAATTCATATAAGGTGGTGTTATTTAACCAGCTGATAATTTTTTTCTTAATTCGCCTGGTTTTCCTAGCTGTCAAAGTTTGTTATTGTTTACATTTTTATATTTAAAAATATCCGTTAAATGGAGAAAAACTTCGTTAATATTTTGAATTATTTATGTAAAAAATCTGAAAATACCAAACATCTTGTAAACAAATATCATTTTCTTTAAATAATGGCATAATTGGTATGTATACAAATATGTTATTTAAAAAAAAATCCATATAAGGTATTTACCCTTCCGGCGGCTGCTACATTACGGCCAAATATGAAATGAAATATTCATTCATTCGTAGTATAATTTTTTCATAAATATGTACTTTTTTATGTTTATTTTTCACAAAAAAATAAGTTAAACTTAAATTTTGCAAATTAAGCTGTCGGGATAGAATTTTTCGCTTGAAACGAACATTATTCAATTCAGAATATATTTTCCTCACAAATTTTAATATCTTTATCTTTATTTTTTAATATAATATAAATATTTTACAACATTTTTTTCATTAAATAAAATCGCCGTACTCAGGGTTTTTGACATCTACGAAAACCAAATGCAAAAAAAAAAATACATGTAAAATATTGTTGTTGTAGAACTGCCACCACCTTATCTAAATTCGGCATGGCCGTAGCTAATCGTATTGTCTAGATTGCGTCGCTGCCGGCTTAATCGTTGCCGCCGTGATTTGAGTTTTATTTTATACATTATCTTATGTATTTATATTTTATACAAAATTATTCACACTCCGCGTACAAAATTTACAGCATTGCAGTTTTCAGTACCAAATTTTATGTTTAGATGTTGACTCTGTAAAATAGATTTTTTCTTTAGAAAATTCAGAAAAGTCGATATATGCGCGCTTGTAAAAATTTACCAGCGGCGGCTAGCCGCCATTTTTAGCCCAGATGTTTTGTAGAAGCAGTATGATCATCTGCTATATTGTTTATTTACATTTTACAAAGAGTATGTTCAATTAAAGAGACCTTTACTAGTTTCTCGATTTTATAGTCAAATGTGTTATTATTTACACAGATTTTTGTTTATTTATTTTGTTTAGAAAATATTTGTAAAATGGGTGCAAACAAAAATTCAAATTTTCAAAAATGTGGTGAAATTTTAATTGATATTAAAAGAATTAAATATAAAACAAAAACGTACACCTATCGTTGTGGTTTTTGTAGTGTCAATTGTGAACAACTTAAGAAGTTTATAAAGCATCTCGAAGATAAACATTTTAAAAATTTAGAGCAAGAATTGAAGGATGTTCTAATACAAATAGAGCCAGAAATTTCAAGACTGACAATTAATAAGAACGAAACATCTCATATAGAAACCACAACCAATGTAGCTTGTGAGGACACTATGAGTTGTAATGATTCCAGTAGTGAAACAGAAGATAACGACACATATTATAGAACTAAGAAAATTAAAGATGAGCAAAATACTAAAAAGTATAATATAACACCTAAGGTAATTATCGGAATATTTGTTCTTCATAGGTGTACCAAAAATATAAAAGAATATGTATAAATACATACATGCAGTGAATCAACTAAGTTTTTTGCCTACCTTTTTTTAAGAGAATTTTGTTTTTTGTTCATAAATAAAATTCTAAAAATCAGGTAAAAAGTAAATATATGTTTTCCAATTAAAAATAGAGATTGTGTAAAATGAGAAATTTTTCATCAGAATTTGCATGTCAATAAAGTATTTTGCATATTGAGAATTCCGGTTAATTTCATTGGGTTTTTCAAATTATTTTCAATTGCAATTTGCAAAAATCATATCCTCATTGGCTGAAAATGAGATATTATTTGCCTTAAAATGTTTAAAGGATAATAATGAGGCAATTTCGAAATAAAAAATTAGTTTAAATTTCTAGAACAAGTGTAGATCAATAAAATATAATTATGAAATGTTTAATCAATAACATTAAAAAATATAAAAAAGAGTAATAGATGAAATGTTCCAAACAATTATTACAAAAAACGGACTAAGTGCTCTTTCAAAATCTTTAACTGCCAAAGGGAGGCGACTTGTATCCAAGGAAAACTATCGGACTCCAGATTTATCTTTTTCAAAATCTATATACGAACTAGGAGGAATACTATGTTTAAATTTAGACCTCTAAACAGACCTTAGATTGCTTGGAACCAATGTAAAGTGAACTGTCGTGTAGTACAGGAAAAATATCTAATTTAGATATTTTAAAATAGAGGTGGTTATCATACCGTAACGTCAACATAAGTAATATTTTTCAGCTAATACATACACTTATAAATATTTAGAACCCAAATCAAGAATAACTATCCAGATCCTAATATGCCTACTATATCTTATTCATAAAATAAAGGATTTAAAATATGAGGTTGAAAATCAAGATTTTAGCTTTTAATAGTTCTATAGTGGTATATGGTGATGTCCCCATACATAGAGTGGCTAGGATGGTACTTAGTGTTAGATTTATTGAATAAGAATCAATATTATAAAATTCTAAATAAAATTTACACAATACTCCCCAGTATAATGGGGTTTTCGTAATGTAGTTTTTGTTTATCAATACAAAATGAACAAAAACCCGGATTATTTTTGTTATAATATATAGATTTATACCTCACAAAACATTTGTTCTAGTTCCAAATCTATTGATTATCTAATATATCATGTATCCAATTCAAGATAAATTATTGTTTTCGAAATTTAATCAAAGAAACGATAGATTTCATATTAAGTCAAATATTGATAAATTCTTATAGGTATATAGGATAATAAATTTCCAAATTTAGTCCTTCCACTACTAAAATATCTAAAAAAATGTTATTCTAATATATAGGAGTAATTTTATAAAATAATGCAGCAATATTAAAAAATGACCAAAAACCTAAAAAAGCAAAATACTTTATTGACCCAAAAAATTAACAATACGTTCACATTTTATCAAAAATCTCGTTAATTAATATAACAATTTTACTTTTTATAGTAGAAAATTAAAATATAAGATATTCTTTAAAAAAAACTTCATTGATTCACTGTATGTATATTTATTTTAGCACTATACTTCTGATGTTGACAATGATGATTCAAAGGATTCCGATTTCAATGTAAGTATTTAAAGTTATTAAACTATATTAAGAAAAAATGTTAATTACATAATTTTAATTGATAAAATTAACACAAATGGACATTTTAATGATAATATGTCATTTATCTGATCAGTCTTTGAACCTTATAAAAAATATATTTTTATATTTTGCAATTTTAACTTTATTATTTAGCGCATCTATAAGAAAAATTTGCCACTTTTTATTGAACAATACAAAAAGCATGAAATACTTTGGGACGTAAATAATATTGCATTTGGTGTTACACCTAAGAGATTAGAAATACTTGGTAAAATAGCAGATGAAGTAAAGGTACACCTTAAAAGAAACATAAATGTTCATGGAATACATACAAACCTTAAGTTTTTAAATCGATTATTTTCCAAAGATAAAAAACAGGAATTAATATGTAAATTGGAAAATAAAGAATTCATACCTGAATCTGATTTATATACGAAACTGTAATTTGTCAGCGAAAGTCAAGGACCATTTTTATGTTCGATCTGTAATAAAATTATAACAAAATATGATTCCTACTATCAACATTTGGCTGAACATAAGGGGACTCCGGCCTTTAAGTGCACATCTTGTGAAATGACATTTGCTAAATTTGATAAATATAGAATTCATAAAAAACGTCACTTAAAAGTTTACAACTGTTACTGTAATGTATGCGGCAAAGGATATCTTTATCAAGCAGAATTGGATTATCATTTAACTTCTCACACTGGTGTAAAGCCATTCCTATGTTCTGTATGTGGTGAAGGATTTAGAAGTCGTAACCATCATGCTGTTCATGTGTTACGTCATGAAAATCGCTTTCGTTACGAATGTCACATATGTAAAAAAGGATTCATGTACTTGCATGCTCTTAACTCTCATGTAAAATGTCATCTTAATATTCGTGATATCATATGTAAAATTTGTAATATGGGTTTTACAGGTAATAAATATTTAAAACGACATGAAAAAAAGTGTCACTCAATTAAGTAAAATTTTGGTATAATGTTAAAGTAAATTTTATGAAATATAAATGAATGAATAATAAGTGCGCCAATTTATTTGAAATATTTTACAATTTAAAAAGATCAAGTATTTATAAGAAATAGGGTTCTATAGTTGAAACGAAAAGTCGACTTTTTGCATTTTATGAAAAGTCGACATTCGACTTTTTGCATTTAGTTAAAAGTCGATTTTTCGAATTTTAATATTATATAAATGACTTTTCGACTATAAACTTTATAGTCAGAAGCGTAAGTTTATAATGTTGCCATATAACATTATATTATTATTATTATTATTATTATTATTATTATTATTATTATTATTATCATTATTATTATTATTATTATTTATTATTAATAAAAAAATTAATTTATATTTTTTTTATTTATTGCAATTTTTTTAGTTTTTTTTTTTACTTTTTCCGATTTTTTGTCGACTTTTTTCGACTTCCGACTTTTTTCAACTTTTCGACTTTTTTAGACTTTTCGACTTTTATTTACAAAGTCGACATTTCGACTTTTTTCATAGACGATAGCTAAAATTAATTTTCACAATGTCGATTTTTCAATTTCAGAAATTTTAACATTGTTTAGGGCAAACAATACTAAATAGGTCAACTAATCAAGACTATTATAAAAATTATACACTAATAATGAAAAATCGGTTTTTTATTGTATTAAATTGTTTGCAATAGAAACAATAATGAATTGTTTTTTTTTTCAAATTTAGACCTTTTCCTACTCTTTTAACAGACTTTAAGACAAATTTATTGTTTTCTAATCTTTTAACAAACTTTAAGAACTGTTTCAGACTATGGCTTTTGAGTCAGGGACACCAGTCATGCCTTACGAGCTTGTTGACAACGGGGGAAAGAAGAAAAGAGTGTTGCAAAGCAGGCACGAAACGTAATTTCGTAATTTTGGTTATTTTGGTAGTTAGACCTGGTTCACACTAGGAAATTTTTTTGGGAAACTTTTGAAATTTGTGTGTGAGAGAAAGAGAAAGAAATATGAACCATCTCTTTCTCTCAAACATAAAATCTAAAGTTTCTCAACAAAAGTTTCCTAGTGTGAACCAGGACTTATTTAATTTCTATTCTGCTTTCACAGCATAAAGGTCGTGAACATTAGACCTGGTTCACACTACGAAACTTTTTTTGGGAAACTTGTGTGAAAGAAAGAGAAAGAAATATCAACCATCTCTTTCTCTCACGCACAGAATCAAAAGTTTCTCAGTGTGAACCTAGTCCTGGTGTGAACCAGGTTTAATGTGTAAAACCAGTGTACACTAAACAGGTATATGCAATCGAACAGCTGATAATTTTTTTGTTTTCTTATTTGCATACCTTCTCTGTCAAAATATGTTTTTGTTTATTTGAAACAAAATAAAATTTTAATAATAAAAAAAATTTTAATGTTTAGTTTGTAAAAAAATAATATTGTTTGCACAAAAAATACATTTCAACCATCTTCCGCATTGCGCCCTTTCTGAGGTCCGCTGTCTTTAGCCAAACTTCATCCGTTTAGAATAGAACTTCAATGGCACAAATCAGGTCATTCCAGATATCAACTATCCCCTGTATTGCGCACGTTGAGAAGGCTGTTGTCTTTAGTCACTCTTTGGTAGCCACAACACAACTTTATTGGCACAATTCAGATATCAACAATTTTTAGTATTGCGCCCGTTTTCGCCCACTTTCGTTTGCCAAACTTTTGTAGCTAAAGATACAAATTTCGTGGCACAAATCAGGTTATTCCAAAATCTTGCTTTTGTCAGGACCTCTGGTCTAATATAAGTATATAAACATGCATATCCCTTAAAATTCCATTTAAAATCACTGCATATTTTTTGAAATAAAATTAAGAATTTTTTTAAAAAACAAACATCAAAAAATATTTTAATTTATTTTGACATTGAGCTCATACAATTACAAAAACAAAATACATGTTGTTTTTGTATTGTTGTAGTGATGCATATACCTGTTTAGTGTACCCTGTGTAAAACCACCCTTAGGAAAATCATGTAGTAAATGTGCAATATGTTCAATCGAAATCAATTTTTTCTTCGTCTGAACATACTGTAACTCTTTGGTTCATCACTTAACGTACAACCTTTGAATGTAAACAAATTTTCTTATACATATTAATAACAACAGAATGAAAATGGAAGCCAGCTGTAATAACAATCGTCAAATCTGTGGAAATATATTTATAAATATAAAAACAATTAAAAATGATAATAAAGATTTTACATTTCATTGCGCTTTTTGCAATGCGGACTGCGACCAATTACAACATTTTTCTGAACACCTTGAAGAACATTTGCATTATTTTGAAGAACATGAGAAGAGTCCAAATTTTCAATTTGAACCAGAAGAAATTAAACAACGAATTACTATGCAAGTATTTGATGATGCCTATAATAAAAATATAAATACTGCCACAAGCTCGGAGGTTTATGAAGATCCTTTAGAGACAGGAAAAACAGAAAACATGTGTGGTATAGAGGAATTTGTTCCAGTAAAAGTTAAAAATGAATGTGAAGATAGTGACAATGAAGAAGAGGAGGAAGAAGATGAAGAAGATTGTGATAATATCAGTAATATCGTGTCACAGGATAATGAAACAAATTATATTCATGAAGCAGATGTGATTATTGATGAGTCTCCTGAATATTCTAACAAACTATATTCTTACATATTTAAGGACCTTAGTTCCGATGAATTATCTGTAGATTCAAATGATGAAGCCTATAATAATAGTATTAATACTGATCAATTGAAGGCGGAAGAAGATATGTGTGCTAAAGAGGAATTTGTTCCAATAGCTATTAAAAATGAAAGTGAAGTAAGTGCCTATGAAGAAGAAAGTTATGATGATAATAAAATGGCACAGGAAAACGGTTCAAATTATTTGCAAGGGGAAGACATAATTATTGAGGAATCCGTTGAAAATTCAGACAAACTATATGCTTACATATTTAAGGACCTTAGTTGCGATGAACATTCTGATGATTCAAACCATGGATATTTCAATGTAAGTAACATGAAACAATTCTCTTTTGCATGAAAATTTAAAAATTTGTTAAACTTTATGTTAATATATTTCCTCTCTTTTAATTTTAGTCAAAACATGATGTAAACACATCCTCTAACAATTTAAAGAGACGTGGAAGGGTAAGTGAACATAATAACATTGATATGTAAACAAAAATTAAGTTTTTATCTAATAAATTTATTTATTTTTTTTTTTTGTTTTTAGACGATTTTTATAAGAATTTTGCCAAGTTTAATACAGTTATATAAAAAGTATGAACTTCTATGGCAAGTAGATAATATCGCATTCGGTATAAAAGAAAAAATAAATGATGTTTATGTCCAAATATTTGAAGAGTTAAAATTAATGCACGATGTAAATATCACATTAGAAGATATAAGCTATCATATAAACTATATAAACGATTTATACTCTAAAGATAAAAATAATGAATTAACGTGCAAAATGGAAGAAAAGCTATTTGTACCAGAATATGAGTACTATGCAGAATTGTCATTTCTCAATAATAGTCAAGGTCCATTTTTATGTATGATTTGCAATAAAACACTGTTAAAATATGATTCCTATTGTCAACATATGGCACAACACAGTGGAACACAGCCATTTAGATGTCCATCTTGTGAAGTGACATTTAAATGTTATCATACATTCCTTACACACAAGAAACGTCATTTGGGTATATATAATTTTCACTGTGATGTATGCGGAAAGGGCTATTCGTTAAAAACTGACTTAGAATGGCATAAAACTTCACATACCGGTGATAAACCTTATTTATGTCAAATATGTGGTAGAGGATTTAGGGCACGTCATGGCTATGTAAATCATATAAGGCGTCATGAGCAACGCTTTAGGTACGAGTGTCACATATGTAAAAGAGGATTCAATCTATTACATGCTCTTAACAGTCATGTCAAATCTCATCTCAATATACGTGACATAATATGCGAAATTTGTGGCAAAGGTTTTGTACATAAACAATCTTTACGGAAACACGAACTTATACATGGCGATGTGAAAAAATATAAGTGCAATGAATGTGGAAAAGCATTTTTCCAGGCGTGTGGCTTACGATCCCATAGAAAAAAACATCATTCTTAAATTATGTGTAAATAATTTTTATGCAAAAAAGTTTGAAAATAAAACTTTTAACCTATTTATTAAAATATCATAAAAACATAAACTTCCTTATTAAATTTGTTCTTTTTTTAGTTTTTAAGTTTTATTTATAAATTATTGATGTCACATACAGCATATATTAATGATTGCAATAAAAAGGTTAATTAAAAATTTTCAGCAAGCTTTTAAGTTTTCAATGAACACGAAATGTAATATTTTTTATATATACATAATTTAAAATTTAACGAATTCTTCAAACTTTTGTTGAGAATGACTGCCGGTCCACACTAGGAAACTTTTGATTTTGCGTGAGAGAGAAAGAATATCATTCATCTCTCTCGCGGTACGGAGTTTCTCGTACTCGGAAACATGTTTTGTTTTGTTATTCTTCTCATTCGTACAACAACAAATCAATGCAGTTAATACGTAGTTTCTGAAACAAAAGTTTCTATGTGTGGACATTAAGACCTGGTTCACACTAGGAAACTTTTGTTGAAAAACTTTTGATTTTGTGTGTGAGAGAAAGAAATGGTTGATATTTCTTTCTCTCATACACAAAAATCAAAAGTTTCCCAAAAAAGTTTCCTAGTGTGAACCAGGTCTAAGGAAACTTCAAAAAAGAATTAAGAAAAAGTTTCTCAACAAAAGTTTCCTAGTGTGGACCAGATCTAAGAAATTCCATACCGCGAGAGAAATGAATGATATTCGTTCTCTTCCACTCTCAAGCAAAATCGAAATGTTCCCAGTGTGGACCGACATTTAAAGGAGTGAAACTTTTTTGGGAAACTTTTGATATTTGTGTGTGAGAGAAAAGGAAAGAAATGTCAACTATCTCTTTCTCTCACACACAAAATCAAAAGTTACTCAACAAAAGTTTTCCAGTGTGAACCAGGTCCAGATAACCCTAGTGAAATATTCAGTCAACTAAAATTTTTTCTCTGACTGAACATACATTTCTTTCATTATTGAACGTACTTCTTTCAAATGTAAACAAAGTTATTATTTATTTATTTTAACAACAATGGGGGCTAACAAGAATTCAGATCGCCAAAATTGTGGAAATATATTTATAAATATAAAAACTTTAAAAAATAAAAATAAAGTTTTTACATTTCATTGTGCTTTTTGTAGCACTGACTGTGATCAATTAAAAAAGTTTTCTAAACACCTTGAAGAACATTGGAATCATTTTGAAGATGGATTAGAACATAATAAGTGTCCAAATATTCTGTTTGAATCAGAAGAAATAAAAGTTGAAGAACGATTAGATATGGAAGTATTTGATGAAAAATATAATAAAAGTATAGATACTGCTACAAGCTCTGCAGTTTATGAAGATCCTTTGGAGACAGGAAAGTTAGAGAAAAGCCTTACAAAAAGCATGAGTGACACAGAGGAATCTTTAACAAGAAATGTTAAAAACGAAAAGGAAGAATGCGCCAACACAGAAGTAGAAATTTGTGATGGTAGTAAAGCGGCAAGTTATATTCAAGAAAGTGACACAATTATTGAAGAGTCGACCGAAAATTCTTACATGTTTAAGGACCTTAGTTCCGATGAATTATCTGATGATTCAAATGATGCAGATTTTGACGTAAGTCTAAAAATTATCAAGTAATGGTGGCATATTCGTCTATTTCAAATTTATATACTCTTCACCATAGAATTTAATTTAATTAAAAGGTTTCAGGAAAACTTAAAATGTGGATTCTTTTTATAATTCAGTGAGAATTAAAAGAATTTACTATAAAATCATTAATGTTTAAACAAATTAACGAAATAAAATAAGATTTTTTCCCAATACGTCAAATTTGTTTAACAAATATTTTAAAACTCACTATGGTCAAGTGTATATAATATCCGATACAGCAGAATATGAAAAACATTTATTATTCCAAAATTTATATTAAAAAATCATAATAATTTTAAAGCAAACAAAGACGTTGGATGATTCTCTAAATAAAAAGAAAGTAACAAAAAAAGTAAGTTAAATTTATTTTAAATAAGTTTTTTTATATTTTGATAGTTTTTATCTATTTTTCTCTTTTTTCTCAGTCCTCTGAAACTAACAAATCAAAGAAACGTCGACGGGTAAGTAATCCTACAAATACTATCCATCATTTCAAATTAAATGATTACTTTCCTTTTTTATTTTTAGACGATTTATGTAAAAATTTTGCCAAGTTTAATACAGCTATATAAAAAATACGAAATTTTATGGAAAGTTGATAATATTGCATTTGGTATAAAAAATAAGAAAAATGAAGTTTATATGAAAATAGTTGATGATATAAAATCAGAGCATGATATCAATATAAGTTTAGAAGAAATGAACTATCATATAAACTATATAAATGAATTGTATTCCAAAGATAAAGACAAAGAACTAATGTGTAAAATGGAAGAAAAGGAATTTGTACCTGAATATAAACACTATACAGAAATGTCGTTTCTCAGCGATAGTCTGGGTCCGTTTTTATGTACGATTTGTAATGAAAAACTACTAAAATATGATTCCTACTGTCAACATGTAGCACAACACAACGGGACACAGCCATTCAAGTGTCCATCGTGTGATGTGGCATTTAATAATTATCACAAGTATTTAATACATAAAAAACGACATTTGGGCATATATAATTTTCATTGTGATATATGTGGAAAAGGGTATTTGTTTAAAAATGATTTAGAATGGCATGTAACATCTCATACGGGTGATAAACCTTATTTATGTCAAATATGTGGTACCGGCTTTAGGGCACGTCACGGTTATGACAATCATATACGCCGACATGAGGAACGTTTTCGCCACGAATGTCATATATGTAAAAGAGGATTTAATCAGCTGCACGCTCTTAACAACCATGTAAAATCACATCTCAATATACGTGATATAATATGTAAAATTTGTGGCAAAGGTTTTGTCCATAATAAATACCTAAAGAGACACCAACTGATACATGGTGAAGTAAAAAATTATAAGTGTAATGAATGTGGTAAAGCGTTCTTTCAGGCGTGTGGCTTACGAGCTCATCGAAAAAATCATCATTCTTAATATAAAATGTGTTTATGTATACATAATATAATCGATATTAGTATATTTTATATTTTTATATATGTTAATTTATAACGTGTTCTATTATTGTTCATTTGTTTCTAATCTTTCAAAAAACTTCATTGTATATATATTTCTGTACATATATTAATTTAATAAAAATTATATAATTTTAATATTTTTATGTGGATTATGCACGGTTCATATATTTGCATATGGTTTTACATGATTCCAAAATTAAATTTTTAAAGTGCAAAAGTTCTAAAGTATAGATCTTCATTGTGGCCAGTAGTTCCAACATTAAGTTTTATTCGTAAGACCTGGTTCAAACTAGGAAACTTTTTTTGAGAAACTTTTGATTTTTTTTTGTGAGAGAGAAAGAAATATCAACCATCTCTCTCTCACACACAAAATCAAAATTTTCTCAACAAAAGTTTCCTAGTTTGAACCAGGTCTATGTGTGGACATTAAGACCTGGTTCACACTAGAGTCGGTCCACACTAGGAAGAGAGAATGTCATTCATCTCTCTCGCGGTACGGAGTTTCTCGTACTCGGAAACTTGTTTTGTTTTGTTATTCTTCTCATTCGAATAACAACAAATCAATGCAATAAACACGTAGTTTCTGAAACAAAAGTTTCTATGTGTGGACATTAAGGAAACTTCAAAAGAGAATTAAGAAAAAGTTTCTCAACAAAAGTTTCCTAATGTGGACCAGGTCCTAGTAAACTTTTGTTGAGAAACTTTTGAATTTGTGTGTGATAGAAAGAGATGGTTGATATTTCTTTCTCCCACACACAAAAAAAATCAAAAGTTTCCAAAAAAAGTTTCCTTTAAAAGAGAATTAAGGAAAAGTTTCTCGACAAAAGTTTCCTAGTGTGGATCGGTAGTGAGCCACAGCAAAAAATTTCCAATTTCTAATGCAAAAATACATCCCTTGGTTTGTAATATACATGACGACCATGTCATCTATGTTTCATTAAAAAATTTTACGCTTATCAAAGACACTTTTTATTCTTTAATTTTACTCTGCTAGATAACGCAATCAAACATGTTTCTCCCAATTTGGAGAAAACTATGATGACTTAAATTTAAAAATGGGGATTTTTGGAGACTTCCAGGTTTAAATTGGGGACATGAGTCAAAATTTGTTTTTACTTATGTCATATTTCAGTTATAGAGCTTTTAACATGACAATTGGTTGATAATTCAAACCAATAACCTAATTGTATATTGCCATATCGTTTAAATTTGCCTGAAATAAATTGTTCTAGAATGGAAAATAATAAAGCATACTTTTAGAATTGATTAGAATGTTATGCATCTTTTCTTAATAGTTTTACTTTTGCAATTTATTTTAACTTTTCCATTTTTTACTTAGGATGGCATATTTAAATGCTCTATTTGACCCTATTACCATACAAATACCTCTGAACTTTACACATCTTAAAAGTTTTCGGAAATTTATGATCAGGGTGAAAAATTAACTTAATAACTGGAGGTCTATTATATTTTCGATTCTTGAAAATACTGACAGGAGGCACTGGTCATATTATTCATAATTTTTAATACATTTCAAACATTTAAAAATATTTGCACCTGAAAACTATTAGACGTTTGAAGACGCCTTTGAAATTATTAGTGTCAGCCATCGCCGTCGTTAATATTTGTCGGCACAGGTCTCTGTTATTGATTTAATGGCAATTTTTATTTTAGTTTTTTCTTCAATATACTAGTCAAATTTTTACAATGGTTGTCTTGCATCTAAAGAATATTTTCATCATTCTGTTTATCGTAAGCTATGGAGTAAATGCATTCCTGTCTGGATCTGAAGATCCCTATAAAATATTGGGAGTAGACAGACATGCCAATACCCAGCAGATTCGTAAAGCATATAAAGAATTGGCCAAAGAATGGCATCCGGATAAGAATAGCAACCCAGATGCAGAATTAAAGTTTGTAAAAATAAAACAAGCCTACGAACTCTTGAGTGATGCTGACCGTCGTCGTCTTTACGACCAGCATGGAGTGACCAGTGAAGATTCTCATATGTTTAAGCAGAAACATGATTATAGTCAGTATGGTCGTTATGCTCCGGATCCTTTGGAGGAGTTCTTTGGAAAAAAGTTTTACTTTGACCATGACATAAGTGTGTACCACAAGCTGTCCATAACCACCAAGTATTACGAGCAGATTATCTTGCCAAAAAGTCAGACAGTGCCGTACATATTAATGTTTTACAATGACTGGTGTTTCAGATGTACTCATATGGTGGGTGCATTTAAAAAGTTAATTGAAATTCTAGAACCTTTGGGCATACAATTTGCCACCGTTAATGCGGCCCACGAACAACGTCTATTTCGTATGGCTGGTTTGAGTGAGTTGCCCAGTTTAGTGTTGGTATTAAATGGTCACAACTATATATATCGAGAAACAACCTTGACCTCGCAAAAAGTGGTAGATTTTATACGTAAGAAAATGCCTTATCGCATTGGCACTACGGTGGATGATGACAATATCGATGCTTTTCTAAATGGTTGGATGGATAACAAGGTGAGGGCGTTGATATTGGAACCGAGGAATCAGACCAGACTGAGATACTTAATAGCCGCATTTGCTTTTCGCAGCAGAGTGGCTTTTGGTTTTGTGTATTTGGAAAAGCCCAATTGTGAGGAATTAAAGAAACGCTTTCAAATACATCCAAAACTGGACACTTTGTTGTTGTTCAATGAGTACGTAGAACGTCCTGTGGCTAGTGTATCTATGTCTGAGATTCCAGCTCAGACACTTAACAGTATTATATCGTCCAATCAGTATTTAACACTACCGCGCCTTTCCTCGCAGGAGATATTAGAAGGTATATGTCCAGCCGAATGGAATCGTCCACGCAAACGTCTCTGCGTTGTGCTTATAACGGAAAATTCTGATGAGCATAATTTCGCTAGAGGTGCTTTAAGAAATATTGCTTTACAAAGTGGTTATAGTTTGGATAAAGTACGTTTTGCTTACATTTTCAAAGAGAAGCAAATGGAATTTATCAATGCCATATCGAAGGGCTCCAACGATGATAAGCTATTGCGCATTGTGGTTTTATGGCGACGCGATACTTCACATGTCAAATACGAATGGGTCAATGATGCCAATTTGGACTTGCTCAATTCTGGTCATCAATCTTCAGATCATCTTATAAATCACACCAAACAGCGTATAGACCATACCATACAAAAGCTACTGAAAACTTCGGAAGCTTTAAGTTATGAGGCTTTTGTTAAAAACCTGTTGGATGAACATGCTCAAGGCTTTATCCATGAGTGGATATCGAAGGCCTTGTACTTTTATGAATATCTTTTAGATTCTATAGAAGAAGAGCATATACTGGCCACTTTGTCTTTGCTGGGAACAATTGCATTTATGTTTGCCGTTGGCTATGTTATGGTGTACTTTGTGCGGGCCGAGGAAGAAAACTTGAAGGCGAAAGGACAAATTAATTCCAAGTTTGTGGCCAAACAAAATAAACATGTACCCGAATTAAAACTGCATGAACTAAGAGCTGAAAAGTACAATGGCATGGTACGTTTGCTTAAACCGGGCTGTAGAACAATTATATTGATAACAGACTTGCAAACACGCACAAAACTAATACCACCCTTTCATAAATCGGTATGGCCTTATAGGAAAAATAAAACTCTTATCTTTGGCCACATGTTAATCGAAAAAGGTTTGTCCTGGTATTCTGAATTACTAAGATTGTCGCTGTGTGAGACAAAGAACTTGCAAATCAATCCTAGAAATTGTATTGGCACTGTTATTGCCTTAAATGGTCATCGTAAATATTTCTGCATGTATCATGCCAAACATCCAGAAACTACTAGAGGTGTTAAGAGAATGGAAAAGATTACACGACAACTGGTACGAACCGACGATCCTGAGAGTGGCGCCTTTTTTACCGTGGGCAACTCAGACGATTCGGATGATAACGAACCAAAAATTCTTTTGGAAGAAAATCTCTTGGATGGTCTAAGCAATTGGCTAGATCGTTTATTCGAAGGCACTACACACAGATATTATATCAACTATTGGCCCGATTTTCCCACAAAATAAATTCGAAGCGAATAACGAGTATAACGAATATATAACGTAAGGATATTAAATAATAATACATAAGAAATAGCATCAGTATAGCAATTACTAGATGAATGAAAATTTCCTTTTTTTTACCATTTAACGAAGTGAGTGTTGCATTACATTTAACCCAAAAGCCAAAGATCAAAAACTATGTTCTGCTAATTTAAGAGTCAGGATTTAGTTTTAATTACAAAATGAAATATTTCTATAGAAAGTACATACATACATATGTATGAAAAACTGTTAAATTATTCTATTAAGAACTGCACAATAGCTTTTTTTTAAAATTAAGATTTTTTTTCAAATCCTTCATTAAAGCTTAAAGAGATAAAATCTTAAGTTCTGATTGAAATCAGATATAAGAAAACATTTATATACCTTTTAAACATACATACAAATGAAATAAAAATTCAAATTTTGTAATGTTTTACTTTAAAGCAAATAAAATAGTTTCCTTATTTCTTTGTAATAGTTAAATTAATTAAATGAAAAGTATTTCCAAAGCACGCCATTTTCTAGCCATTTTTTCTAAATAAATCTAATTCTATTTTTGAATATATAACAAACTCCCAAAATTCATTTTTAAAATTTGACTTGATAAAATAAAAAACTTTAGTATTAATTACTAATAATAAATTACAAAACTAATGCTAAATTAAGTCACTTAAAGAAAGCTTAAGAGGACATTAAAATAATATCTAGTCTCACTCAAACACTAACAACTTTCAATACCAAAGATCATCCTTTAGCTAATATTAATATAAAGCTTTATTTTAAATATCTTTTATTTATTATTGTTTCTTTTCTATTAAGTTATGTTTTTTCTAAAATTAAGAACATATTTATTAACAAATCAAATAAAATATGAAAATTTGCAAACGTTTTTTAACAGCCTCCAATGTATGAAATCATAAATAATGATTCATTAATTTGTTCATAGTATTAAGTAAATAAAATAATAAAATAAACATTTAAAAAATCATTAAATAATGAGTTACATATTTCTCTTTGTACTTTAAATCTTCTTCGCTTAGAAAAGTATCGGGAAACTCCGATATAAAACTATACAAAAATCTATTAATATAAAATGAATTATAATCAATATCGTTGATTACGAGTGCAGTCAAAAATACACTCTTTTTAGCAGTCACGGGCAGACCTGAAAATTCTACTGCCGCCTAATTTCCGTTTTGAGCGTAAACAGCCATTAAGTCGGATCTTTTTATACCCTGCACCACTATAGTGGGAAGGGTATTATACGTTTGTGTTGATGTTTGTAACACACAAAAATATTGGTCCAATACCCACCTTAAAGTATACCGTCCGTCTGTCCGACTGGCTGTCTGTCCATTTAAACGTTGTGCACAAGGTACAGGCCGCAATTTTCAAGATAATTTGATGAAATTTGGACCAAGCCCCCATACAACCATACGTCCCGATTTTGACTTTTTATGCCATAATTACGACAAATATTCTATTATCTCTAAAAATTGGCAAAAACAAGTTTTATATAAGTATAAATGACACTGCAGATTTTCGTAATGATCGGCCCTTATTTGACCCTAGCCCCCATACAAACCCTCCTTCAAAAATTGTCGAAAACGTCTAAAATTGACTTTTAATCATTTGTATCGCAATGAAACTCAACAAAACTAACTGTTATTTAAAAATATATCATTTTTCCAAATTTACCGAAGATCGGCCCATATTTGACCTATATAAAGCCTCATTTAGAAAATTTGGTTTTTCATCAATAAATTGCTTAAATACTTTGGAATTAAGGTAAAATTCAACATAAAAGTTTCTTTATGAAAAATAAAAATTTTAAAAATATACTCATCGTGTAGGGTATTATATGGTCGGCCATGCCCGACTATACTTTCCTACTTGTTTAAATTCTGTATGTGTATAACAATTTGGCAGAACTTTCGAATGAAAAATTTGTGTTTTGCAATAATGAACCATTAAAAAGTACAAAGTTTTAGTTAGTCGGTTTATGGACCAATTCTATCAAAATTAAGCAATTCGATTAACTACACTTCTCACTATGTAAAATATTAAGATTTTTATATATGAATATCATAAACTAATATCTCAAATTTATATTGAGTCTTTGATTGGTGTTTGGTACTTCCCTATCAAATTCTGTCTTAAATTCATTGCGTTTAATTTCGACACTTTCTTGATGAGCCGTTGAAAATAAAAATAAAAAACAAGTAAGAGTATTATATTCGGCTATGCCGAATCTTATATACCCACCATCAAACTTCGTTTGACTCGAATGAAACTTATGTCGAATTTCGTATTTTAAGGCCAGTTATAAGCGTTAGAGTAATTTTCTGAAAGGAACCTTATATAGGGGGTATTATCGATCCTCATAAAATTTGGTAGACAGAATTGGGTTCGTATTAAATTTATTTGTGTCGAACTTCATCGCTACTCTCGTATTTTTAAGCCATTAATGAGCGTTGCAGTCATTTTCTGGAGGGGACCTTATATGGGGGGTAGGGTCAATTATGGACTGATCCTCATAAAATTTTCATAAGAAACTTGATTATGTCGAATTTCATCGCTATATTCGTATTTTTAAACAAGTTATGACTGTTAAAACCGCGAGGGGCCACTTGTATGGGGGCGATCCGAAAACGTGGACCGATATTGCCCATTTTCAATACACAATTAACAAACCTTACCTATAAGAAATATTTATGTGAAATTTCAACCCTCTAGCTCTTTCCATTCGGAATCTATCGTGCTTTCAACATACATACAGACAGACATGACTAGATCGTCTTAGAATAGAGTATTATGTACCAAATTTCATTGAATTATCTTCAAAATTGCGACCTGTAGTTTGATTACAAGGTTTACATGGACGAACCGACAGATGGACGGACATAGCTAAATCGACTCAGAAAAGGATTCTGAGCAGATTTGTATACTCGAAGGTAGAATAGAACCAATATTATTGTGCGTTACAAACATCAGCACAAACCCAATATAAACTCCCCACTAAAATGGTGTAGAGTATAACAAGTATGAATTTATAGTCGGGCATGGCCTATCATATGAACCCTACACCAGTCAGTATGTTAAAAATGTGGATTATTTTTATATTTTTTAGGTAGAAATTTGTAACCGATTATGGCCAATAGGCTAGGTTTATTTTGTAAATAAATAAATTAAATTAAAATACCGTTTTTTTAATTTATAATTGGTTCATTCCCTCGGTTAACATATCTTAAAGAAAAACAAGTAGGAAAGTATAGTCGGGCATGGCCGACCATATAATACCCTACACCATGAGTATATTTTTAAAATTTTTACTTTTTATACAATTTTTATTTTTTATAAAGAAAGTTTTATGTTGAATATTACCAATAATTCCAAAATATTTAAGCAATTTATTGATAAAAAAAAAACTAAAATTTCTAATTGAGGCTTTATATAGGTTAAATATGGACCGATCCTCGGTTAATTTGAGAAAAGGATATATTTCGAAATAACAGTTAGTTTTGTTGAGTTTCATTGCGATACAAATGGTTACAAGTCAATTTTAGACGTTTAAGTCATTTTTTGAAGGGGGGTTTGTATGGGGGCTAGGGTCAAATATAGGCCGATCCTCACGAAAATATGCAGTGTCATTTGTACTTATATAAAACTTATTTGTGCCAATTAGAGATAAAGAGATAGCAGAATAGTTGACGTAATTATGGCATAAAAAGTTCAAATCGGGAGGTACGGTTGTATGGGGGCTAGGTGAAATAATGGTCCGATTTCAATAGGCTTCGTCCCTGTGCCAAAAAAATGCTTGGTCCAAATTTCATCAAATTATCTTAAAAATTGCGGCCTGTACCTTGCGCGCAAGGTTTACATGGACAGCCAGCCAGCCGGACAGACGGACATGTCTTAATCGACTCAAAAAATGATTCTGAATCGATCGGTATACTTTAAGGTGGGTATTGGACCAATATTTTTGTATGTTACAAACAACAGCACAAACGTATAATACCCTCCCCACTATAGTGGTGTAGGGTATAAATAGGGGATACAAAAGTTGGACTTTCAGATTATACAACAAGTTTTAAATTAATTGTGTGATAAAGTATGAAAAATAGCCAAAATCGGGAATATTCGTAATTCAGCTCGGGTGGAGAAAGACCAGCGCGTCATTACCATTATCGTTTAAGGGTTATCAGGTCGTCCTTCTTTCACTGCCTTCGGGAGGTTTGAGTTTCTCTCTCGCATGGTTTAGAGTGTGCCGTCGTATAACTTACCGCGCTACGGTTAACCACATGCATTTTATTGATAACCTAAAATTTTCTTTAATACTCTTTTTGAATGGATCTCCGGGGAGTTCAGGAGATCCAGCTTCCTATTTAAAAGGTATGTCGGATTGGCAGTTTTTGATGTAGACTCTTTTGATGGCGTTAGCCTAAATCAGTGATGGCTTTATGCATATTTAGAGGCCAAATAATTCCTCCTTAATGGTATCATACTATTAAGAGGGCAACTTAAAACTGAAACAAACTAAAACAGGAATCTCTCCACCTTTACGATACCATACCTCAGAAGCTTGATGTGCGCTTGATAAAGCGCTGCTAAAGCCTAACGAAAAGTATAACTTGGTCTCTGGATAAAAAGCTTGTATGTATTGGGGCAAGGCGAAATAATGGACCGATGTTATCCATTTTCAATAGTCTTCGTCCTTGGGCCAAATGAAGAGTGTGTGCCAAATTTCATCCAATTATCTCGAAAACTGCGTCCTGCACCTTGCGCCTAACATTTACATGGACAATAGGATTGCATGGACAGCCAGACGGACGGACATAGCTTAATCGACTCAGAAAATGATTCTAAGCCGATTGATATACTTTAAGTTGGGTATAGGACGAATAAACCCAATATACCTCCCCATTAAAACTACCTTTACGGAAATAAGTCAAAATATAATTACCGCTAAGATGTTTAATGCTGTTACTTAAATATTTTTTGTTTGTTTACCTTTAAAACTTCATTTATATATTTTATTTTTTTTTTCGAAACGGCTATTGATAGATAGCATTGATAATATTGCTGATAGAAATTAAAGACTATAAAATTTTTGTTTGTTTACTAAATTTTTCATATATTTTAGTAATAAAATTAAAACTATCCTTTGAAAACATTGCCGGCTTACAGCCGATATTAAGCCGCCAGCAACATTTTATTTCCCAAGCACCGTCTTTTGTTTTCGTTAGCGCCGGTCTCTGATATTAACACAACAAAACAAAAATCATATGAAAACAACAACAATATACAGAATAATAAGAAGAAAAACAATAAAGAAAAAAAGAAAAGAGTAAAAGAATCTTAAATTTCTGTAGTCATAATTGAGAATTTGCAAAAAAACGTTGTATCCATACGAGACAAACAAATATTATAAATACAGCGGCTGTTGGGAAAATATATTAAAAAATATTTTCCTAATATTTATTTCTTTACTTTGCATCGACAGCAAAGTAAAAGGCCAAACAGAAATACAGTGAAAAAATTTAGAAATTTTAAAAAATAAAAAAATTAATTTTCATAAAAAATTATCGATGAAAAATGTGTGTTAATATGGTATAACATAACCATAGTTTTTTAAGAAAAATTTTTGTCCAAAAAAAGATAGTGAGAGTGTCGAACCGCACTGCCGCCCAACCTCAGTAGCAGAATATGAAATGAGATTGTCGTCTGTTGGCAAAAAAGCAACAAAAAAAGTGTAAAAATTTACATATAATTAAAAATAAAGAAAATTTGGCGAAAATAATATTTTGTGTTATTTAAAAAATTGTGTTTTTGGTAAAGTTTTAAAAAAGTTTAGAGTACAATATCTTGGAAAAAAGTAATAGTGGCAAACGGAAATACACAACTGTAAATATTGTTGTGTTTGTTGTATGACGTAGAGTGTTGCCTGAGTTTTTTTATTGGCTCTATTTTAGCGTGTTTACGCAGATCCATGAGTGCGTGTGTGTTTGTGTAAGTATTATTGTTATTTCTTGTAAAAACAAATGTCCACGAATTTTTTTCGTTTAAAAATTATGTAGGTCAATTTCAAATGACCACCCATAGTAGTATATCTAGTTAATCTCTCCTTTTGTAATTTTAAATAACACCAAACTTATTTAAATCTGTTTGGCGTAATAGAAGTTATGTATAACATATTGACCTTCAATTTTCGAACATTAAGAAAAAAGTATTTTACGTTTTAAATTGGCATACTATATAATAGAAACGGCGGCGTCATCATCCTTTTATTTATATTTCTACTATATGTATGTCATTTAACATACCCCAACAGCCCCCGCTACATACTAATGTATGTATCTATGTAAGTCTATTAGACTGCTCCTTCAATTTGTATTATATATACTTATTATTATCACAGGGAAATAAACACTTTTTTTACTGTCAGTATTCTAAGTATTATATCTCAACCAATTAAGGTTCTAAGATTTAATAACAAACACCTTAATCGCCAAATTGCGTAATAGAAAAAAGCCATATTTTTATTATATTTTTAATAAAAACAATTTGTAAAAAATCTTTAAATAGGCTATAATCCCAGCAGATTCTTTAGTAAACTATGGTCGTATTTATAATGAAGAATTGATGTAACATTTCTAGATCCACTATTGAATAGGGTTTACATTAAATTTTACAAAATTTCGATGAATTAACAAAATAAACTCATTTAGGTATTGAATATAAATAAATACGATCAAACGATCTTATCTAACATTTTTAAAATTTTACAAGAAAATCAATAAACCACTTAATTTATTTGTAGTAAAGAAACATATTCACGGCTGTTATGGAATACAAGTCAGAATTGGTAATTTATCAGAAATTAAAATCAATTCTGATTTGATTAGGTGTCATGAAATCGTCTTGATTTTGCCTACTTTCGAAAATAAACAAACCATATTCGAATCAGCTGTTTTCTTTTGTTTACATTTTTTAGTTTAGTTAAATTTTTAGAAGTTGACGTAGGTATTACCTATACATTTTTTTAAAATAATTTATAAAAAATGAAATGGTTGAGGCAGTAGTTGCTGTTTATTGATGGAGGAAGAATGTTGTCAACGAATTAATCGGAAAATTTTAAGGGATCACAGCAATCCATTGGAACTACCAGAATCTGTGTAAGAAGAGATTTTAATTTGGCCGGGAAGTGGTTTTAACACTTTAGTGGTTTGCAGATTCATTCGACAATACCGTCTGAATAAAGAAGCGTTCGTAATAGTGTTGGACATTGTAAAAGAACTTTTGTTACTATCAATCATTCCTGCGTGATTCAACTAACTGCAACATTGCGATTTTTAGCAGGGTCTTACCAAAGCTCAGTTGGAAAGTTGGTATTCGGCGTACCAGCGACGTTTAGAGAAACCGTCAATTCCTGCCAAAGAGAATCCACTAAAACTTTATCACGTTTTGTGAAACTTTTTGCTATATCTGTGTTCTTCTCCATGAACTCTAAAAATAATGCATTCTGTGTTGCCTTTCTATGTTTGCCCCTATTTGTGCCAAAAATAATTGAATATTTATAAATTATTAAATTTTTATTTATTTAACTTACATTTTCCAACATCATTCCACAAACTAACAAAACAAAAAACAAAAGAAAACTGCAAATCTGTAGGCAGTCAGCTGATCGGATTATTTCTGACAAAAAAAAAGACATCAAATTCTGATTACAATTCTGATTCGAATAAGAAACCAATAACATTGGTTTCTATGACACCAAAATCAATTTTTGATCGGTTTCAAATCTGATTCCGATTCTATAACAGCCGATTGTATAACAGCCGTAATTGTTTAATAGTGAAACAACTTTCAGTTCTTATGATAGTTGTCAAAGGATATATTGGACTTTTTACCTTTAAATGTTTTTGTTAATACGTCATTTCGTTTTTTGTCAAAAAAAATCGCTAATTTTGGTCGGAGGAGTCCAATTTTTTGTTTTGATGCAATACATTAGAATCAACAATAAAATAGATTTTGAATTTTTGGTTAGATGGTACCGTTTGCCTTTCAGATAACGATATATACCTGCTCCTCAAAGTCCAAAACTTGTTTCATTTAAAGGTGATAATTTACTTACTTTTCAAGCAAAATTCAATATTAAGCATTTTTCTTTTTCTACATAATTACACAATCTTTGTAATCCTTTACAAATATTGTTGTTCAAATATTTCCAATAACAACAAAACATTTACAAAACGGAAAAAAATCAATTTCCAAACATTTGTGCCAATTCGTCATAAGAAAACTATATCCGCTCAGCATGCGTGTGAAGTTAGCTCCGAAAGTTAGCTCCGTTTTTTCAATGTTAACAAGTCTGTTATGTTAATAACATAAATCTCGCTCAGAGAGTGCTAGGTTAACATAGCT
>NC_060951.1:11129715-11284500 GCF_022045245.1 Lucilia cuprina
AGCTATGTTAACCTAGCACTCTCTGAGCGAGATTTATGTTATTAACATAACAGACTTGTTAACATTGAAAAAACGGAGCTAACTTTCGGAGCTAACTTCACACGCATCCGCTCAGCCTCATTTATTATGAAATTACTTTTTTATAGTAAAAAGAACAATTATTTTTTTCATCTTTTAAATGTTATAATTTTCTTTTTTAGAAATATTGTAGCAGTCTAATATACAAACCTTCAACGTTACATGTACATGATTACTTTTAACTATATTTGTATAGTATTTTGCTGTTTAACATTTTAGCCTTTTTTTACATTTTTGCCATTTTCTGAGTTTTTAGAATATTTGACTACATTCTGTACAAGAACAAAAAAAAAATAAATAAAGTAAACAACA
This sequence comes from Lucilia cuprina, assembly GCF_022045245.1. Lineage (NCBI taxonomy): Eukaryota > Metazoa > Arthropoda > Insecta > Diptera > Calliphoridae > Lucilia > Lucilia cuprina. The sequence continues at coordinate 11,130,106 of NC_060951.1, forward strand.
ACATTTGTTTGTATTTATGTAAATATTTAACACCCACTAAAATAGTCAAGTTTTTTTAGTATTATATCCTTTTGGCAATAGTAACAGTAGCTCACATAAGTGTTTGTATTTGTAAGAATTTGGAAATATTTTCATTTGTTTTTTGTATGTATTAAATTCCAAACCAAAGTTAAGATATTGGCAAACATTATTGATGTAATGTAATAATTGTTTTCTGCCATTTATTTTGTAAATGTCTGTTCAACGGAAATCTACTTCATGAAATTTTATCAATCTACGGACTTCTAGGTAAACTCTTATTATGGACGAAAGCTAAAGGCCACGGAGCAATTCCTAGGAAACAGAATAAGTATTATTTACCAGAAGTTATAAGCTTTATGTTTCCTAACTTAGATGACGTCTGTTGGATGGAGTTGATAAACGGTACTTAGAAAGATGTTGAACATCATTTCGTAACTGTTACCTATAGAACATTTTGAAGCCATTGTAGCGAAAAGGAATCTAAAAAGAATATATGGGTCGTCGTTAGTCAAACCTTCATGCCAAAAATTATACAAAAATTCTTTACGAAGAAAATCTGCTAGAGTAATACCGTTGAAGAATTACAACGACTCAAGATTTCGGTAAAACATCTCTTATAAGATTTTAAACTATAGAGGATGGTATTACATCCAAAAGACTGATACCAACATAGTTGCTAGTTTCTAAATTTCCCTTTCGTTATTACAAATTATGATATTACGACTCTAGACATAGGTAAAACAAACTATGGACAATTTGATTGCATCCAATAGACTGTTTGATAGGAGTTAAATCAGTAACCGGTGTTAAATCGCTGATGTCGACAAAAAAAGGAACTTTAGACACTCTGATGAAGTGTCTTCCAAGCACTTCAAAGCCTTTAAACTGAAATCGAATTATGCTCGCTTTGTTATAATCGCTCCTGGTCGTAGATTATGGAAATATTCTTAAATGCAAAGAACATGGTAATGAGGTTACTGCGAACTAGATGGATTAGGTGAAATTATGGTTAAATCACTCCACTTTCACTCTAATAGGTTGATATTCAGAAGAATCAAAGTCATCAGTCCTAAAAAAAGTAGATTAAATTGCAAATAATCAAAGCCTTATGGATAAACGCAGTCTAATTTCTAATAGGGGTGCTAACGGGGCATTGATCAATTAGAGTCTTTGTTCAGTAAGGGGTCAGTAATATAATGGACTATTACAGATTATGGGTGGTTACTAAATAGGGGAAACCTATTATTTAACCAACGCAGTCTACTAGATTTTATACGTGTAAAGTCGGTTTGACTTTTTAGCTTCTTCAATTCGAGGAATGTAAAAATATCGCCAACAAAATCTGAAATAGGGGAAATTGCGTGATTTAACTAACGCAGTCTGTACTAGGTTTCATACGTGTAAAATCGGTGAGACTTTCGAGCTTCTCCAATTCGAGAAATTTTAAAATATCGCCAACAATCTGCTCAGCAAATCTTTACCAACTGGACAAAGGAAGTAGGGCTAAAACTGGGCGTGACAGTAGATTTCGAAAAAAAAAGTCTGTAAATCACCCCATAATACTTGGTGTCACATTCGATAGCTTTTTTTGTCCTCCGCGCACTCCACTGCAATCTGCAACAAGATGTGGAGTAGAAATAAGGTACTCAAGTCTCTAGTCGGCAGCATTAGGTGAATTCATAAAAACCTTGTTAACTACCTTCCAAAAGATTAGTCGGTAAGTGGTAAACTATGTGCCAGTGTGGACTTCTAGAGTTAGTGGCACACAATGGAAAAAGCTCCAAAGCTGTCAAAACACAGTCCTTAGAACGGTAACAGGCTATATTCAAATGACGTTTAAAGAAAACCTGCTTTATGAAAGGAAGATGGTTTCAGTTATGGAACATAACATCATGGTGTCAAAGCAGTTCCTACCCCCTCACACAAGACGTCAAAAATGCGTGTGGCATAGGCAAACACAACGTTCAAGAGATTTTTAAATGCAGGGCAAATCCAACTCAGTTTAAACTTGAATACCTTACTTAACTTACCCGTTTTATGCGACTCGTCTATTGGGTTTAGGTTTAATGGATTTGGATAAACAGAGCAAAGAGAAAGATTATTAGGGAATAATTTTTAAGTATATATGTACATTTTATTTCAGGTGTCGTCCTAGGTTTCTTACTACTCAGTTAAACTAGGCTTAACTTGCTGTTAGTTTAAACTCGAAACAAATTTAGGCGGTAACGTTAATAAGTAACGTTACTGTTTACTGGAAAAACACAAGACATGTATTTAACTAAGTTTAAAGAAAGAATGTAGATTATCTTTATCGGAAAAACCCGCCTTAGGCAAATTTATCTAATCCATCATAGAATTGTTTAATTACTTGTTTCAATATTAATAGTTATTTGGATGGTATCAGTTGTATGAATATTAAACTAGAAAATATATATAGTAAATTATTAATAGTAAATTATTCAAATAATATGTAAATATCTAACTATTTTCCTTTTTTTCTCTTGTTATACATAAAGTCATAAAAACCAAGTTTTATATTTTAATTTCTTAATATTCTTATCTTAACAGCAAAGGAAAAACTTGGAAAAAGTTTTCTTTTCGGTTTTTTTATTTAAGTAAAATGTGATTAGTTTAAGTGGAAAGAGGGTGATAAACAAAAAAAAACTAAATTGTGTAAACAAAATACAATTATTAAAAGAGATTTGTATCTTTAAGTTTGTTTTCAACTCTTGACCTTCCTGATGTCATTTAAGGAGGCATCTTATCCAAAGATTTTTATTATAGAGATATTTTCATTGTCATTGGGAATAAAAGTGGACTTATAGAAATATTAGGGTGCTCCATCATTAACGAAAACATATTTAATTTCTTGGAAATAATAAAAAAAATGATTTTTGTTAAATCTTCTGAAGCAGTACAACTTTATCAGTTTCATAGCAATTTTAGAACAATTTAACTTTAAAAATAAACTAAAAAGATTCTAGTAAATAACACCCTAATCTAGATTAACATGTCGTTAACACATGTACAATTTACTTACATAAGTGCAAACATATGTAAATACATACATATTAAACTAAAAACTTATTGATTTTTATTTATGTATATATAAATTAGGTTGGCCTCGTTGGTAAAATGAAAAAAATAATGTAAAATTTTAATTTTTAAAATCGAAAAACTTTCACAACTCAAAATTTTCTTTATTTAGGTTGTTATACCTTCATTCTTCTTCCTGATATTTTAACTTAAATCTTAATTCAACCATAAATCGACGAATTTTTAACTACATTTAACCATGAGATCATTTTCCTTTTGGGGGCCATCTTAATGTATAAAAAACTGTGCAATTACTTTTTGATGATACATGTAAACAAAATGATAATTCGTATACATAGATAACAATAGTAATGCAAACGTAATTGCTAGTGACAGTTGTTGTTAAATACATACTTGAAATTCTATATAATATTATTTGATTTATGAGAAATTCAGCATTATGTACCAATATTGTACTTAAATAATAATAAAATATATTTGCCAAAAAGGAAAATATTTATAAACTGTTTCTAAATTAAACAAGTAAGAGTTCTTTAATCAGCTGTGCCGAAACGTATATACCCTTCACCATGGTGTGTTAAAAAAAGTCGGTATCAAAAACTCTTCTTTCAAGTCACTTACTTCGGGCTAAACATACTTAATTTCATGTTTCTAGATTCAATGTAATAGAAAATTCAAAAAGTACATTAAAAAAAGAAAAAAAATATATATATATATCAATAAGTTCACGTTTTCCGATTCTCACCTAATTCCTACTCAACATACTTAATATTATGTTTCTAGTTCAATATTATAGGAAATTCAAAAAGTACCAAAAAATTCCCATCGATTTGTTCTCGCCTAATCCGGTCTTTACATACTTAATTTCATGTTTTTAAGATCATTATAAAAAACTCAAAAAGTACCATTGTAGAACGAAAAACTACCAAAAAGTTCACCTTTTCCGGTTCTCACATAATTCCGACTCTACATACTTAATTTCATGTTTCTGGGTTCATTATTATAGAAAACACAAAAAGTACCTTTTGAAAAAAGAAAAAGTACAAAAAAGTTCCCCTTTATGGGTTCTCACCTAATTCAGCCTCCACATACTTAATTTCATATTTCTAGGTTCAATATTATAGAAAATTCAAAAAGTATCTTTTGAAAAACGAAAAAGTACCAAAAAGTTTCCTTTTATGGCATCTAACTTAAGCCAGGCTTACTTAATTTCGTGTTTCTAGCCAATAACAACACACTAGTGCTGCTCTTGCACTGCTACTCTTGCACTGCTATTCTTGCTCTGCTGCTCTCCCTCTGCCTTTTTTATAAACAGAGTACAATAACAAAATTTACCGTATACTTATTTTGTTTTTGTTTTTTGCAATTTCTGTTTGAGCATGAATAAAAAATATCTGTTTTTGATATAATTTTCAGAGCTTGTCTCGGATTTTTGCTCATATCTCAGTTATTTATGGACCGATTCTGCTGATTTTAAATAGTGATCTTCCCGAAAGCATTTCTAACAGACTTATTGAAGATTCGGATCTCGCCGGGGGTCCGGGGGGGTCTGGGGTCCTCTAAAAAAAGATTTCAACAAACATACAGATAGACAGAGATACGGACATGGCTTAATCGACTCCGCTATCTATAAGGATCCAGAATATATATACTTTATATTATAGAAATTACAAACGGAATGACAAACTGTTTTTAACAAATACTTTGAAATTATACTAAAAATTTTAAAAATAAGTAATAAAGAAGTAAAATTCACATTATGATAAAGACCTACACAAGTTTGTCATTTTATTTGATTCTAAATTAACTATCCAGCTAAAAAATAACTTCCAAATAAGTGAAAAAGAAGTAGAATTTACTCCATGAAAGTGCTGAAAAAGACCTGAAGTATTTATGATTTTAACACAAGCTTGTCAAAGGAACGATGTCATTTTTATTTTACTTTAAGTTTACTACTTTTGAAGACATGTTGAAGATTTTATTTTTATGTTATTTTCTTGGAAGTTATTTGGAAGCGAAATTGTAGTTTGAATTAGATAATTTTAACACATTGTTAAATTTAATACAAAAGACCAAAAATTAAATTTTTGACTCATAAAAATGTTGGAATAAAAAAACATATATAGCATTGCAAAAAATAGTATTATTTTCGCTTCTTCAGAAGCCATTACATATCACTTCCACAGAAGATAAAAAAGTCATTTAGTGCTAAATGGTGATAAATATTATTCTTTGGGAAGTACTTCGTTTTATTTTTGCTGAGTACTTTTAAATTCATTATCAAGAATTAATTTTTATGTTCTCTTTCTGGAAGTTTTAGAAGTTAAATTGTAGTAGATTGAAATATGTAAAACTAATATTACTTAAATTATTCTAAAATTAATAAGAAAATAGACGCATTTAAAGTAAGAACAAAAAATATCTCTTAGCCGGAGGCCTTTAGAACGGACACAAATTTGTATAATCAATAAAAAATGTTATTATAGCTAGTCTTCTTATGTTTATTATGGAATTTCAGAATATATTCTTGGCGTTATACAATTAACATAGTTTTCGATTAGATACTATTAGCTTGTAAATTCAGGCAGATATCTTAACGAATGCAGTGACTTCTAAGGAAGGATCCGTACTTTTGTACTATTTTTAAAATAAATTGTACAACTATTTATCTTTCATCCTGCTGTAGCTTTCCTCTTACGACAACATCTTCATTTTTCAGATGGAAATCATATGTCGTCGTAATTAAATTACGTAATAAAGTTTATATAGAACAATAAATTAAACTTTGCATACGTAAATTGTATTGCATTCCATCAAATAAAATCGACATACAAAGGTACATTCCTACATCTAATGTCAAACATAACAAAAGCAAATTCAATTTGTAAAGGAAAACATAATTATTACACAACATTTTATATAAGTTTCTATATTCATATATTGAATACCAACAACTGTAGACTATTGTTGTAATTCATTTTTTAAATTTTGTTGAAGGGTATTTTATTGCAAAATACTTTATAAAGTAATTTTATTTTTAAAAGAAAACTAAACCATATAAAAACCTTTTATTTTAACAGTTTAGGGTTAAGATTATCCGATTTAAATAAAACTTTAGAGATACCCAACAAAAACTAGGTAATGGTTTGTACTTCCACAACCACTTACTTTTCAATGACTACTACTTATCGTCTGCATTGCTTAGAAGTACTTTAGTAATCACTTTCTTTTAATCTGATATATAAGTACTTTATTATCGGCTTTGTCATTTTGTTTGCTTGTTAAAAAGTGTATTTTACAAAAAAGAAAACAAAATTAAAGTTGTAGGTGAAAACCATTATTTGACGCGCAATGAAATAGCTCAACAGTGGTGCAGTTAGTAGTACTTTACTAGCTGACTATATAAAAATTACTGCACAACTTACTTATAACAGAAATTGCAAGTACTTCTTATACTTGTAAGCGTGGAAGTACTTGCCTCCATTGACATTACTGTGTTAAAATAATGACATGAAATGCTACTGAAGAAGTTGTTAAAAAAGATTTAATTAGCTTTTTAACTCATTACTTTTCGATGTAAGTTTTTATACCCTTCACCTTCGTGAGAAGGGTATATATAAGTTTGTCATTCCGTTTGTAATTTCTATAATATAATTTTCCGACCCTATAAAGTATATATATACTGGATCCTTATAGGTAGCGGAGATGATTAAGCCATGTCCGTCTGTCTGTCTGTCCGTCTATCTGTCTGTCTGTATGTTTGTTGAAATCAGTTTTTAGAAGACCCCAGATATCTGCGAGATCCGAATCTTCCATAATTCTATCAGACATACGACCGGCAAGAACGCTATTTAAAATCAGCAAAATCGGTCCATAAATAACGGAGATATGAGCAAAAAACCGAGACAACCTCTGAAAATTTCATATAAAATTTAGATTTTTTATTCATGCTCAGACAGAAACTGCAAAAAACAAAAACAAAATACATAACAATACGGTAAATATTGTTATTGTAATTTGTTTATAAAAGCAAAGCAGAGCAAGAGCAGCAGAGCAAGAGTAGCAGAGCGAGAGCAGCACTAATGTTTTGTTATTGGCTAGAAATATGAAATTAAGTATGTAGAGCCTGGATTAAGTGAGACCTATAAAAGGGGACTTTCTGGTACTTTTTCGTTCTTCAAAAGGTATTTTTTGAAATTTCTATAATATTGACCTAGAAACATGAAATTAAGTATGCATGGCCCGGATTAAGTGAGGACCAAACAAGGGGAGTTTTGGTACTTTTTCGTTTTTCAAAAGGTACTTTTTGCAATTTCTATAATATTGAACTAGAAACATGTAATTAAGTATGTATGGCCCGGATTAAGTGAGGACCCATAAAAGGGACTTTTTGGTATTTTTTCGTTGTTCAAAAGGTACTTTTTGCAATTTCTACAATATTGAACCTAGAAACATGTAATTAAGTATGTATGGCCCGGATTAAGTGAGGACCCATAAAAGGGGACTTTTTGGTACTTTTTCGTTCTTCAAAGGTACTTTTTACAATTTCTACAATATTGAACCTAGAAACATGTAATTAAGTATGTATGGCCCGGATTAAGTGAGGACCATACAAGGGGACTTTTTGGTACTTTTTCGTTTTTCAAAAGGTACTTTTTGCAATTTCTACGATATTAAACCTAGAAACATGTAATTATGTATGTATGGCCCGGATTAAGTAAGGACCCATAAAAGGGGACTTTTTGGTACTTTTTCGTTTTTCAAAAGGTACTTTTTGCAATTTCTACGATATTAAACCTAGAAACATGTAATTAAGTATGTATGGCCAGGATTAAGTGAGGACCCATGAAAGGGTACTTTTTGGTACTTTTTCATTCTTCAAAAGGTACTTTTTGAAATTTCTATAATATTGAACCTAGAAACATGTTATTAAGTTCGTATATCCCGGATTAAGTGAGAACCAGTAAAAGGGGACTTCTTGGTACTTTTTCGTTCTTCAAAAGGTACAAAAGGCTTTAAACACATCATGGTGAAGGGTATATAAGATTCGGCACAGCCGAATATAGAACTCTTACTTGTTACTGGATATAATTGCTATTCATCCCAATCAATATATCACGCAAAATATGTCTTTCTTCGGATTTAATGTAGTATAAATCCTCCTATCAACTCCGCCCAGGGGCATGTTAGTTTGGTGAAGCCTCCACCTTGGTGTTATTGCAATCCCGGGGAATAGAGGTGTTTCCAATACATCAGTCTGGCCGCGACTATAAATTGGTTACAGTCTACTGCCTGGCTTAGTCCTTGCAAAGATTTAAATAATCTGGTACTACGGGTGGCCAGTTGTCCGCAGGACTATGTCCTGGATGATGAGATGGTTGAGGTTCCTTCGGGATCCACGTAGTGGCTGCTGTTTAAACCCAAATTCTCGGGAAGTGTAAGTTGCGGTTAAAAGACTGATGTAAGGTAAAGTCAATATTTCGAGATAAGTTCGGTGCTGTTGCCGAAACAAAAGATACCCCACAGAGGAGTGACTGTGGGAATAAGCGTTGGAAATTAGTGGTTATTAATTGTATATGGTACGGGATGAATGTGGGGTAAGAATGGCCTCACCCACCCATTACCTATAATAAATGAGATGGGTGCTAGGTTGTATAATGATGGATGAAATGTATCATATACAAATGATACCATTGAATTTTCCTTCCATGTCCAGATATGGTCGGAGTATACTCTGTTCATATCAGAATTACCAAGTCTTCTGCTTATTTGATGGATTCGTACATCGGCCAACCGGTTACGTGCTGTTGCCGAATTAACAGTAATGTTTTTACATCTCAGAAGTTAAGCAACGGGGCAGCAATAGTCAGAGATTAGATAGCCCGAGTACTTCAGCAAAGTGCTTATTCATGGACGGGAAGTGATGTTTTTATGTCTCAGAAGTTAAGCAGCGGGGCAGCAATAGTCAGAGATTAGATAGCCCGAGTACTTCAGCAAAGTGCTTGTACATGGACCGGCCCAATCCATGTACAAAAATTGCCACCAGAGCTCTTCATTGAAGGATTCAAGGGCGATAGTAGACCGCTGTTCAAGTCTACCCAGTGGATGAAAAAGTCCACCGTGGGGTAGGGCATCATGCCAGGTACTCACGTAAAGCACTTCGACATTCATCCTCCTATCAACCCAACCTAACTTTTTGGTGTGAAAAATTGTATTCTATTGTGAAATTTGTTTATAGCATTTTGTAAACAATGAACAGCTGTTTTAAATAAAATCAACTTTTGTCAGTCGTAATTCAGGTCCGAGTTCCCAGCTTACTTCCAAAAGCACTAATTGAAATTGTTTACCTTCTGTTGAAATGATGTTTATTGACTACAATTACAGTTCCTAATAACTTTCAAAGAAAAAGCGTAAAAATTTCTTGAGAATGTCTTTAGATGTAGTGAATTTGGAAGCAAATAAAAAGGACATCCTTCCTATGACAAGTCTGTGTTAGAATCATCACTTCTTTAGGTCTTTTTCAATATTTTCATGTAGTAAATTCTACTTATTTTTCTCATCTTTAGAAGTTCTTCTTTTGCAAGGGTTAGGGAAAGGTTAGGGCTTTCGAAAGTGTATTACTTCATATAACTATTCAAAGTTATATGTAGTCGATATTAACCTCGTGCTTTCGTATCACCTCTAGTGATATTCTGTTTTGTTGGTGGAGACCATAGAATACTGATACTGACCAACAAAAGTACAACAAAAAATTACTTTCCCATAAATAATCTCGAGTGATCCATTTATGAAAATGTCTAAGTGCTTGCCAAAAAAAAAAAAAATAAAAGAACAAAAACAAAAGAAAGGAAAATTATAAAATTTTTCTTTTTTAAATTCATTCCTAACTATTGCCAAAAAAATATAAAATAAAAAATTAAATGAATTGTCTGGCGAGACCAACAATAAAGTGTAATACACAAATTGTGATTGCTAAAATAATTGAACTATTCTAATTTTAAATGCATTTTTTACATGATAAGAGCGAGATATATTAAAACTTATTTTCACATTTCACTGTTTATTTTTTTCATGTTCAATATTAATCTAATTTGTAAATGTCTGTAAATGAATGAAAAATTTCCTCTTTCTCTCAAATGACGAAAGACATGAGCTTTTAGTTGAAAATATTTTCATTATCATTTGGCACCCTGTAGGGTGTGAAAATTAAACCATTAAAATATATTCATTATAAACAATTTATACAAATTACTCGTATTTTATTTTTAGCCTTAAATGTATTTTCTTAATTGTTTTCATTTTTATAAAATAAAAATAATTAACTACAATTTAAAAAAGGAATGCAGTTTATTAAAATATTTCTTTGTTTTTTGTTTTTCTTTGCAGTATTTTAAGAAAATTTTTACCAATGAGCTGGACTTGAAATTGAAAAACGAAACGTGTTAAAATTTTATTTTAAACTTTATACACGTACCTTAATTTAAATCTTAATATTGTTTTGACACACGTGCGCAAATCAACCACAAATCAATCAAAATGCGTGTCGTTGCGATGGTAAGTGGTGGCAAGGATAGCTGCTATAATATGATGCAGTGTGTGGCCGAGGGTCATGAAATAGTTGCATTAGCCAATTTACATCCCAAGGATAGAGGTAAGGTTTTGTTTCTTTTTGTTTTGTTGTAATATTTAGTTTAAGAACTTTAAATTATAATTGTACACGTTTAGGTGATTAAAATGTACATTGTTGTGATTTTTCATGATTTTATATAAAATGCAGCACTTAAACCATTATGGGGGGAGGTCTTGGGGCTTCAGTCCAAAAACTATGAAATTCTTTGTTAATATCTAATCCTAATGCCCTTAGAACTTTTTTTGTTGGAAGACACTTTACAAATTGGTCCTGTCGCAATAAATTTGGGGTTGGGGATGTTGTTGGAATCACAAACACAAAACTAATTATTGCTGTCATACTCTTAGGTTAGGTTAGGTATCGAGGGCAGCTGCTTCATGAGCAGCTCACTTGGGTCCATTTAAGGTTGGTCTCGTTGTGTTACCCTAGTGGTCACAGGAGTTTGTTATAATTTCACTCCCTGCTTCCAGATCTAAACCAACCGGTTTCATTTATGTAGCATAGGATATTCTTCAAGCCTATCCCTGAAAGCTCCTCCATACCAGCCAGAAAGGGAGCTCCAAAGTGATTCTCCCTACTCTCGGTAAACGTGGGGCAAAAGCAAAGAAGATGTGATATCGTTTCATCTTCTTCCTCATTATGACAACTTCTGCAGTAGTCATTATATCCAAGACCCAGTCTCCTGGCGTGAGTGTCAATGGCACAGTGTCCTGTGATTACTGATACAAGAGTCCGTATCTGCTCCCTTCGGAAGCTCATAAGTAGTCTTGATCTGCTGGCATCATATAGGGGCCAAATGGACCTCGAGACTTGACAGGTGGTTTCATTGAACCACCTGATTTGGGCTTTCCCATATAGTTCATTAAGAACAAGTGCCTTACAGTTTGTAAGGGAAATACCAGTAAAGGCGTCTATTTCCTCCTCAGCCATCATTGTACCTTTCCTGGCTAGTTCGTTAGCTATACAGTTACCCTGACATTTATCATGGCCAGGGACCCATATTAGCGTTATCCTAGAATTTCTCGCTATCTCATTTAGAGATATCCGGCAATCTCTGATTAACCTAGATGTCGTAAAGACACCCGCTATATTCTTGATAGCAGCTTTACTGTCAGTATATATACATATATCCCCCGATACGTGATAATACCTTAGCCAATTTGCTGCTCTTTTAATAGCAGATATCTCTGCCTGAAGAACACTACAGTAATTGGGCAGTCGAAAGGATGATCTAATACCAAATCCTTCAATAAAGAAACCACCACCCACTTTACCACTCCTTTTGGAGCCATCAGTGTAGACTCTCGTTACACCTGGAGGTGGGTGAGTTTCTAGTTCAAGGTTCCTATGTGGAATCCTGAAACAGAAGCGATTATCGAAGTTGGGCTTCGTAATGCAATAGTCAACATTCAAATGTAATAATTCGAAATGTTTTATAATTCTGGAATGCCCGTAGACTCTGTACTCAGACCATGAGCCGCAGGCATTTAATCTGATCGCAGAGTTAAGGGCGAGTTGAAAGGCCATTAAGTCAGCTGGTAACCAATTCAGCATGGTTAACAGTGCCTTGGTTGGCGTTGTATTCATTGCTCCCGTAATAAGGATTGCAATGTTTCTCATAGTGCGCTCGATGGTTGCACAGTTTGTAGCATGCTCCATGGCATGCCACCATACTATAACCCCATAAAATAGTATGGGCTTGACTACTGCCTTGAAGATCCAGTTAATACCTTTCGGGTTGATGCCCCAGTTTGTACCAATTGCCTTCTTGCATGCATAGGTAGCCACATTGGCCTTGTTAACCCGGTTCTGAATATTCAGATTCCAGGATAGCTTACAATCTAAGACTACGCCAAGATACTTTGCGTGATCCGAGATTTTTAATCTAATTCCATTCAGCTCTGGCGGTATAAAGTTATCAATTTTATACCTCCTAGTGAAAAGGACTAGTTCAGTTTTCAGTGGGTTAACACTGAGTCCACAAGAAACACTCCATTTACTCAATAAGTTAAGAGCAGTTTCCATACAACGTGATATTGTATCGGAGAATTGTCATACTCTTCTTCCTGATAGATTTTTTTGTAGTGGCAACTAATATGACATTTTATTTTAATAATAACACAACCCGAACCAATACAGATAGATAAATTTTTTCGAAGCATTAAGAAATCTGTAGGTATGTAAAAGAGCAGTATCTAGGACTATTAGCTCGGATATTTTATCTTTTCGCCTTTGAGCGGATCACTATACTTTCGTTATTCACAAAATTGAATTGATCTTTCGCATCAAGAGATCGAACACTGGCACTTTCCTGAGTAATAGGTTAATTTATAAATAATTATTCAAAATCTTGCTATAGGCCTATTATCGGAGAGAATTTTTAATTTTTCATTTGTGAAACTCAAAAAGAATGATGGTCCCTATTCTGCATTTTATTTTGAATCGAAATTTTCTTCGTTTGGCAACTTTGGAATTTTGCATTTCGTTTCTACTCTCCGCCACATAAACAACAATTTACAAAAACGTAATTACGATCAAAATGCATCAAAATGCAACATACAATAGTAAAGCATTGAAACGAAATGGAATTGCTTCTTCTTTTTCTTACGATTCAGTTTTTTGTTAGAATACCTTTTTTCGATCATTTGAATGAGAGTACATCCTCTTGATGTCTATCAAGTGATATCTTTTCATTAACTAGTGTTCAATTAATTGCCAAAAATGTCTCCAAATCTAACATTGTGATGTCATTGGAAGCAAGTGCTTACTAAGCTCGCTTACAAATAGGGATATAAGTAAGTACTTGCTACCATCTCCTGCAAATAATGAGTTAAGAAAGTAGTTTTGTTTTTGAGAAAATAAATTGCCTTTAACAATACGTCCACTGTATATTTCAAGGCATAAAAGTAAGTACTTACATATTATATTATTTGTAAGTCATTACCTATAGTAATGTTGATGCTATGTAGTAGTAAGTTGTTAATTAAGTACAAGTCATTGCCATGTTTTTGTTAGCTTTTTAGATGTTTGAGTCCACATGAGAACGGTAGTATGTATATTCAACATGGTCTCGAACACTTTATTCTGGAATATTAGAAATGAAGCCTAGGTATTATAGCGCGTCAAAAATAGTATATTTTTATCTCAAAATCGCCATTTAATAATATTTTAAAGATAGAGTTATGAAAAAATATTCATTTGAAGTACTTTTTTAAAATGTTTAGAAAAGATTATTTCCTTCTCTTTAAGACAATATTAATTGTAAATCTTTTCTAAACTTAGATACTCGACAGAGTTACTTCTCACATCGCATTAATTTAATGCATTAGTTAAGTAAGGTTATGTTTTTAACTTGCAGACCATTTAAACTTTAATACACCAAAACTAATTTTTACATAATTTCAGATCGTTCTCGGTATTCAATCATTAAAAGTGTAATTAAATTTCAAGGATTATGGTATCTTATTCGGTATTTTATTAAAACGTTTCATAAAAAGTTTCATAACTCTTCAAATGTGTAAAAAAAAATAAACATAAATATTCAATGAAGTTAAAAACAACAACAACATTCCATAGGAAAATATTTAAATACATATAGATCTTGTTGCCAAAACCTGTAACAAATATACCAAGTAGCATGAGTAATAAAATAAACCTAATAAACTTAACAACAATGTTTTATAATAGAAAAATATAATTGGAAATTTGCCACAAAAGTCTAAAATTATTGCTGACCCTGAGTGACCAGCATTTTAAGTATATACTGCAGCAGTATATACTTTTAATAAATAAAAAAAATTAGTTCCAAGTTGAGCGAATGAAATGTCTTTTACTCTCGTTTTCCCATTTACATTTAGCAGTTAACTTTATTTATATTTTCAGATGAGCTTGATAGTTTTATGTACCAAACTGTTGGTCATATGGGTATTGAGATCTTGGCTAAGGCAATGGGTTTACCATTGTATCGTCAAGAGACTAAAGGAAAAAGTACCCAAACTGGCAAACAATATGTGCCCACGGACAATGATGAAGTTGAAGATTTGTATAATTTATTAGCATTATGTAAGGTAAGTAAAAAAATAAGATAAAAAATATAAAAATATATATTTTATATCAATCACAATTGAAGAAATAATTTCAATTAATATTCTCACATGTCCCATAGACTCGACTTTAGACTATTTATAGTCTAGGTTTTCGGCTATAGACTATTCTTTAGTCTCGACTTTGGCATATAGACTGTTCTATAGTCTCGACTATAGACTGTTTTATAGTCTCGACTACTGACTGTTTTATAGTCTCGACTACTGACTGTTCTATATTCTCGACTATAGACAGTTCTATATTCTCGACTATAGACAGTTCAATATTCTCGACTATAGACAGTTCTATATTCTCGACTATAGACTTTTCTATAGTCTCGACTATAGACTGTTCTATAGTCTCGATTATAGACCATTCTATAGTCTCGACTATAGACTGTTCTATAGTCTCGACTATAAACTATTCTATAGTCTCGACTATTGACTATTCTATAGTTTCGACTATAGACTATTCTATAGTCTCGACTATAGACTATTCTATAGTCTCGACTATAGACTATTCTATAATCTCGACTATAGACTATTCTATAGTAGAGACTATAGACTATAGACAGACTATATATATAGACTGTTCTATAGTCTTGACTATAGACTGTTCTATAGTAGAGACTATAGACTGTTCTATAGTAGAGACTATAGACTGTTCTATAGTAGAGACTATAGACGGTTCTATAGTAGAGACTATTGACTGTTCTATAGTCTTGACTATAGACTGTTCTATAGTCTTGACTATAGATTGTTCTATAGTCTCGACTATAGACTGTTCTATAGTCTTGACTATAGGCTCTTATATAGTATCGACTATAGACTGTTCTATAGTCTCGATTATATACTGTTCTAAGGTCTCGATTATAGACTGTCTCGACTATTGACTGTTCTATAGTCTCGACTATAGACTGTTCTATAGTCTCGATTATAGACTGTTCTATAGTCTCGATTATAGACTGTTCTATAGTCTCGACTATAGACTGTTCTATAGTCTCGACTATAGACTGTTCTATAGTAGAGACTATAGACAGACTATATATATATAGACTGTTCTATAGTCTCGACTATAGACTGTTCTATAGTAGAGACTATAGACTGTTCTATAGTCTCGACTATAGACTATTCTATAGTAGAGACTATTGACTGTTCTATAGTCTTGACTATAGACTGTTCTATAGTAGAGACTATTGACTGTTCTATAGTCTTGACTAAAGACGGTTCTCGACTATAGACTGCTCCATAGTCTCGACTATAGGCTGTTCTATAGTCTCGACTATAGGCTGTTCTATAGTCTCGACTATAGACTGTTCTATAGTCTCGACTATAGGCTGTTCTATAGTCTCGACTATAGACTGTTTTATAGTCTCGACTATAGACTGTTCTATAGTCTCGACTATAGACTGTACTATAGTCTCTACTATAGACTGTTCTATAGTCTCGACTATAGACTGTTCTATAGTCTCGACTATAGACTATTCTATAGTCTCGACTATAGGCTGTTCTATAGTCTCGACTATAGACTGTTTTATAGTCTCGACTATAGACTGTTCTATAGTCTCGACTATAGACTGTACTATAGTCTCTACTATAGACTGTTCTATAGTCTCGACTATAGACTGTTCTATAGTCTCGACTATAGACTATTCTATAGTCTCAACTATAGACTTTTCGTTAGTCTTAATTATAGACTGTTCTATATTATCTATAATAGATTAACCTCCATGATCATAAATGCATATTAAAGTAGTTGTATGGAAGAATTTTGTATGGAAAATGTGCGCAATAAATCTAAAATAAACGTTTAATATCTTTATGAATACGGGGGTATATGTTTAATATCGACACAATCTGTGAATTGATAGTACATTTAATTTCATTACGTTTAGTTTCATAATACAATAAAAAACGATTTAGGTTCTTTGTAATCTAAGCAAACGATTTATATATTTTAAAACACGTGCTCATCAGATCACTTAACTTGCTGCACCTTTATAAAACCAAGTACATATAAATAGAATTAAAATTAAATCAACAACCCGAAGCAATTATTTACAGAAAGAAATGCATGATTAACGTTTAAAAAAAATAGACAACAACAGCAATAAAAAAGTGTCTACAAATTTTTCTTCAAAATATTATAATTTATTATTTTGTGGTATAAAATGGATTGTAATATAAATAATAATATAAACTATTGTTGCATTCTCGATCTTCTATTTAAACCAAATAATAATTATAACAACAACAATAAAAAAACAACGTCAGAATAATCAGTTGTGTCAATAAACAACACAATTTAAAATAGCATCTTTAAACAAAAACAGACAGATCTATATACATAAATACTATGACATACATACATATGTATGCATTCATACAGTGTGTCAAAAAAATTTCTTTAAATTTTATATTTTTCTCAAGCCACTCAAGTGTGTAATTTTGTAATTTTTAAATCATGGTTGATTAACCATATACGGACACCACTATATGATAAAAGGCCAAAAATTAGAAGACTCGTGTTATCCAGTTTTGTCCAAAGTCATGCACTTTTTTAGTTATAGGACCCCAGTGATCATTTTCTCAGGCTCATATCTTGCAAACCATTCGGAATTTTAATTTACTCTCTGAGGGAAGGTTGTTACTCTTATCACAAAGAAGTAAAAAAACGTTATATTCATGATCAAAATCGCAACTATTGCAAATAACTATTAATTTCCAAAGCCGTCGTATGGTGGTACAAAAATAGTTAAGGTCTTATGTAATCTTTGTAATGAATGATTACTAATCGTCGGTTTTAAATAGGTACGTGCTTAAAGATTTTTATACCCTACACCACTATAGTGGGTCGGCCATGCCCGACTACACTTTCCTACTTGTTTTTGTTTATATCCAAATACGCTCAAAAAGTAAATTGAACATGCGTCCTTTTAAATCTATTTTTTTCGCTAACAAACTTTTCTCACGCACAGTATGTTTGTGGTATTAAAATACCATACATGTGTTTGCACATATGAATAAATCAATGCAGACTTCAAAAGAATGGTTTTATATAAATCACGGAGCTAATGAAGTGATACAATAAAAATTGTAACTGACGTATTGGAAAATATTAATTTTAATTCTGAACATTACTTTAATGTAAATCACAAATTTTACTACAAATATTTAAAACTCAATATGGTTAAAAAGTAAAATTGTGTTTATTATAATAACGTTAATATGTGTTGCAAATATTAACACATGATTAAAGCCTTTTAAATAGCTGCTGCCATATGCAGAGACACACATCTACTATATATGTAAATATGTATATTTGTGTGTATTTATCTGTCTACACAACAAATAATACAATAATAATAAAAATGTTGATAGACCACAAAAAAAAAATACAAAAAAAAAATATTTCATAAAAAACGGTTTTATTAATAGAACATTCTTATGTCAGGAATTGAACTACTATATATGTATACTACAATCACATGTATAAAGATTCCATATAATCATCTAATATAAAGAAAGGTACATTAAAAACACACATTTTCCATTCAGATTAGATTTGTCATTTTTAGAAAAATTATTTTATTAATAAAGTTATTTTACCCTACACCTCTATAGTAGAAAGGGTATTTTGCGTTTCTGATGATGTTTGTAACACCTAGTCTAGTCTATAGTCTAGTTTACTTTCCAGTTTAATATTTAGTCTATAGTTGTTTTTTCGATACGCTGGAGGTGTGGAATTTTCATAAATGTGTTCAACCCGTTTTGAAAAACATGCACTATTCGCAAATGCGCCTACGTACTAAACCATACCCCCTTTTCTTCAGACCATTCGCGGGACTGCCATTCGGTATAACTTAACGGGGGGTTCAGCTAATCGCTGTTCACACTGTATGGATCTCGTTAGACCAAACTACTTCTTTCCGCTTTGCGGTTTCTTTCTGCTATCATTAGCAATGTGTTCACCATGTCTACGAATCTTTTTACTGATTCCCAGCAGGTTTTCGATTGAAACATAACTCCTATTGTATTTCCGGGAGTCAAGTTTTCACCAACACATAACTCCAGTTGTTGTCTCTGTACTATAAATCGCGTACATTTGATGTAGACGTGCTCCGCAGTTTCATCTTCGTGTGTACATTCAGGTCATCTAGGTGAACTATCGTGACCAAATCTGTAGAGGTAACTCCTGTAAGCTCCGTGGCCCGACAAAAATTGTGTCAGGTTATAGTTAATTCCCCCATGATTTCTGTTGATCTGTATTATTCCACCTTTGTTGCCAACTATGAATAGATCTTTCCCTTTCGGCAGGTTCGGATTGTTTTTGAGCGCATGATATATAACAGAAAGCTCGTATGCTGTTATGTCTATTGGCAAAGCACCAGAGATGACGCAAGCTGTTTCTAGGGATATTGTGCGATATCCACTGCATACTCTTAGGCAGCTTTTTCTAAAGAGGGAGATTATGCCTTTCTTGGCCGACATTTTTGTCATTCTCCCAAACCGAGACTCGTGAGAGCAATAGTCTTCGACTTTGACGTGGACCTCCAACATTTGGCATCATCCTTACCAGTGCATTAACTGCCTTTTTGCATGCATATCCCATGTGAGTTTTAAAGTTCATCCGATTATCGATCATCACCCCTAGGTACTTGATAGCCCGAGATGATATTATTGTACTGCTGCCTACTGGAATCGTAAGTGTTTCGACCTTTCTTTTTCTGCTGACAAGAACAGCTTCTGTCTTGTGGTCTGCAAGATTAAGGTTTACTGACTGTAACTAAGATTTTAATATTGTTACAGCTTTATAGTCTAGTCTATAGCCTAGTTTATAGTCTAGTCTATAATCTAGTCTATAGTCTAGTCTATAATCTAGTCTATAGTCTAGTTTATAGTCTAGTCTATAGTCTAGTCTATAGTCTAGTCTATAGTCTAGTCTATAGTCTAGTCTATAGTCTAGTCTATAGTCTAGTCTATAGTCTAGTCTATAGTCTAGTCTATAGTCTAGTCTATAGTCTAGTCTATAGTCTAGTCTATAGTCTAGTCTATAGTCTAGTCTATAGTCTAGTCTATAGTCTAGTATATAGCCTAGTCTATAGTCTAGTCTATAGTCTAGTATATAGCCTAGTCTATAGTCTAGTCTATAGTCTAGTCTATATAGCAGCTGATTATATTTTATATCTATGTAGAGCATGCATAATGTCAAAAGTTGTTATTGTTTACATGTTAAGAATGTTATTTGTTTACGTTTCTTACTTTTGACATTATGAATGCTCTACACAGATATAAAATATAATCAGCTACTATATAGACTAGACTATAGACTAGACTATAGTCTAGTCTATAGTCTGGTATATAGTCTAGTCTATAGTCTAGTCTATAGTCTAGTCTATAGTCTAGTCTATAGTCTAGTCCAGACTAGTCTATAGTCTAGTCATAATGTCAAAAGTTGTTATTGTTTACATGTTAAGAATGTTATTTGTTTACGTTTATTATATTATTTTTGACATTAGTCTGATTCTAGTACAAAAACAAAATACATTTTGTTATACCCTACACACTTTAGTGGGGAGGGTATATTGGGTTTGTGCGGATGTGTGTAACGCACAATAATAATAAAAATACCCACCTAAAGTATAACAATCGGCTCAGAATTATTTTCTGAGTCGGTTTATGTCCGTCCGTCTGTCGTCAATATAAACCTTGTAATTAAACTAGAGGTCGCAATTTTGAAGATAATTTAATGAATTTTGGTACATGATCTTCTATTGTACCAGGGACGAAGACAATTGAAAATGGTTACGATCGGCCCATTATTTCACCTAGCCTCCATACAACTTAACCCCCGAATAGGTCTTGTAAACCTTGTAATCAAAATACAGGTGGCAATTTTTGAGATAATCAATGAAATTTGACACATGATCTTTTATGGTACCGTAGTCGAAGTCTATTAAAAATAGTTAACATCGGCCCATTATTTCTCATAGCCTCATACAACTGAACCAACGAATAGGCCTTGTAAGCCTTGTAATCAAACTACAGGTTGCAATTTTGAAGATAATTAAATGAAAATAAATCACATTTTATTTTTGTAAAAAGTGTAGGGTATTATATGGTAAGAAGTAAGAAGCTCGCCCGACTATAGCTTCTTACTTGTATTTGTATTGATGTAGTGATGCAGTCACCTTTCTTAGTGTGCGCTGGTCTAGTCTATAGTAGATTACAGGCTAGTTTATAGTAGACTACACGCTAGTTTATAGTAGACTACACGCTAGTTTAGACTAAACTATAGACTAGTCAATAACCTAGTCAATAGCCTAGTCAATAGTCTAGTCTATAGTCTAGTCTATAGTCTAGTCTATAGTCTAGTCTATAGTCTAGTCTATAGTCTAGTCTATAGTCTAGTCTATAGTCTAGTCTATAGTCTAGTCTATAGTCTAGTCTATAGTCTAGTCTATAGTCTAGTCTATAGTCTATTCTATAGTCTAGTCTATAGTCTAGTCTATAGTCTAGTCTATAGTCTAGTCTATAGTCTAGTCTATAGTCTTGTCTATAGTCTAGTCTATAGTCTAGTCTATAGTCTTGTCTATAGTCTAGTCTATAGTCTAGTCTATACTCTAGTCTATAGTCTAGTCTATAGTCTTGTCTATAGTCTAGTCTATAGTCTAGTCTATAGTCTAGTCTATAGTCTAGTCTATAGTCTAGTCTATAGTCTAGTCTATAGTCTAGTCTATAGTCTAGTCTATAGTTGATAATACTGTTGGCCACTACTACTGAATAGTCATATTATTTTAACACGCCCATTTTATACTGGCAAACATATCAAGAATATAAAAATAGATATATAATTTAAAAAACTATTTTGCGCAACGCACGAGCCCCCATATACAACTTTTGGTATATATTAATTTTTCCAATTCTTTTATTGTTTTATCTAGATGGAAATGTTCTTACATTTTTTCAAAAATAATTGTTTATTTTTTATATATTACATAATATATTCTTGTATATTTTCGTAACCGATTATGGCCAACAGGCTAGTATTATATTTGAAATAAAATCAATATATTTATATATTATTTTTATTATATTTTTATATTTATTTATATTTGTCTTATTTTAGATAGCAATTGTATATCAATTTATTTTATTAACATACTGCAAAAAATTTTCCAGCTAAATAAGATGAGTAAATAAATACAACATGATTTTGACCCAGAAATATTTATGTATTTTGTTGCAGTAAATTTTTGTTTGTTTTATTTACACAAATCTTAAGAAAATTTCCCCATTACTATTATTTTTTTATATTATTTTCTATATATTTTCTTGCTTTAATTCTCAACAAACAAAACAATTTGTCTTGACGCCTTTCCTAAGACATGCATGTGGACAGATAGAATCATCATCATCATCGTCGTTTTCGTAGTCTTCTATGCATTATCCACATTCCTATATACATATTAACAATGTGTGTGCATAAATATTTCTACATATAATTAAACAGAAGAGGGCCACTCCTGGCCCTAGTTAAGGAATTTATTTATTATGTTCAAAGTTTTTTTGAGAAAAATACTATTAGCAAGTGTTTCTTTTTGAAAAATTATATTTACATGTTTAATGTTCAAAAAAGGTTTGCCTTATCTGTTCTATTATAGAAATTCAGTAAAAAAATATTTCCTTTCTAATAGATTCAAATAATTTACGCATTTTAATGTGAAAAAGTAAAAGAAAATACATACACCACAGTATTTAAATAAGCAAAATAAATTTTGTACACATATTGAAAATTATTTATTTTTAAATAAGCTTAGAATGAAAAAAAAAAAACAAATTTATGTGACCTAATATTCTTTTCATATTCTCCGCACACTTAATAATACTTTGTATAAATACAATTTGAATATTTCTTTTAAAAAGTTTCAACGGTGAAAATTTTACACAATTTATTGATAATTATTTAAAAAATATTATCATTATAGATGTTTTAATGAGTAATTTACATTTAATATATATTTATTTCTTTTTAAATTTTAATATAAAACATTAGTTGGCAAGATAAAGTTTTAAATAATTTTTTAAAAAAGACACATAAATTAATCGACATTCAATGCCCACTACTCAATACTTTTCTGACACGATTTATGATGAGTTTTAAGATCTACAGTTATTTCTTAACTAACAAGTAAGAGTTCTTTATTCGGCTGTGCCGAATCTTATATACTCTTCACCATGGTGTGTTAAAAAAAACAGACAGTACTAAAAAGTCTTCTTTTAAATAACTTACTTCAGGCTCAACATGCTTAATTTCATGTTTCTAGATTTGAATTTATGGAAAATTCAAAAGAATAACTTTTGAAAAACGAAAATGTACCCAAAAGTTCCCTTTTATGGGTTCTCACCTAATTCAGACTCTACGCACTTAATTTCATGTTTCTAGGTTCAATATTATAAAAAATTCAAAAAGTACCTTTAAAAACAAAAAAAAAATACCAAAAAGTTCACTTTTCCCGGTACTCACCTAATTCCGACTCTACAGACTTACTTTCATGTTTCTAGGTTCATTTTAATAGAAAATTCAAAAAGTACCTTTTGCAAAAAGAAAAAGTACCATAAAATTCCCAATAATTTGTTTTCGTCTAATCCGGGCTCTACATACTTAATTTCATGTTTCCGGATTCATTATTATAGAAAACCCCAAAAGTACCTTTTGAAAAAAGTTCCCTATTATTCCCTATCATTTAATTCCGAATCTACATACTTAATTTCATGTTCCTAGGTTCAATACTATATAATATTCAAAAAGTACCTTTTGAAAAACGAAAAAAAATACCAATAAGTTACCTTTTATGTGTTTTCGCCTAATTTAGAATCTACATACTTAATTTTATATTTCTAGATTCATTATTATATAAAATTTGAATTCAAAGTACCTTTTATAGAACGAAAAGTACCAATAATCCCCTGTGATGTGCTCTCGTCTAATCCGGACTCTACATACTTAATTTCATTATTATAGAAAACTCAAAAAGTTTCTTTTGAAAAACGAAAAAGCAGCAAAAAGTTTCCTTTTATGTGTTCTCATCTAATTCCGAATCTACATACTTGATTTCATTTTCCTAGATTCAATATTATAGAATATTCAAAAAGTACCTTTTGAAAAACGAAATGTACCAAAAAGTTCCCTTTTATGGCTTCTTACTTAAGCCAGGTTCCACATACTTAATTTTATGTTTTTAGCCAATAACAACACACTAGTGCTGCTCTCGCTCTGCTACTCTTGCTCTGTTGCTCTCGCTCTGCCTTGTTTTTATAAACAAGAGTACTTTGACAAAAATTTACCGTATGATTATGTATTTTGTTTTCGTTTTTTGCAATTTCTATTTGAGCATTAATAAAAAATCTCAATTTTTTATGAAATTTTGTTTATATCTCCTTCATTTGCTGATTTTAAATAGCGATCTTCTTGAAAGCATGTCTAACAGAATTATTGAAGATTCGGATCTCGCTGATATCTGGGATCCAGATTTCAACAAACAGTCAGACAGACGGACATGACTTAATCGATTCCGCTATGTAATCTACTATTAAAGCTATTAAAGAGCAGATTGATCAACACCTCTGGCTATTCGGAAGGACAGTAAAATATCAGCAGTTTACAGTCCACTTAATGTTAATTGAACATGTTAAAGTGTAATTTTTCGGGGAGTTTGATAGAAGTGTTTTCGACATAAAAGTTCATTCTCAAAAGCTTTCATACTACTTTTGTGCCTTTCATTCCAGCATGTAGAGAACATGATAATTGTTAAGATCTAATCAAGGTTCTAAACATAATGTCAATTATCCTTACCTTCTGCTTCGACATACTTCATTGAATATCACTTTACGCCCAGTCTATGTACGTATATTGGACAATTTAAGCTGGTATATACAGAGCAGCATCTGCATCGTAATGTTGCATACCCATTGGAGTTATTAATTTAAACTCAGTGATTTAAAGGGCTCAAAACTATTAATAATCCTGTATTTACCTACAATCCTGTTGACAATAACTGGGGCTACTAAAACTCATTATTCTTCTCTATTAGAGACTATCAATCCCTTAAGTCCAGTTGTTTTGTATGGTATTTTATGAAATCTAGGCAAACTTTCTGGCAGTGTAATCAAAATATTCTACATTTACTACTTCTACAACAATTTTTCCTTTTTAATAATAGTCACAGTAGTACATTTAATGACATTTTAAAGCATTGTTGCCCAAAATCTCGATTCCCTATCACGCGAGATAGGGCAGGAATATTCTACTGACGTTGCGTTGACATACCTACACTATAAGCTTACTTGTGTATTTTCTGATTTGAGCATGGGTTTGTTGATTATCTCTCAGTTGGCAAAACAAAATTAACTCATTTGCTCATCACCATTTATCGGAGTAAGATCTGTACGAAACTTTTTTAAAATCCACGCAGAAATACAATAACAAAATTTTTAGAATGCCGAATTTATGTAGGTGAATGAGAGAGCACAGCTGATAGTTTTTATATGTATGAACTTTAATGTACGTTGTCTGTCAAAATCCATAATAACAATTTGACAGTTAGAATATACTTTTTAGTTTGCAGTCATTTTATTAGTACAGTTTTATTTTGGGTTACATTTTGTTCTCTGCTGCTTTAAGGGTCTTTCACACGATCACACTTTACGTACGAAAAGTCTAATGAAAAAGTAAATTGAAATTCCATCCGTATAACAAAAAAGAGAATAAAAGTCGTATTATTTATATTTTTGTGTTTACACAATTGGTACAAAACAATTAAAAAGTCAGATGGAAACAGCTGTTTCACATTTTTTTATACGTGTTTACATAAAAATACATCCCTGATCTAATGAGAGCGTCTTGTTTTTTGAATCATTTCAAAAAATGAAGAGAGCCATACGACTGTCAATGTGTGATGGTTTCATTAGACGATCCCATCCGTACTCTTCTACAAAAAATTTTGACACAACATATTACTTTTGTGATCGTGTAAAGTCGGCTTTACCAATACAAATGAATGTGCAACAGTATGTGTATGGGCAACACTGTTTTAAAGTTATTTAACTAAAGAATAATAATTTAGCTAACAATCAAAATAATTAACTTTGAAATAAAATACACAAAATGTCAAATGGTGTCAAAACTTTACATTAAAAAACATGATACTTTGATTGCAACCTACGCAGACACGAATGCGTGGGAAGGAAAATAGTAATTTTCCTTTCTAAATACATACATACAAAATAATTTAAAAATACAAAATATGTACATATATACATATAAAATATACAAAAAAAAGCTATTCATTGCGAAGATTGTAACAAAATTTCCTTTGCTATACGTTAACTTAATGATAGTTTGGATAATAATTGTCAAAAGAAAACTTAATAATAATAATAAAACTATTTTATAATTTAGCGCTATTTACACGATGGTCTAAAAAGTAATTCAATTGTTGTTTATATCCCTAATTCATGTGCAAATATTTCTATATACATATTATTAGCTGCTTGAGTAAAATAAAATAAAAAACCCGCAAAAAATACCAACAAATTCGTTAATATCAGAATGTCTATTTTAAATATTTATTTTTGTATTTATTTCAATTCAATTTGAGTTTGTTGTATTTATTCATATTTAAATGTTAATTAAATAAACATATAAATAAGCTCTAACTAAATAGAATGTATTAAAAAGGTACCAACCACAGTTCTGACTGCAAAATGTATATTTTTTTTCTATTATTTTTTATTCTTTCGCATTAAAACGTAATTCCAATATGAACACTAATTTATTTTCCTTTATAGTAAAAATAAATTAACGTAAATACAAAATGATATGCAATTATTGGTATGGAGATTTCAGTGTAAATATGGCGAAAGAAACGTGACAAAAAATGTCATATATTTCTCGACCATGCAGCACTTATAGTTCTTTTCGGTTTAGCCATTAACCAGGTTCATCTTGTTTCATAAAATCTATAATCTAATTTGTAACTTTATTGAATCAATTCTAATATGGAATTCATTCTTTCTAAGGTGTAACCGAATATAGCTAACATAACATCTCGACAAAAAGCTGCAAAAACCATGTTCTATACAAGACTTGATGACCCTCAGTAATTCTATAATAATAGGTCCTTATATGACCCTAGCCCCTATGAAGAGTCCCCATCAAAACTTCACTTAAATGTCCACAATTGTATTCAACAATAAACGGCTTAAGTATGTATATCTGAGGCAAGGTACAATTCAACCAAAATGCTTTATTATGGCAACTAAATCACATTACATTTTTGTCAAAGGTCAGCCTCGCCCGACTATAATTTCTTACTTGTTTGTTCTTATGAATAGACACAGATCAGCTTCACAAAACGGTAAATCCATTTTTATACCCTTCACCTTCGTGAGAAGGGTATATATAAGTTTGTCATTCCGTTTGTAATTTCTATAATATAATTTTCCGACCCTATAAAGTATATATATTCTGGATCCTTATAGGTAGCGGAGATGATTAAGCCATGTCCGTCTGTCTGTCTGTCTGTATGTTTGTTGAAATCAGTTTTTAGAAGACCCCAGATATCTGCGAGATCCGAATCTTCCATAATTCTATCAGACATACGACCGGCAAGAACGCTATTTAAAATCAGCAAAATCGGTCCATAAATAACGGAGATATGAGCAAAAAACCGAGACAACCTCTGAAAATTTCATATAAAATTTAGATTTTTTATTCATGCTCAGACAGAAACTGCAAAAAACAAAAACAAAATACATAACAATACGGTAAATATTGTTATTGTAATTTGTTTATAAAAGCAAAGCAGAGCAAGAGCAGCAGAGCAAGAGTAGCAGAGCGAGAGCAGCACTAATGTTTTGTTATTGGCTAGAAATATGAAATTAAGTATGTAGAGCCTGGATTAAGTGAGAACCTATAAAAGGGGACTTTCTGGTACTTTTTCGTTCTTCAAAAGGTATTTTTTGAAATTTCTATAATATTGAACCTAGAAACATGAAATTAAGTATGCATGGCCCTGATTAAGTGAGGACCCAAACAAGGGGAGTTTTTGGTACTTTTTCGTTTTTTCAAAAGGTACTTTTTGCAATTTCTACAATATTGAACCTAGAAACATGTAATTAAGTATGTATGGCCCGGATTAAGTGAGGACCCA
Organism: Lucilia cuprina; assembly: GCF_022045245.1. Taxonomy (NCBI): domain Eukaryota; kingdom Metazoa; phylum Arthropoda; class Insecta; order Diptera; family Calliphoridae; genus Lucilia; species Lucilia cuprina. The sequence continues at coordinate 11,158,110 of NC_060951.1, forward strand.
TAAAAGGGGACTTTTTCGTTGTTCAAAAGGTACTTTTTGCAATTTCTACATTATTGAACCTAGAAACATTTAATTAAGTATGTATGGCCGGATTAAGTGAGGACCCATAAAAGGGGACTTTTTGGTACTTTTTCGTTCTTCAAAAGGTACTTTTTGCAATTTCTACAATATTGAACCTAGAAACATGTAATTAAGTATGTATGGCCCGGATAAAGTGAGGACCCATACAAGGGGACTTTTTGGTACTTTTTCGTTTTTCAAAAGGTACTTTTTGCAATTTCTACAATATTGAACCTAGAAACATGTAATTAAGTATGTATGGCCCGGATTAAGTGAGGACCCATAAAAGGGACTTTGGTATTTTTTGTTTTCGTTGTCCAGGTAAAGTTGCAATTTCTACATTTCTACAATATTGAATGTAGTAACATAATTTGTAGTGTGCCGGATTAAGTGAGGACCCATAAAGGGGGACTTTTTGGTACTTTTTCGTTCTTCAAAAGGTACTTTTTGCAATTTCTACAATATTGAACCTAGAAAACATGTAATTAAGTATGTATGGCCCGGATTAAGTGAGGACCCATACAAGGGGACTTTTTGGTACTTTTTCGTTTTTCAAAAGGTACTTTTTGCAATTTCTACGATATTAAACCTAGAAACATGTAATTATGTATGTATGGCCCGGATTAAGTAAGGACCCATAAAAGGGGACTTTTGGTACTTTTTCGTTTTTCAAAGGTACTTTTTGCAATTTCTACGAAATTAAACCTAGAAACATGTAATTAAGTATGTATGGCCAGGATTAAGTGAGGACCCATGAAAGGGTACTTTTTGGTACTTTTTCATTCTTCAAAAGGTACTTTTTGAAATTTCTATAATATTGAACCTAGAAACATGTTATTAAGTTCGTATATCCCGGATTAAGTGAGAACCAGTAAAAGGGGACTTCTTGGTACTTTTTCGTTCTTCAAAAGGTACTTTTTACAATTTCTACAATATTGAACCTAGGAACATGTAATTAAGTTTGTATGGCCCGGATTAACTGAGGACCTATAGATGGGGACTTTTTGGTACTTTTTCGTTCTTCAAAAGGTACAAAAGGCTTTAAACACATCATGGTGAAGGGTATATAAGATTCGGCACAGCCGAATATAGAACTCTTACTTGTTTTAATAAATATTTCACTAATCTATTATTTCAGCAACGAGGAGCCAGTTTTAAACCATATGAACTTCTTTGAAATTTACACACTCATTTTGTACCATCACTATAGCCCTCAGGTTGTTTCATAAATACTTCTTCTTCTAACTCTCCATAAAGAAATCTACTGCGACACCAAATTGAAATAGATTTATTGTTGCTAATCTTACTCGGAAACCCCACCTTAACTGTAAAGCTTTTGCGCCTTTTGTAATATCAGATAATTCCCATGTGTAGTTTTCTTTTAGGGAATTAATTTTAGAATTCATAGCCTTGATCCACTGATTGCTTTTTTGGCATTTATAGCTTCTTTATAGATCATAGGAGTTTCAATTTTATTAATAAAATCTTGGATTTCCATAACAAAATCATCATATCTCGGATTTGATATCAACGTACGATCTCTTAATCGTTTTGATATTATATTAGAATGGTCATAGTTAGTATATCTTATACGTTTTCCTCTCAATCTTCTATCAGGAATAATTTCTTGAACATTATCATCTGATATTACAATTTCATCTAAATCATCCTCTAAAATTCTTCTTTTATTAAGAAGGTTATGCGTTTGTGCTGAAGTTTGTAACACCCAAAAATACCCACCTTAAAGTATACCAATCGGCTCAGAATCACTTTCTGAGTCGATTTAGCTATGTCCGTCCGTCCGTCTGTCTGTGTATCCATGTAAACCTTGTGCGCACGCTGCAGGTCGCAATTTTCAAGATAATTTGATGAAATATGGTAAATACTCTTCTTTTGGTTCAGGGACGAACGCTATTGAAAATGGTTGATATCGGTCCATTATTTCTCCTAGCCCCCATACAACCGTACCCCCCGAATCGGGCCTTTAGGCTCACAATTACGTTAAATGTTTTATAATGTCAACAAAAATCAGCAAAAATTCGTTTTATAGAATAATAAATGACAATACTAATTTTTATAGAAATCGGGCCTCATCTGACTCCCCTTCAGAAAATGACTTGAAGGTCAAAATTAACTTATAATTACTAATAAAACGATCAAAATCTACATAAATGAATTTGAAGTAGACGTAAATTCATTTACCAAAATTTATAAGGATAGGCCTATATTTACCCCTTCTCTCCTCTTGTAGAAAATCTCTTTTTTTGTCAACAATAAGTAGAAAATTTCACATAAAACAAATTAAATGCTTAATATAAAAAAATCTAGAATTTTAACATACTGACTGGTGTAGGGTAGCATATGGTCGGCAATGTCCGACTATAAATTCATACTTGTTCATTATTTCGTTGTTCTTTATCTAAAAATTTAGTTTCTTCATTAGCTGCATTATCTGCATTTTGACTTCTGTATTCTTCAAACTTAAACTTAGCTTCATTATTTTTGACTTTATTTCATGGTTGTCATATGATGACCTCGATTTTTTGCTAACATAAGCAGTTTTTTACTTCAGACTTTTGATTTACAAAAAATCCAATACAACACTTCGTATATGAATCTTTAAAAATCACCAGGTACTTTTTTTTTAGATAATAATTCACTAAATGATCCACAGATTTTAGCTGTCACAAGTTCACTGCGACAAGTAGCTTTATTTCTATGATAAAACGGCAACCTATAAGCTTTTTCATACATACATGGTATACAAACAGTCATCATCTTTAACACTAATACCCATATCTAATTTAATCTTCTGTATGTGTCGCTTGTCTTGGTGAACCCATCTTTCATGGTAAAGTTGAAGTAAATCGGATTTTAAACTTCATTAACTTCTTCCATGCCGTACTGCTTTATCGCTTTTATTTTGGCTTTATAAAGTGTACCACCTACTGATCATGACCCGCATAAAACTATTTCATCATCAATAAATCGTTTCAAATTAGTTGCTTATCCTGAGTTAATAGCACTGAGAATAAATTTCTTGTGATTTAAGATACATACCAAACGTCTGCTAAACACAGCCCTCTCTGTTTTTTTTTCTTGATTTTTGATTCTATTATACCTTTACCAATGGCTAGTAGAATTTCTTCTGAAGTTTGGACTTGAAAATGACTCAATCTTTAAAATTGTCTTTACAGTTAGTTATATGGCGTGTTGCTCCATTGTCAATCCACAAAGATGTCGTATCGGTATCTTGCACCATATTTCCTTTGTCTCTTAATTGCAATTTTCAGTGAATTTATAATAAAACAAGTAGGAAAGCATAGTCGGGCATGGCCGACCATATAATACCCTACACCATGGTATATTTTTAAAAATTTTATTTTTTATAAAGAATTTTTTATGTTAAATATTACCATAATTCCAAAACATTTAAGCAAATATTATGCAAAAATTTCTAAATGAGTCTTTATATAGGTCAAATATGGGCCGATCCTCGGTAAATTTGGGAAAAGTATATATTTTAAAATATCAGTTAATTTTGTTGAGTTTCATTGCGATACAAATGGTTACAAGTCAATTTTAGACGTTTAAGACATTTTTTGAAGGGGGGTTTGTATGGGGGCTAGGGTCAAATAAGGGCCGATCCTTATGAAAATCTGCAGTGTCATTTATACTTATATAAAACTTAATTGTGCCAATATTTAGAGAGATAATAGAATATTTGACGTAATTATCGCATAAAAATCGGAAGGTACGGTTGTATGGGGGCTAGGTGAAATAATGAACCGATTTCAACCATTTTCAATAGGCTTCGTCCCTGTGCCAAAAAACATGCTTGGTCCAAATTTCATCAAATTATTTTGAAAATTGCGGCCTGTACCTTTCGCACAATGTTTACATGGACAGCCAGACGGACGGACGGACATGTCTTAATCGACTCAAAAAATGATTCTGAATCGATCGGTATACTTTAAGGTGGGTATTGGACCAATATTTTTGTATGTTAAAAACATCAGCACAAACGTATAATACCCTCCCCACTATAGTGGTGTAGGGTATAAACATAGTCAAGGCCATTGAAATTAAAAATTTCGTTTATTTTAACTTAAATAGATATTTAATGTTTATAAATTAGCATGTTGTTTGTTTATGAAATGAAAAAATTATATACATATACATATTTATATTACTGTATATGCATTTAGATTTCTTATCACAGATAAAATAAAATGTAGTAAATACCATCAAATATTTTTTAAGGGAAATAAAAAAGAATGTACTTATGTTGTAAACATTCATATAAATTATAAACGTTTTTTGTATATTAAACAACCATATTATTAAATTTTAAAGAAATAGACACGCAGTCCTGCATTATTTAAATAAACAGAATATTTTTATATTATTTATCAATTTTACAAATTTAATAAAAAAATTATTTACTTTCTTTTGTTGTTTACAGGAAGAAGTACAAGCTGAAGCGGTGGCTGTAGGTGCCATACTCTCCGATTATCAACGAGTCAGAGTGGAGAATGTATGTAGTCGTTTGAATTTAGTGTCATTGGCCTATTTATGGAGGAGAGATCAGACTGAACTACTGCAAGAAATGATTGATTGTCAAGTTCATGCCATATTAATAAAAGTAAAATAGAAACAGAAACAGAAACAGAAGAAGGAGAAAATCAAAAACACAAATGTTCATTGTTTTTTTTTCTTTGTTTGCAGGTGGCTACTTTGGGTTTAGTTCCTGATCGTCATTTAGGAAAATCACTTAGAGAAATTCAACCTCATTTGATAAAAATGCGTGATAAATACGGTTTGAATGTTTGTGGTGAAGGTGGTGAATATGAAACATTCACCCTAGATTGTCCTCTCTTTAAGCAGCGTATAGTAGTGTAGGTTAAGTTTTAATAAATTTTTTAAAACTTTAATTAAAATTTTTTGTTTAATTATTTGTTTCTTTTTTATTCTTTGCAGTGATGATATACAAACTGTTATTAGTTCTGCTGATCCTATTTGTCCCGTTGGCTATATTAATTTCACCAAACTATCGTTACAACCCAAAGAAGCGCAACATAACTGTGATGTTTTTGTGAAAAAATCTCTGGACTACATAAGTGACCTCAATGAATCCACATATAGTGACCTCAGTGATCCCGATCTCAGTGAAACTGAGCTTGAATTGATCGAGAAGGAGACACGCATGCGTGAATCCCTAAGTCAAAATGAATTGATATCGCGTAGCAACTCATTTGGTCGACATCTTGCCACCTCATCCTCACCCATACCGATAGTGACGAAGAGCGCAAGTGTTGATGAGCAAACACCATCTGCATTGTTATCCTCGTCGGCTGCTCTGTGTACTGCCTCATTGCAGGCTGGCAGTTTTGGTCCGCCACGTCCCTTGGGCAGTAGTACAGCAGCAGTTTGCGGTAGCCTATCGTTAGCCATTTCCTCAATGGCTTTAACAGCCGGTGGAGCTGCTGGTGCTGGTTTAGGTGGCGGGATGTCGTCACTTATAAGTGGTTGCCTGAATACACAGCCACCGAGTCCTCTTAAATATGAGCGTGAATTCCGTCCATTGAATAATCGACCCATAGTTGCCATAAATCACAAAGGTTGGATGTGGGTAACAGGCATACAAGGTAAGTTAGATTTTGAATGTACATTAAGAATCAAGTTTATTCAGCCTCCCATCTTTATAATTTGTGGAAAGGAAAATTCTTTAAAGGTTCTGTTCATGAACGTCATGTCCATTAAAATTTATTAATTTTGTATAAATTATTTCAGGTTGTGCATCCACATTAGAAGAGGGTATGCAGCATGCCTTAGACTCCCTACGCTCCTTAGCTGCAGAGCACAATTATGAGATGAACAATTACTGTTACATAACAATGTATGTGCGTTCCATTAGCGAATACGCCACGGTTAATCGGATTTACGGACAAGCTGTAAATTTTCAAAATCCACCCACTAGGGTGTGTGTTGAATGTCCATTGCCGGAAGATTGTCATGTTGTATTGGAAGCTATTGCCTTTAAAGCACCCATGCGTAGAAGAGCAACACTTTCTATACAAGAAAGTGAGGGTTCAGATGATCAATCCTCTGCCGCCATGGTTAATAGCTGTAGCAGTAGTTGCACAAATGATGTATCATGCAAACGTAACACTATGCATGTACAAAGTATATCACATTGGGCTCCAGCCAATATTGGTCCATATAGTCAATCCACCAAGGTATTTATTTTGTTTTTGTGGTAAATCGTAGCTGTAATTGTTTTCATGTTTGTTTTTCTTTTTTTGTAGATTGATGAAATAACTTATATTTCTGGTCAAATTGCTTTAGTACCTGGTAGTATGACAATCATTGAAGGTGGCATACGTCCTCAATGCAAATTAACATTGCGCCATATATCACGTATTGCCAAGGCAATGAATGCTCAGGGACAATTACGTGATGTTGTACATGGCATTTGTTTTGTTACACATCCAGCCTTTATAGCCGAAGCACGTCGTCAATGGGAGAGACGTACCACAAATGCCATCATGGATTTTATTGTTGTTCCTGCATTACCCAGAGAAGCTTTAGTTGAATGGCAGGTATGGGCCCATACCCACAATGATCGCTTCGAATGTAAGTTCAAGAGTAGTAATTTACAAAAGCACGTGTAACCATAATATAACAATCATATTATAAACTTTTATATATTTTGTAGATGAAGAGACTGGCTGCTCAATTAGTGACTATACAATTTCCATAAGAAGACGTTGGAATTATGAAAATAACTGTGCTGCTATTGTTTGCTACATTTCAACAGGTAATTAATTGTATTGACCGACAACTAATTACATTTATATGTAATTGAATAAAAATGTAATATTTTCATTTTAATTAATATACTTAAAAGTATGTAAAGCTCCATAAAAATTGCAAGCGAATCAAATTATAGTTTACTTTATAGTTTTTTAACGTATTGCTTATCATGTTACAAACATAGTTCACCAAATTTGTTTATAAAATACTGGATAGATTTCCCTTTTAAGTTTCTATATTAAATTTATTAAAAACTTTCTTCCAAACTTAAAAAATTATATAAGAAATTAAGAATTATTAAAAGCTCATATTTTAAAATGTATTTTGTTCTTCTTTACTTTCCACCTTTTAGGTTTAGCCTCATCAACTACACAACTAACTCAACTATCCGATGATATTTTAACTAATCACTGTCGTTTAGCACAAAATCTTACCGCTGAAAATATGGATGAAATTCTAACATACGTGGTAAATCGTCTACTCAAAGACTATCCTCTGGTGAAAAGTAGTGAAAACTTGGAAAACGCTACAAATAATAATGGATCTCTAGATCATCAGCAACAACAGCACCATACCACACCATCGAGCATACCGGCCATACATCTAAAAGTGTTCTATCAAGTAACGGCAACACCCTCGGTGGATCTAATACTAACAGCTTTAAATGATTTCCGTCAAAAATGTCAAGATACAGCCAATATTGCTTTTACGGTTTTGCCAGCATGCAGTTTACACAATTTCAGTACTTTCCTCTCAATATGCGGTGTAAGACATGAATAAATGATTATAATTAAATAAATAAGCAAAACAAAAACCACAACAACAATTATGTATGTCGCCGTCAAAATGGATTTGTTAATGATTTTTTATTACTATTAAAAATGATTATTAGAATGTTTAAGCATAAAAAGTAAGTTTTTTTTTTAAATGTAATTTTTTGTTTTCTGTTGCTTTGGACCAAAAACGAATAATAATTTTCAAATGAAACCAACAAAAAAGAAAATGTGGACTTTTTACTAGAACTAAAAGAGTTTCAATAAAAAATTTATGAAAATATAAAAATAAATATTGACAAGTTTTTATTTTACTTTTTTTTAATTATTCTGTAAGATGCACTGATCAATTTTTTATATTTTTTTTAAATTTCGTTATAAAAATTTTTATTTTTTAAATATTGTATCAATATAATAACAAATATTAAATAAATTAAGCTGTCCACACGAAAACTTTAGGGACTTGTTGACTTTCTTAATTACTTTTTCTTCACTTTAGGGCTCAGTTAGTTTTTCAGCTGATTCTTATCACTCAGCGAAGATGGCCACACTGGAGCCACATAATTGACCACTGTCCGACCAATAGTTTTATAGGTAGCCAAGAACGATTCTTTGTAAGCTGGCTGTGAAAGTTGACCCCCAAATCTTTGGCTTGTTCACAGTCGGTTGGCTGATGATAGTTTCAGGTTACGTCCAGTAAAGAAAAGATGTATTTTTCCGAGATAACTATTCACTTGATCACATACATAGTTAACGTTTTGACCCGTTGCCATAATGGTGTCCGCATATGATATAACTTCCACACCTTGATTATAGTGGTAGAAGTTAAACAGAAGAGATTTTAGGACCGCCTTGTGTTACACCTTTTTTGAGTTGGCAATCAAATGCCAATTAATAATCATATAAGTTAATCGAAAAATATATTGATTCTGACGTTAATACCCTTTGATGTTTTTGAGTACAAGATTAAACTTTACAGTGATGCAATACAAATCAATAGTTTGTTTTCAAAACAATGGATATTTTATAAAAAAGAAAACAATTGTAAATGTAATATGAAAATTAATAAAATCTTAAATTTAAAACAAAAAATTATTTTGATTTAATTTATACTAATCGATAAACCAAACATTTAGGGCGAGTTTTACAGATAAAAATAATCTACATTCTTTGTTTAAACCTAGTTTAATACATGTTTTGTGTTTTTCCGTAAACAGTAACGTTATATATTATCTTAGTTTAACTGAGTGTTATTGGCCAATTAAACTTAAATTATAAGTGAGAAATCACAATTATGAAAAACAATAAAACAATGATTTCGGAAAAACAAAAACTTAATATTTGACATTAATTGCAATTTTCTGATTTGTTTTGTTTTATTTATTATTATTTTAAATGTTTATTTAACATTTTTCTAAAAATTTTTCATTTTACAAAAGTATTGTTTGCAAAAAACAGCTGTTCATTGTTTATGTTTTTGAGTGAAAACTTGGCAATACTAACAAAGTTAACTAAGCTTAAATCTAAAACTGAAAAACACAATCATCGGTTAAAGTCCGCCTAAATTTGTTCCGAGTTTAATCTAACAGAAAGTTAAGCCTAGTTTAACTGAGTAGTAAGAAACCCGCCCTTAAATCCATAACTGAAAAACACAATCATCGGTTAAAGTCCGCCTAAATTTGTTCCGAGTTTAAACTAACAGCAAGTTAAGCCTAGTTTAACTGAGTAGTAAGAAACACGCCCTTAAATGGTTATTTTTATAAAAATTGTATTAAGTTTGAGGGCAGTTTTCTTACTACTCAGTTAAACTAGGCTTAATTTGCGAGTTAAAACCTGCATTATATAACGGAGATATCAACAGAATTCTAATAAATTACGGTGACTTCTAGCATTTTGAATGTTATTTCTATATTTACCCATCAAAAAGTCATCATTTGCACCTCTGATTAAACAACATCCCTGTCACGTAACTTTTTGCTGGGTATAGAAGAAGAATGATATTTCAAAGATCTTTTATTAATCTTCATACTATTTGTCTAGGAAATGAATTGTGTATTTTAGATAAATATAAGCTTTTGAGGATGTGAGTAAACATCTTATAAAGTAGTATGAAAATTCTTTTAACGTCCCTATTCTGAACTTACGTTTCTGCATTCTGTTGTAAATATTGCGTAAAATAGAAGGTTTTAAAGTTCCACAATATTTATTTTCAAAAAGAAATGTAAGACACAAACACCAAATTTTTTATTTTTCTTTTTTAAATTTAAATGCCAAAAATCAAATTTTACAAAAAAATGTGTCCTTTTTATGTGTCATTAAAATTAATATTCTATATAAAATAAATAAAACTACAACTTAATACTAAACTAATATATTTTTGTGCTGCACTTTAAATAATAAATAAGACTTTAAACTTCTAATTATAAAAATTAATTTTGTTATAAATAGTTTTTATTAAGCCACCTCAAAATCTTTATTACCTATGAACAAAAAAAAAACAAAAATATAAAATATTCTACTACAAATACTTAACAAATTAAAAGAAAACAATTATTTAATATATTCAAAACGTTATACATAACAATTTATAAAAAAAAGAAACTTAAAATGTTATTAAAACTAAAACAAATGAAAAGGAAAATAAATAAAATATATGTTTTAAATATTAAAAAAAAAACATCAAGAGAATTCAAGAAAAAACGATTAAATAAACATAATAGTGACAAGAAAAAAGAAATCCAAAATAAAATCGAAACAAAAATAAATATATTAATTATAATATATACACATAAAAACATGTTATTTAAATAATTAAAGGATTATAAAGGTTTGTATTTATTTTTTTAATAGAAAAATCGAATAATAATAATTTACATATACATAGGTCTTTATGAATCGATACTTCCCTTGTTTTCTACAAAAATTAATGAATTTATAGGATTTAGGATTAAGGCGGGTTTCTTACTACTCAGTTAATCTAGGCTTAACCTGCTGTTCGATTTTTCTTCCGAATTTATTATTTCATTGGTTTTTAAGATTGTGTTTTCTCATTAGGTTTAATTAGCCAATAGCACTCAGTTAAACTAAGATAATAAGTAACGTTACAGATTATTGAAAAACATAAAACATAGATTAAACTAGGTTTTACCCAATAATGTGTATTAAACTAGGCTTAACTTACTGTTAGATTAAACTTGAAACAAATTTAAACGGACTTGTGTTTTTCAGTTATGGATCTAAGGGCGAGTTTTTCTGATAAAGATAATCTTCAGTCTTTGGTTAAACCTGGTTTAATATATGTTTCGTGTTTTTCAGTTATCAGTAAAGTTACTTATTATCTTAGTTTAACCGAGTGTAATTGGTTTAAATGTTTAAATGTGTATTTAAAATTTTTCTAAAATTTTCCATTTTACAAAAGTGTTGTTTGCAAAAAATAGCTGTTAATTGTTTGTGTTTTTGAGTAAAAAGTTGGCAATACCAACAAAGTTAACTGAGCTTAAATCTAAAACTGAAAAACACAATCATCGGATAAAGTCCGCGTAAATTTGTTCCGAGTTTAATCTAACAGCAAGTTAAGCCTAGTTTAACTGAGGACTAAGAAACCCCCCCCTAAGTATATCAGATAACTTTGTTAGTTAGTATTACCAAAGTTTTCATAGATTACGTTAAGAGGTTTGTTTGATAGTAGGATGTATACTACATCTAATCCAAAGAAATACACCTAGGCCAGTATCGGGCCTATTGTGCGCTACTTATCATGAAAAAAGGAACTAAATGAATTATTTTTCAGCGTTTAGAAACTCAGTTTCCTGAACATAATTCCTTAGAATCTTCCAATCAGTGTTAGTCAGGAATGTTTTTTCCTGAAAAACATCAATTCCAAGATACTTGGATCTAACTTCGACGAATGCCTGGCAGTGGCAAATAAATTGCTGCAGAGTTTCGCTGTCCTCTCCACATGCTCTACATACGTCTGTATCCACACGTCCAATTTTGTAATCCTGTGTGTCCACTCAGAATGAGCAATACTTCAGATTTGCTCATTTTGAGTAGATTTTTCGTCTTGCTCTCATGAGGGTCACCCCATAGAATCTTTATGAAGCCTTATGAGATTCTGTTACACATAATTATACCCTACACCACTATAGTGGGGAGGTTATTATGCGTTTGTGCTTAAGTTTGTAACACCCAAAAATATTTGTCCTAGACGCACCTTAAAGTATACCAATCGCCTCAGAATCACTTTCTGAGTCGATTTAGCTATGTCCGTCCGTCTGTCTGTGTGTCCCCTTAAAGGTCAAAATGAACTTATAATTACTAATAAAACGATTAAAATCTAGATAAATGGCTTTGAAGTAGACGTAAATTCATCTACCAAAATTTATAAGGATAGGCCTAAAATTACCCCTTCTCCCCTATGAGCCCTCTTGTAGAAAATCTCTTTTTTTTGTCAACAATAAGTAAAAATATTCCACAATAAAACAAATTAAATTCTTTATTAAAAAATCCACAACTTTAACTGACTGGTGTAGGGTATCATATTGGTCGGCAATGTCCGACTATAAATTCATACTTGTTTTAGTATAGCATTTGTTTCGTCGAATGGTTTTGCGTTTATCAGGTTAACTGCCTCGAGCACCCTTTCCTCTCAAGCTATTACTTTCGCCCCTTTGTTACCCACTACTCCCGAGTGGGCTGGTACCCATATGACGTGATTCTTAAAAATTTCTTGTGCTTAATTTCGATATACATATGAGGAATTTCGTATCAAGTGACCCGTCTTTAAAAATTGCTGTCGTGGATGAAATTTCTCCAAATCTGAGAAATTTTCAGCTCTATCGGTCAAGAACTGCAGGTCTTAGGGCGGGTTTCTTCTACTTAGATAATAAGTAACGTTACTGTTTACTGAAAAACACAAAACATATATTAAACTAGGTTTAAACAAAGAATGTAGATTATCTTTATCTGAAAAACCTATTGGTCCTAACAAAAATTGTCCAAAGGATTTCAAAAAGCTTTTTCTATATTTTTTAATTTTTTAAACATTTTTATTTTTTTATTATTTTCAAAATGGACCTTTTTTGCTTAAAATAAACCTTAAATAATTTCCTTGAATGCCTTTATGGGATGGGAGTGAAATATCTATCAAAAAAACTCAAGAATGAAATTTTTTTAATATTTGGCATTAAATTCTCCCCTAATTTTTAAAAATGGACGTTTTTATTGTATTTTTTTACTCAAAAGAAAGCTAAGACAATTTCCTCTGAGAGCTTTGAAGTCACTTCATAGAATGCAAAGGGCATATCGTCCCTGTTTTGAATATTAGTACTGTGTGGAATTTTTCGATTTTTTATTATTGTAATTTGTTCCTCTATTGCTTGTACTTATGTACACAAAAGAATTTTTCGACATCTTTATTGGTTTAGGATTTATCAAAAATTCCTGTGTGTTTTAAATTACATATATTGATTTAAATCATAAAAACACCATAATATTATTCTATTTACAAAATTTAATCTCACACCATTCAAATTTTTGATTTTGATTAAATATGAATTTTTGGCTAATTTATGCAAGAATAGCAATAATACCGATACATGCAAAGATTTGATACTTATGACCTCTGACTTCCACTACATCATAAGGACCGCGACTTCTAGTACTTTATATAGATTTTTTGGATAAAGCTAAAAACGAGGTTTTATTTTATCTTGGTAAATTCCTAATTTTGGCCAGTTCTTCTTTACACAAGTAAAAAGCCCTGAAGTTATGCTAACATCCGCTTCTTTAATCAATAAAATTCGTATTTCTGATACCTATTTTCACCACCTCCAGTTAGTTGTGCTTTCAGTTAAAACTATTTTTGTATGAGAACTGTCAACATGTCTACACATTGTGAAAAAAGTGCTGAATGTAGTATTTAATCGAGGTAACATTTTTAACGGAACTCAAAAGTGTTGCCAACTATTTGAAATTTTGCATTAGTGTTGAGAAATATACAGATGAAAATTATTACAATAATTTATTCAGCTATTATTCGTATCCCTTAAAATTCCATTTTTAAACTTATGTATCTTTTGGAATGAAATCACTTTCAGTTTTTTTAATGGAATTGAAATTTTTAACTATTAATGTTTGTTTCTTAAAATTTTTTATAAAAATAACAGACTAACCCCCATTTTCACCACCTCCAGTTATCGTTTAACTGATTGTTATTCGTTCCGTTAAGACAATTTTATATTAGAACTAGGGTTCTATAAATCGACTTTCGAATAATCTAACAATCGACTTTTTGTCGAAAAAAGTTGAAGTCGACTATTTTGTTCCAAAAAAGTCGATAACTCGACTAACGTCTATGAAAAAAGTCGAAAAGTCGACTTTGTAAATAAAAGTCGGAAAAAGTCGAAATAAGTCGGAAAAAGTCGAAAGAAGTCGAAAAAAATCGGAAAAAGTCAAAAAATGTCGAAGTCGAAAAATGTCGAAGTCGAAAATTCGAAAAACGTCGAAAGAAGTCTAAAAAAATCGGAAAAAGTCGAAAAAAGTCGGAAGGTCGAAAAAAGTCGAATATAGTCGAAAGTCGGAAAAAGTCGAAAAAAGTCGGATGAAGACAAAAATAGCCGAAAAGTCGAAAAAAGTCGAAAATAGTCGGAAAAAGTCGAAAAGTCAACTATTTATAAAATATGAAAAGTCGAAAAGTCGAAAAGTCGAGAAATCGACTTTTAATTAAATGAAAAAAGTCGAAAAATCAACTTTTAACTAAATGCAAAAAGTCGAAAGTCGAAAAGTTGACTTTTCATAAAATGCAAAAAGTCGAAAAGTCGACTTTTCATTTCAACTATAGAACCCTAATTAGAACTGTTAATATAACATAAAGTTTGAAAATAATTTAACATGGTGAAAATGAGGGTAAAAAAGAATTCAGGTTTTGATAAACTAAACAGATTTTAAATAAAATCAATATAAATAATTACAATATTTTGCGAACTACAAAAAACAGAATAATAAAACGTAATTTAATGTCTTATACATTATTAAATCATAAAAAATGGGATAAACAGTATCGGCCTATAAGATATATAATATTTGAAAAGTGATTTTGAGGTGTTTTAATGATGTACAATTTTTAAGAAATTATTACAAAAATCTTATTAATGAAATGTAAACATAGTTTTCGGACAAATAAATATATTTTTTTGTTCATTTGTTATTTATACAAGATAACAAATCTATATCATTAATAATTCTGACAATAGGTATATCAAATTTATTTATGGGAGTATATTGTGTTATCTCGTATTTTTAATAGTTAGTGTATTCTGGATTTTAAATTATATGTTGTGCACTTGAAAAAATATGTGCATAGATAACAAAAAACAAATATGTATGTATTAAAGGTAAAAAGGTCTCAACAATATTTAAGGAAATTTCATGAATATTCGTTGTATTTCAACAGCACTAATTTTTAAACCCCAATTAACCTCTCTTTGAAACAGTTGTCAAAATATTTAAAGAGAATACAGCTGTTATACAAAACTATTATAACAAATTTTATATAGAAAGTTGGTAGCGCTTATACAAGAGAAATAAATTAATAATGATAACGTGGACCAATCAGAATACAACAAAATGACATTTACCTGCATTTTGTCTCTTTTGGGAGAGAATGCAAACAAATTTCAATAACAAATTTCCCCAAATAGATATTTTACACGTCAGTTCAAACAGTAAAGAGAAGAAAAATACATTGAAAATCACAAATTGGGGAGCACAACTCACACAATCAGTGAAAAAGTACACGTCAGTTTAAAAGCACATTAAAATAGCCGGCAACTCTGGTTCTGTATTCAGTTTCAAATCACAAAGCAAAGAGAAAAGAACGTACAACAAGAAAGTTAAGAAAAAAAATCTATAGCATTTGTCTTTATTTTAAAAGGCGTTAAAACGTGAAGTGAATTGTTTTTATTCAATAAATTGTACATATAGAAAAATTTAATAAATTTATTTATTTATAACGTAAGTATTTTTGTGAACAAAAGTGAAAACTAGAAAAAAAAATCACAAACAATGGCAGACATTTTGTGCATAATAATACAAAAAAATGTGTAATATTAAAAATGGTGGTTTATTTTTAGTTGAAAAGGTTTAAAAATTTTAATAAAATATATAAATTTTGCAAATTTTTAGTTTGTTTTAGAAAATTAGCAATTTTTTTTCATTAGAATGTTCCAGAAAAGTGTTTTCGTTTTGCCTTGTCGGCTTTTAAAAACAACAAAAAAATATGTGTCGTGAAATTTTCTTTTCTCTTGAGTAAAGTGTGTTTAATTTTTATGTTATAATAATCAATTATTGTATAAAATTTTAATTTAAAACTTATTAACTAGATAAATTATTAAGATTGATAAACTTTATAAGAACGAAAATGCAAAATTGCATTGAAAAATATTAAAATTTATAGATTTTTACACACATGCATACATTTTTAAAATGTATAACAGATTCCCTGTCTCTTTGTAAAGAGAACAAGTTCTATATGGGGTGTAAAATTAGTGTTGCAAAAATTACACGAATAATCAGTGTACAAATGACACGCTTTTTATTATTATATATATGGTTATTTATCTGGGGATGTTTGCTAATACAAATATTAAGATGTGTATCGTATTTTTTCCATATGCTTAAAATTAAAAAAAATGTATAGTGTTCCTTATGTGATAATTATTATCAATAATGATATCTTATCTTGTAAAATAATTCAAAAGTGGTTTATAATATATAGACAATCTAGACATAGTTTTTATAAATAAATATTGAACAATTAAATCTAATTTTGAAGTAAACTGTAAAATTAGATAAATATGGAAAAAATTAATACATATTTACAATGCAGTAGCATTATTATTATACATGTATGTGATAGAAAGATTTAGAGCATGATTTTTAAACATCCACATCCCAGCAGTTCGACAAAGAGTCAATGCATACGAAAAAGACAGTAATTACCACTAATAGTTAACCACCTGGATGATCGTAATTCGTATGTTTTGGGTCATTCATCACGAATGTACCCTTTGTAATCGAGAATAAAGACAGTTAGTGTCCTCTTTGTAAGCGGGAGCGGAGACAGTCGTCTCTTTACTGTCCTCAAGTAACCTAGAGATTATACTCTTAAAAGTAGTTTTTTTTTGTACCCATCTTTTGGAGAAATCATTATTACTTTCTACTAATATCCCACCATCTGGTTGACTGAAATTTATATCTTTCGGGTCAATAATCACATTATTGTCCCTTAGTATTCTAGAGAGTAGACACTTGAAATTTTTAATTGTTAGTTCTAGTAATATCTTACCACCTGGCTGACTCCAATTCGTATGTTTTTGGTCTTTCGTCACAAATAAACTCTTTGTAAACGAGAATGAAGACAGTCGTCACTTTAGTGTCCCCTTTGTTAGCGAGAGCGGAGGCAATCGTCTCTTTACTGTCTCTTTGTTGGGTGTAGAGTGACGATTGACTTCCTCGTAGGACAAGCCCATGTTAAAATGGTTAGTCACCTGGATAGTCAGGTGGCTAGGGGCCACCACAAGTGGTAGGTTAAATGGTCAGTTCGAGACTGTCCCGTCAAACTGCTGGGATAAGCTTCTGATTAATCCATCAGAAATATGTACATATGTAGACATTTTGCTAAAACAACTGATTACTTTTAAACAAACCTAAAGTAAAATACATAGGTACTTTAAAAATCTTGTTTTCAAGATTTCGTAGTACAAATTCTTGTACCAATATACTAAAATAAATGTGCAACTTTTAATATATATCTTCAAATGCATAGAATCGCAGAGTTCTCTTGAAGTTTCTTATAAACAGATAACATTTCGAACGGGTAAGATTTCGTAGTACTAATTCTTGTACCAATATACTAAAATAAATGTGCAACTTTTATAATACATAATTTCAAATGCATAGATTTGCAGTCAATTTAACCAAACTATAGAATTCTCTTGAAGTTTCTTAGAAACAGATAACATTTCGAAATTACCATTGATAATTAAAAATCTCTTACTAAATATACAAATAATAATGTAGCTATCAGAACAAAAACAAAGTGAAATAAAAAAACACTTGAATAAATTAACAAACAACACGGGGAAAACGCCAACACAACAAACAGCCTTAACGGTTATAACTGACAATATAATTTCATACTAAATCCTATACGAAATGAACACGTCACTTGTTGAGAGTGATTATAATAAAACAAACTTAAGATAGCAACAAATTTAAATTGAAATATTTAAACAATAAATAATAAACTGCTCGAACAAATATAAAGGTAATGTTACCTTTCAAAAAATATACCCATATACCTATACATATGTAGATACAATATACAAAAACAATTACCGTAATGTATACGTCAGTAGTGAAATTTGTGAGTAAATAGAAATGTTATTGCAAATAATAACAAAAATTAGGTTAAATTACCAAATTTTTTGAATATCCAAACATTTAAACCCAAAAAATATTTTGTAAACCAAAGTAACATCTTAAATTGTATAATAACCATAAATATTTCTTTTTTAAAAAAAGAATAATTTGCATAAAAAAGGTCAAACACCTTCTTGTATTAAATTTAATAATAATGTTTTAAAATTATAAAATTTAAAGAGCCAATATACAGAGAGAGATTTTGTGTATTAGCTCTGGCTTTGGATTTTTTTGTTTCAGCTCTTGTTTCATTACTATTCTGTTTCATTTGTGTTTACTTATAGCAAATGTACACGTATACAAAACTATATGCATTTAGATTTCTTTACAATCTTTCTTTCTCTTCTCTTTAAAACGAAATTTCTTTTTCACTATGTTGTTGCTGTCATTTAATAACTACTATTTAGCGGATCACTAAAAACTAGTCGCCGGCTAGTGTCAAGCTAATGCTCTCTGTTAAAAAAAAAACGAGTAAATTGTTGTTGTGCTGAGTAAAATTATTACGTGTTTATCACATTAACCAAAACCTTCAGTTGTGTTAAATTCAACCAATGTCAAAGTCACTTTTCTTTCCAAACAATTCAGTTCAGTTGTGTTGCGCTTGTCAAGGGTTGAAGACGTATTTTTTCCGCTAAAGAGAAAAATAAAATTAAAGGTACAGTGCTTATTAAGTTAAAGTGTAGAATTTTTTTAATTAAAAAAGAGAAAAAAAAAGAAGTTAACGAACTGGTTTTTGTGTGCTAAACAACGGCTTATACGATAAAAAGAAAAAATAGGTCAAACGTTCTAAGAATAATTGTGCGTTAACCAAAAAATAAAAAAGAAAGCTTAAATAATAATCTAGAAAGATAGTACATAGGCGGTGTACACGTTTTATACCAAATCCATTTAACATTTAAATTTGGTGACGCAGGCAAATATTTCCCTTGACTAATAGTTTATTATCTGCCATTTTTTTTTAATATGAAATTAATTTTTTATTAATGAATCTTAAACTAATAATTACTTAATAATTTTGTAATTTTTTTTACAGTTAATATAAATCAAACACATACACACTCAATATGAGATTATTTGTCTTATTGGCTGTAGTGGCCTTCGTTGGCCTGTCTCTGGGAGACGATAAAAAAGAAAAGGATAAGGATATTGGCACAGTCATTGGTATTGATTTGGGTACCACTTACTCATGGTAAGTTATGTTACAAACAAAAAAACTTCACATAGTTTAAAACAATAATTTATTGAAAATTTTTAATTTTTTTTAATTATTTACTCTAACCTTAATTTTTGTTCGCTCGTTCTCTTCTTTAGTGTTGGTGTTTACAAAAATGGTCGCGTAGAAATTATTGCCAACGATCAAGGTAATCGTATTACTCCCTCCTATGTTGCCTTTACTGCCGATGGTGAACGTTTGATTGGTGATGCCGCCAAGAATCAATTGACCACAAATCCTGAAAATACTGTCTTTGATGCTAAACGTTTGATTGGTCGTGAATGGAGCGACAGCCACGTTCAACATGACATTAAATTCTTCCCCTTCAAGGTTGTTGAAAAGAACTCGAAACCCCATATCTCTGTTGAGACTTCTCAGGGCAAAAAGGTCTTTGCTCCCGAAGAAATCTCTGCTATGGTTTTGGGTAAAATGAAGGAAACCGCTGAAGCCTACTTGGGCAAGAAGGTTACTCATGCTGTTGTCACTGTACCCGCTTACTTTAATGATGCTCAACGTCAAGCTACCAAGGATGCTGGCGTCATTGCTGGTTTGAATGTTATGCGTATCATTAACGAACCCACTGCCGCTGCTATTGCTTACGGTTTGGACAAGAAGGAAGGTGAAAAGAACGTTTTGGTCTTCGATTTGGGTGGCGGTACCTTCGATGTTTCCTTGTTGACCATCGATAATGGTGTCTTTGAAGTAGTTGCTACCAACGGTGACACTCACTTGGGTGGTGAAGATTTCGATCAACGTGTTATGGATCATTTCATCAAGTTGTACAAGAAGAAGAAGGGTAAGGATATCCGCAAGGACAACCGTGCCGTACAAAAATTGCGTCGTGAAGTTGAAAAAGCTAAGCGTGCCTTGTCAAGCGCTCATCAAGTTCGTATCGAAATTGAATCATTTTTCGAAGGTGATGACTTCTCTGAAACTTTGACTCGTGCCAAATTCGAAGAATTGAACATGGACTTGTTCCGTTCCACTTTGAAACCTGTACAAAAAGTTATGGAAGATGCCGATATGAACAAAAAAGATGTCCACGAAATCGTTTTGGTTGGTGGTTCTACCCGTATTCCCAAGGTACAACAATTGGTTAAGGACTTCTTCGGTGGCAAGGAACCTTCTCGCGGTATCAATCCCGATGAAGCTGTTGCTTACGGTGCTGCTGTCCAAGCTGGTGTACTTTCTGGTGAACAAGATACCGACGCCATTGTCTTGCTCGATGTCAACCCCTTGACTATGGGTATCGAAACTGTTGGCGGTGTCATGACTAAATTGATTCCTCGCAACACTGTCATCCCCACCAAGAAGTCCCAAATTTTCTCCACTGCTTCTGACAACCAACACACCGTCACCATCCAAGTCTTTGAAGGTGAACGTCCCATGACCAAAGACAACCACTTGTTGGGTAAATTCGATCTTACTGGCATTCCTCCAGCACCTCGTGGTATTCCCCAAATTGAAGTCAGTTTCGAAATTGATGCCAACGGTATTCTCCAAGTAAGTGCTGAAGATAAGGGCACCGGTAACAAGGAAAAAATTGTCATCACCAACGACCAAAACCGTCTTACCCCCGAAGATATTGAGCGCATGATCAACGATGCTGAGAAATTCGCTGATGAAGATAAGAAACTTAAAGAAAAGGTCGAATCTCGCAACGAATTGGAATCCTATGCCTACAGTCTCAAGAACCAAATCGGTGACAAGGAAAAACTCGGTGCTAAATTGAGCGAAGACGAAAAAGTTAAAATGGAAGCCGCCATCGATGAATCCATTAAATGGTTGGAACAAAACGCCGATGCTGATCCCGAAGAGTACAAGAAACAAAAGAAGGACTTGGAAGCCATTGTCCAACCCATTATTGCTAAATTGTATCAAGGCGCTGGTGGTGCTCCACCCACAGACGGTGATGACAACGAGGACTTGAAGGATGAGCTGTAAATTGTTGTCGTCTAATTGTCGTGCGGCGATTTAAGTTCTAGTTCTAGTTTAGTTGTAGTTCTCAGTTTAGTTAAAAATAAACAAGAAAGCAGACTGATAACCATTTAATAATAAATCGTAAAATATATTTGTGTTAATTTCAAAAACAAAAAGAAGAAAACATTAAAACAAAATATTTATTACATCAAAGACAACAAACACACGCCTTGTTTATTTAAGACAACAATGTCCAGCCAACAAACACTAACTTTCCTAGGGCAACACATTTTTATATCCTTTTGAAAAAAACACTATTAATTTGAATGTGTTCATACTAGCATTCCTTATTTTTGTTTGTTTTCATTCTATAAAATCGTCCTTCCTTAGTAACAAAATTTTATTTTCGGAATTAATATAAACGATTTGCTTTGTAAATTTAATTTAATTAAATAATTTTAACAAATTATTTTGTAATAAGCTACAAATGCATTAATACATACAAAAAATTCTTCGATTTTTAAGAAGAATTTTCTAATTATATAATTTATTTTTTCCAATCTATAAAATTACTTAAACTTTTGAAGAAAAAAAAACAAAAATATTAAAACAATAATTAATTTAATAAAAAACAATAAAAAAAAATAAATTTAACTGCGTTTTTTCTCTGTATAACAAGTGGAAAATTAGAAATTTTATTTTGGAAATCTTTATTTTGAACTTTGTTTAGTATAGAAATCCAAAAGAAAACCAAATAGAACGTAAATATTATCCGTAATGGAGAATGCATGCATTTGTAAACCATTGAAAAAGATTAGGTAGCTTCTTCTGTTTTTTAAGATTCCTTCTTTGTTCTAATGCCAATTTTCGATCATTGCGTAACTGAATGCGGAAACGTAATCGAAATGTAGAATAATGGTGAATGGATCGGTGAACTATTTTTAATAGTCTTGGTTATTGGAATATAAAGTCATTTAATCGAGCTCAAATTTCGGCTATCTCAATATCTGGAAAGGAGGTTCATTTTCAGGGGTTAAGACGAACAAGATTCCAACATCGACTTTTGTATACAATGATCTTGTTCAGGATATAAATCCTCTTTTAAAAACTTCTAATTTGGTCTTAGTGTTTCCACTTTTTTCTACTTTTGCAAAAAATAGTGTTAGAAGTGGAAGAACATCGTAAAATTTTAAACCTTATCCAAAAACTGAAAACTATTCCAGCGTTTCACTGTCTTTTCTATATGTTCGGCTGGTCCTGTCCAATACGGTCTTAGATTTAACATTATAAACTTACCTTTAACCAATTATGTACATTAGACCGACTGAAAAGAAATGATGCTTGAGTTATCTCCGCGGCTTAAACCCCATATTAGATCTTTTGTTTCAAAACAAAACAAAAAATTAAAAAAAAATAATTATAAAATACCATTTTTTAATTTGGTCCAGCTCACGAACGGTCATCGCTAGACTTAAAATATTTTAGGAATCATCATAAAAAGAAAGCAAGGTAAATTTTGAGAGGGGTATAACAATGTACATACCCTGCAGGAAATGAAACTAGTACAAAACTATTGTTATACCAGTTCCAAAATCACCAGTACTAGTTCCCAACTGTAAACTTTCCTATACCGTCTTAATTCTCAAATTAACATTGTGTACTAGTACCATTAGTTCTAAACTTATACTAGTACTCTTAGACACAATTACGTCTTTTAGAACCAGTTTATTACTAGAACTAATATTCACAAAAAGTCCCCATATTCCCCATAGTCTTACTTACCTATGGAGCTGCATGAAACTGGACCTAAACAGTCATTCACACATGTCAAATAAAAATCAGTCTGCAAGTGGGGACTTTGAACTACTTCTAGTACTAGTATTTTTTCATATAAACTTTAACCCCTTTCGTACTAGTGTCTGCTGTTCTTGTGCTAGTACTAGTGAAATTAAAACAATTATCGTTTCATTTCTGGAAGGCTATGGTACTGATAAAAATACACATTAGAAGGAGGTCGGAGGTGACAGTTTATGTCGATAGTCAGGCAGCACTTAAGGCCCTGAAATGTCATGTAGTTCATTCCAGATTAGTAAGCAGCTGCAGAGATGCTATCCGCGAGCTAACTGGGATGTTTAAAATCAAGTTGTGTTGGGTTCCAGGGCGCTGTAATATACAGTGTAATGAGATCGCAGATGAACTGGCCAGACAAGGGTCAGATCTGGACAATAATAGTGGAAATCTCTTATCTGCTACTACTATAGGTTAATCTTCGACAAATTCGGGAACTCCTCCTACTAATCCTGGCATAGCAGGATGGATTGCAGGGTATCCAAAGCCTTATGGCCGAGGTTGAATGCCAAGGCAAGCAGAACACTATTAGGATTGGACAGGAGGAGTATTAGAATTATTGTAGGAGAGAAAACCGGTCACTGTGCAATAGGAGCCTTTTTGGGTAATTGGGTCTTTAACACACAGGAGTTTTGTAGGTTGTGTGAGGACGAAGAGGAGCTAGAGACAGTAGACCATATTTTGTGTGACTGTCCTGGTGCACAGAGTCTGAGGCGGAAATGGCTAGGAAAAACATTTCATGATGATTTAGTAGATGTAGCTAGGTGTAGTTTAGACCACATTCTAGATTTTGTAAGGGGAGTGGATTGGCTATTGAGGCGCCAGACCTCGTAGAATTCCCTTGCAATACTATTAACATTCTTTCTCTATTAGGATAGGAATTCAGTAATTTCAAACTTATCTCTTTAGCTTTACTATCTTCATTCTATTTATTTTTCTTGTTTCTTCTTAAAGGGAATCTCCTGGGTCTCCGAGTGGAAGTATACATTTTTGGTATACAACCCTTTTAAACTAAACTCAAGGTATATTTAACATATATCTACCTTGACTAAACTAAACTAATTATGTATATTCTTTTTGAAAATCAACGAAAATTCAAAAATTAAAAAGTTGTATTTTGAAGTATTCATAATTCTATTTCTTGCTCAAGTTTAAACCACCTCTATTGGAAGCTTAGACTAGCAAACAAAATTAACTGAGAGCACAAAAACAACTTTCGAGAATCTATTTTAATTTAATCGCTAAACGTTTATCTAAATATTTTTTGAATCATGATTTTTATTCATTTATTTATTAAAGGCATTAACATTTTATTTCTTTCATTATTTTTTTTATTAAAAATTACATTGATTATATAGATTTACATACATTTACATATGTATTTGTTTAAAAAAAATGAAATAAAAATTAAAAATATATATTTCATTAAATTATAATCACTAAAAAACAACATTTATTTAAATACATTTTATTTTTAATTTATTAAATTAAAAATAAAATTGCACTGATACCATTCATACAAATGCAACACAAAACAATTATGAAAGTATATATATGGTCGAGAATAGCCGACCTGATACCCTACACCAGTAGATGTATAGAAAAACTACTCCTATGTATTTATTTTCTTTTTATAAAACTAACTAACATGGTGGGAATAGATTTACATATGTGCATTAAATTTTCGCGAGGAGGTTAATATAGGATCCATTTTTATTTATAGATCGATCGGACGATTCATGTTCATTTAAGTAATATATGTATATTAAAGAGAATTTTAAGACAAAATTTGGAAAGAGAATTTTTGTTTATTATAAGGAGGATTTCGTTTTAATATTCACATATTTAAGTAAATTTTAAAATATTTCTGAAACACGATTATTTCTTAATGTTATCAGGAGAAAAAAATTCATTAAATAACAAGTATGAATGTATAGTCGGGCGTAGCCGACCATATAATACCCTACACCTGTCAGTATGTATGTTAAAAATGGGGATTATTTAAAAAAATAAAGCATTTGGTTTGTTTTTTTTAACTTTATTTCGGAGTATTTTTACTTTTATTTTGGCAAAAAAAGATTTTTTTTACAAGAGGGTTCAAAGGGGAGTAGGGCTAAATATGGCCCTATCCTTAAAAATATTGGTAGGGGGAGTTAAGTCTTCTTCAATAATATTTATGTAGAATTTAAAAGTGTTAATAGTGTTTGTAAGTGAATTTTGACCTTTAAGTCATTTTCTGAAGGGGAGTTTGTATGCGGGATAGGATTAAATGAAGCCCGATTATTACAAAAATCGGTAGTGTAATTTAAAGTTCTATAAAACTAAGTTTTGTCGACTTTTGTTAACATAATAGATCATTTAAATTAATTATAAGCCAAAAGGCCCTATTTGGGGGGTACGGTTGTATTGGGGCTAGTCGAAATAATGAACCGATTTTAACCATTTTCAATAGGCTTCGTCCCTGGGCCAAAAGAAGCGTGTGTGCCAAATTTCATCTAATTATCTTCAAAATTGCGGCCAGACGGACGGACGGACAGACGGACATAGCTTAATCGACTCAGAAAATGATTCTAAGCCGATTGGTATACTTTAAGGTGGGTATTGGACGAATATTTTTCTATGTTACAAACATCAGCACAAACCCAATATACCCTCCCCACTAAAGTGGTGTAGGGTATAATTATTTAAAAAAATCTGTGATATGTTTAGCAATTAACTGCGGACATAGCTTAATAGATCCAGTTAGGAATTTTGAACTTAACTTCAAGATATTCAACCTCCCTATAGTGTGGAGTTGGTCAGGCGGACATAGTTTAATAGATTTAGATAGGAATTTTGAACTTAACTTCAAGATATTCAACCTCCCTACTGTATGGTGTAGGGTTGATGAATTTTAGTTATGTGAGTATGGATTTTGTTTGCATATGTATGTATAAGAAATAGTATCATGATTTTGTCTACTATCAAAATAATAATTGATTTAATTATATAAATAATTATAATAATTAAAGTTTTAATTCGCAGGAATACACATAAATCCTGCGGCTAAATGTAGTATTATAGCTGATGATAAATACTTATGAAGATGTTGTAGGCAGCAGGCATCCAAGTACGAGTGTGTTTGCCATTAAAATCCATGATGAATATTTATAAAATATAATAAAACCCATTAAAAATTTTACTTTTATTTAAAAAACGGCAATGTTTTTTTTTTTTCAGATGAATTGTGTTTTGGTTTATTATTACATATTATTAATTTTATATTTGTTATATTTTTAGGATGCATTTAACGTATGAGAATCAAATACAAAACGTATTGAAAATAATCAGCTAAATCAGTTGTGTATTCTAAACGCGATTTGGAATAGTATCAATGGTATTTTCAGCCTCATCGTCTTTTTCTTGACCACCACCACCACTATTATTATTATGCTACATTATTCAGATATTTAGCATTGAATATATAGTTGTTGTAGTTGTTGTTTAAGTTGATGAAGTGTGTAACGATCATTATTTGGTTGGTTTAAAAAGAAATTTCAGATAAAAATCGAATTAAATTGTTTGCAGAATCCAAATTTTTTTTTGCAGAAGTTGATGTTTTTTTTAATATAAATTTCGTAATTATTTAAATAAATATTTAATTAAAAGTAATAATTCACGCACACCCACGCACATACACATACATAAAATTTTAACATCGAACACCGTCAATAGTAGTAGTTAGCAGTAGTAGAAGTAGAAGTTTTAACAGTCGTTACAAATATAGTTTTACGATATTTATTTTGTTACAAAAACAAACAAGTTTGAGAATATATATTTATATATAAAAAAAAGAAAAACAACAAAAAAGAAACAGGAAGAAAAATAAAAACAAATTGTTAATAATATTAATAAAAACATTTCTTAGGACATTAAATGAAACATAAATTAAGGAAAGTGTAAAGACTATAATGATCTACATATGTTCATGAAGTGCAAAATTTTTAATATAAAATTTTAATATCACCAAGAGTGATCTTGTTCTTAATGATCTACATAGGTATTGTAAAGGTCAATTTTAATATATGACGAATTAAAACACACTTTTTAAAGAGTGATTTTATTGAAGTGTCAAAGAGATTATTACTTTTTGTAATTATGTACATTTTTTTCCGATTTATGGGTAGAAAGAAGCAATTTTTTTTCTAACTATTATCTAAAAGCCAAAGAAATGTTTTTTTGGTGAGATTTTTTGAAAAAGAATCAAATTTTTAAAATTTCTAACTACATATTTATCAAATCATTAACTTAAGGTTTTTCAATGAAACCCATTCTTTATTAAAAAGTATTTTAAAATTTATTGTTTAAAATCTAATTAAAATGTAATTTTGTATTTATTTATCCATTTCTTTAAAAAAGGTATATTTTATTTAATATTAATTAAACACTTCAGTTCAGATAACACAGGCCAGAATAGTAATTTAGGCAGCCGAAAATTCGAATTTGACCTCAAAATTTTGTCTCCTTAGGGGCTTAACTAGTCTTAACTTGCTGTTAGATAAAACTCGGAATAAATTTAGGCGGATTTTAACTCTTTCACGTATACGGGACGTATACATTTTTCAATTTTTCATCAATAATGATCAATATACGTCAAAATAACTAACTCACAACATGTTGTCAAGATATTAAAAAGTGAGCCTGAAACGATATTTCAGTGAATGAGATATATACAGTATTGTTCGAAACCTAAGCAACTTTTTTTTGGCAATGTATACAAAGTGCTATAATTTCTACTTTAATTGATTTATTCAAAATTATATAATTGATAATAATAATATTATGTGTCTACATTATACTAACAACAACAAAAGTTTAATTACATTTCGCTGTGAGTTACAAGAAAATAATAACTGAATTAACTCCATAAATAGCTGTTCGAAACTTAAGCAACTTTTTGATATCTTCGTATGAAAATCTTTGGTCCTTTTGAGTTCCAAACACCTTTATGGAATAGATTAGTTACTAGTGTAGTTCGTAATTAATCCCAAGCGGATTTTAAGCCATTCGAAAGCTGCAATGTTTTCTAAAACTGCGAGTTTCGACCCAGCACTTTAGAATGCCGAACAGCATCTCTAAGGGACTTGAGTCGGGAGATTTTGATGGACAATCAAAGAGTTTGGGTCCCATTACTCGATAACTACTCCTAGATCAACTTTGCCAAAGGTTTTGTTCTGTTCGTTGTTCTCAATCATATACCCTACACCACTTTAGTGTGGAGGGTATATAGGGTTTGTGCTGATGTTTGTAACGCACAATAATATTGGTCCTATACCCACCTTAAAGTATACCCACTGTACAGACTCATTTTCTGAGTCGATTTAGCTATGTCCATCCATGTAAACCTTATAATTTAACTACAGTTCGCAATTTTGAAGAAAATTTAATGAAATTTGGTACATGATATTTTATGGTACCGTAGACGAAACCTATTGAAAACGGTTAAGATCGGTCCAATATTTCACCTATCCCCCATACAACTGAACCCTCGAATAGGCCTTGTAAACCTTGTAATCAAACTACATGTCGCAATTTTGGAGAAAGTTAAATGAAATTTGGCACAGGACGAAGCCTGTTTAAAATGGTTTACATCGGTCCAATATTTCACCTAGCCCCCATAGAACTGAACCCGCCGAATAGGGCTTTTAAGTTCATAATTATGTTAAATATACTCATATTTCGATAAAAAGCTTCTATACTAGTCTTGATGATCCTCACGAATTCTATTATAATAGGTCCTATGACCCTAGCCCCTAAAAAACCCCCAACAAAATTTCACTTAAATGTCCACAATTTTATTCAACAATAAACGGCTTAAGTATGTATATCTGAGGCAAGGTACAATTCAACTTAAATGCATTATTATGACAACTAAATCACATTTTATTTTTGTAGAAGGTGTAGCCTATTATATGGTCGGCCTCGCCCGACTATAGTTTCTTACTTGTTTTATTATTGCTATGTTTTGAAAACGAACTAAATGTGGAAGTACACAACATGCGTTTGGCGGCAACGCGTTTTACGCTTTTCTGACTAACCAGGTGACCGACCATTTTAACATGGGCTTGTCCTACGAGGAAGTCAATCGTCACTCTACACCCTACAAAGAACCAGTAAAGAGACGATTGCCTCCGCTCTCGCTTACAAAGGGGACACTAAAGTGATGACTGTCTTCATTCACGATTACAAAGAGTTTATTTCTAACGAAAGACCAAAAACATACGAATTGGAGTCAGCCAGGTGGTAAGATATTAATGGAACTAAAATTTAAAAATTTTAGGTGTCTACTCTCCAGAATACTATGGGACAATAATGTGACGATTGACCCAAAAGTTATAAATTTGAGTTAACCAGATGGTGGCATATTAGTAGAAAGTAATAATCATTTATCCAAAAGATGGGTAAAATAACTACTTTCGGAAGTACAACAAAAAAAACAACTTTTAAGAGTATAATCTCTAGGTTACTTGAGGACAGTAAAGAGACGACTGTCTCCGCTCCCGCTTACAAAGGGGACACTAAAGTGACGACTGTATTCATTCTCGACAGGGTACATTCGTGACGATTGACCCAAAACATACGAATTACGATCATCCAGGTGGGTAAATATTAGTGGAAATTACTGTCTTTTTCCTATGCATTGACTCTTTGTCGAACTGCTGGGAATGATATAGTCGGGAAAATTAAATAAATTTAAATTTTATATATTAATATTTTTTAAATACACTATCCCAGCAAAAAAAAGTGAGGAAAAAGAAGTAGAATTTTCACCACAAATAACATATTTGAAGTTCTTCCAATTTTGGTGAAAAGCCTATGAATTTTACATTAGCGTGTCATTGGAGGCATGTTGTTCATTTTTGACAACTATGAACTACATCTAATCTTATTCATAGATCTTACTTGTTTCTACATAGACTTTTATATAAACTTGAATTGTATTACTTATCGGCCTGTGTTATAGTAGAAACTGAATAATGCGTTTGATCTAAAGTTAGCAAAATGAAATCTTTAGCCAGCGATAATGATTTCCCTCGAAGAAAAATATGTACATATGAACTAAATATAAAACTCATCTTTGAATTATGATTGATATTGGAGGGATATTATTTTTCGAACAGTCAAAAATTCCGACAGAAATGGTTTTAGATTTCGAATGATTTTGTTAATTCGTAAATAATTTTATTAAAATTTAATGAAAAACAAATGATTCCAAACAAAATTCTAGACCACTAATAGAAAATATTAATTTTACATATTAAGCATCAAAATAAGAAAATGTTCAATCGGAATGGTACTCTGTAACAGCGGGAAAAAATTCAAACAAAAACATTTTGGTTCCGCAACTAAAACAAGAAAAATAACTAAAAATAGAACATTTTAACACAACAAACAAAATCAAATGCACACAAAAAGGATATAAATAATTTTAATTGATCTAATAAATATTGTTATCCATTTATAATTTACATATTTAACAAAATTATTTAAACAGATGAAAATTAATTTAAAAAAAGGCAACAATTAAAGAAAAATGTAAAAATTATTCCTTGTCTTTATTCTCCTCTACTTCTTCATCTTCAGGACACGGTCGGCTAAGTATTTCCTGACAAAGTGCAATATAGTCCTGTAAATATATATAGTACATGCACGTATGTGTGTATGTTTTTTGACATCAAGCATGAGTGAAAATGTTGTGAATTCATTGATTGGGTGTAGGCGCATGAAAGGGAGGCATGATTTAATGCGAGTAAGTGTAATTTTGTTATTAACAATGAAAAGTGTTTTCGGCAAAAGAGAAAAAAAGTAAAATAAAGTAATTAATAAAAAATAATGAAGATATCTACTTGTAAAGACGCACACATTGAAAAGAACACTGTATTCAGCCAGCGAGGACGAGGGATAAATATTTGTATACACACACAATACATTTAAAGAATTTTGAGACTTTAACAGATTTCGCAAACACATATTCTTATTTAAAATCGATTTTGAATGTTTGGTTAGTTTTATTTGTACTTTAGGGATATAACCAAATACTGGCGTTGTCACCACATACTGAGTTATTTAAGAAATCAATCATCCCTATTCTGCTTTTCAATTTAAGGTTTCCGTATTCATTTGCACTACGATCGAAAATAGATATTCCAAAAAAAAAACAGAATCGCAAGAAAAAGAAGAATTAATTCCATTTTATTTCAATACTTTACGAATTTGAATCGAAATGAAGAATATTAAACGAATTTAAGTGCAGAATAGAGGTGATTATGCAGACTAAAAAAAGTATATTTAACTGTATCTACAATTTTTAATTCTACCTCCGATTTTAGAATGATAAGAGGTGAAGATGAAATAGACACATTTACCTTACGAACTGTAAGTCACTTGTTCAGACATGATTCAATATGAAAGGTGGTTTAGCGAAACCACCTTTCTCACCTTTAGGTCAATATACGATGCTCTGAAGTCAAGGTTATGCTTAAGCCTTCACAGGTAGCAGATAAGAGTTCTGGTATCAGTTATAACAGAACACTTTGCAATCACGACAGAATACAACGACTACTGTAGGAGTTGCCATAACGAGAAGTAAGAGGAAACAACACCTCTTCTTTTATATTGCTTCCCAGCAAAAAAGTGAGCAAAAAGAAGTAGAATTTTACCCACAAATAACATACTTGAAGTACTTTCAATTTTGGTGAAAAACCTATGAATTTTACATTAGCGTGTCATTGGAGGGATGTTGTTCATTTTTGACAACTATGAACTATATCTAATCTTATTCATAGATGCAATAAAAATCCGATATTTGGATGTCAAAAATAAACCGAATTCGTTCAATGATATGCTTATGTTAATTTCATTTGTTTTTCACCAAAGTTTGATGTACTTGGAATATGTTATTTGTAGTAACTTTTCTACATCTCTTTCGTCACTTTTAACTGGGTTTTCATTTGTAAGGAAATATTTGGTTTATAAAAGAGAAAAATATATAACCGCATTTTTAGATGTGATTAAGATGTCGCTTGTAAAGTATGACATCAATTATTTTTTGCTGGGTTATCATTCAATAAAAGCAGACAACATTGTTTTGGCTATCTGCTCTTTCTTGTTTGGAGAAGCTATCTACGATATGCCATAGAAACTTTGAGAATCAAACCGGATGGTTTAAATCGGGATGTATTCAAATGTACTTCTATGACCGCTAGGGCATTACAACGGGTCCGCAATTGGGTGGACACATGATTCATTGAGTGGCTACCCTTCTTACATAAACCAGCAATGACTAATATTTCAACTCGTTCCCACGACAATCGGTTCTTCGCAGCGGAACGACTTTGAGTTTAACGAACAATGAGCAAGGATTGTCAACCCAGCCACACTGACTTTACACGTGTCGCTGGTACAACAACAACAATATTTTAACATATTCAAATTATTCTTCTTAATTTTTGCCCGCTTTTTACTAGACTATCTTACTTTTCCCGCAAATGTTCTAAAATTGCTTCTTTTTTCTATACGATTCTGTTTTTCGTTGGAATATCTTTTTCCGATCGTTGCGAAACTGAATACAGAAACGTAATCTTAAGAGAACGAGGCTGGTAAATCAAACTATTCTCGACTAATTGTGTGGTTTTCTTTTAGCAAATTTGTTAATTTTTTGTTTTTTAACTCAATTTTGATATATTTCTACATTGTATCGTTCATTGGTTCATTCATTTTGATCCCTTTATCATACATGTAAAGAGTAAATGGTAAATCTAAGAGATTAACAGAGAAAACTAGTTATATTCTCCTCTTTCTTTTCTCAGATTGTGCAGAAGTCATTAATAGATAAGTTCAATCTTCAAGTATGAAGTCCAAACGGACAGTTATCAATGCAAGTGTGTTCCGCAGCTGTGCCCTCGGAATATATAGTAAGGCTTGTGATCTTTGTTATATGATTTACCAATCTACAGGTAGCCTCAATCAGTCAACTATATTGCGCAAGCTCGTGCAGCGGTATTTGAACATGTTTTTTTAATATTAGTGGGCGTGGCGTGGTTTAAACTTAAATTTGTATATCTAGGAAACTTAAAGGTAAAGTCATGAAACTATGATCGAATTCTTTTATTGTATATATAAATGGACTTGTCATCTCACAAATTAAATACTAGAAGGGAAACTATGTATGAAGTAAAGGAACGACATTTAGAATAAATGGGTTAAATCCTTATAGTAGGCAAATACAAAAATGTGTATGTGTAGGACACTTTAAAAAATAAAGTTTAAAACGAAATATGGCAGGACTTTCAATAATGGAGACGGTTTCTTTCATATAAATATGAAAAATACGTATATCAATAGAACCAAGGAAGATAAAATTCTCAAAATTTGCACAAGCAACTTTACTGTCTATGTAAGGGTAGCAAAGTATACAGTGTTGTAGCTAGTATACTATACAACTGCACGCACTCAATTAAATTATAATCTTCTAACTATATACAACTAATCTTTGTAAATAATTATGGAGATTTTGTTTAAAATTATATATTTCGTAAATAAGCACATTACTTTTGTTTTTTTATATATAATTAAATTAATAAACATTTATAAATTACTAAGTATGTATGATTAATTTTATTATTATTTTATTTTATTTTTTGTTTTTCGTTTTAAATATTATTTGTTTTTAAGTATTATGTTTAATTATTATTATTATTATTGTTCATATTAAATTATTTATGAAAAATCCGTTTCATTAAACAAAAAAAAGAAAATGTAAAGTACACTAATTGACAATAAAAAAAAAGAAAGTTGTACAAAAAATATATAAATGGAAATAAACTAAATATTATTATGATTTCTTTTATTATTAATTATATTGTTTTAATGAACAGATAGCTAGATGATGATCATGATTACAATGTTAATGATATTATTACATTTAGGGATATAAATTACTCTAAGCGAGTGATACATACAGTACATCAAATCTTGGGGATTTTTTCTTGGTTTTGTTTACAAGCTTTTTATAAACTTTTCCTTTTTATATTTATTTAATTGGATATTATGTGGCAGTAAGGATGATTTTTTCTCACACACAAAATACCAACAAAATAAATAAACGTTGATGGAAATATCGTAACATATAAAGTACGTATAGACTGATTGATAGATAGATAAAATGGCTGGTTGTTTTATTTTACAGTTACAGGTGCTGATGATGATGGTGGTGGAAGTGTTGGATTTCCTTGTTTCTAAAGATGAAGATTTAGCAAATGTTGATTGAATTCCTTCAATTATAGCGTTTTTAGTTTATTAACATGTAATTGTATTGTGTTTCTTTTTTTAATGTCCAAGCATTTAATTGTGTTTAAATGTTATTGATTATTATGAGAATTGAATGATTGAATTGAACGATTGTTTTCTTAATGTTCAGTTAATGACACAAAGTGTTTAATTTTTTTTCTTTATACAGCCAAAAAGGGTCCTTATACTAAATGCACAAGAAGGTGTTTTTGTTTAAAACAATAATAAAATTATAATAATTAAAATAGCAATAAACTAGTTAGATGAAATGAAAGCGAAACAAATATATAAAAACAAATACAGATAAAAAAGTGTGGGAATTATTTTGTCTGTCAGTTGTTGCCTGTTTAGTTAATGGTGTAAATAAAATTTCGTTGCTTGTATATATTTGAATTTTTAACATTGTCTAATTTTGTTTAATTTGTTTTTTTGTTATTTTAAAGGATTTTGAAGGATTTTGTTATTGTTAAGTAAGTAGTAGTAAGTCAAGGTTTTGGTTATGTTTATGTTGTTGTTGTTTGTTCTTTATTAAATCCTGTGTTTTCTATTATAAATAAACATAAAACTCTAACAATGCATCTGATTGGTAAAAAATATTATGGATATTTAGTTCACCATATTTTGTGTTTGTTTGTATTTTGTTTGTTTTTTTTTTAGGGGAAGGGATGAGAAGAGGGATTTTTGCATCTTTCATTCACTCTTTCTTTACGTTTGGAACAACAAATGTTGTTGTTTACTTTTCTCAATTTAAGATTTCTTTTTCTCTATTTAATGGTTGCTGTTTTTGTGTGCTTTTTTATTAATTTTTCTTTTTTTATTAGATTTTTTATAATTTTTAGTTTTTTTTTTTTAATTTTTCATAGGTTTTTTTATGTTTTGTAAATGCAGAGTAATAGTATATTGTGAACAATTTAAAAGAAGAGGAAATTTTGTTTTAAAGTGGTGTGTTTTGTTAAAAAAAATAAAGTTGTAGTAATAATAAAGAAAACATTTAAATAAACATAAGAGTGGGAGGAAAGGAAAAAAGGAAAAACGATATATGATTTTAATAATTGTTTTGTTACATTTAAAATAAATTTCATTTTAAATTTACCGCTCGTAGTGGCATTTTAAAGTTGGCTGCTGCCTGCAGCTGTATTTGATAAGCTAAGCTATGAATTTTGAAGCCATAAAGTCTGCAAAAGAAATTTAAACATTTAAAACAATATTTAAATTTAATTAAAAGTTTATTTATATTTTTACCTTGGAACAAATTGATTAGTGGGCCTTTTAGGACGATATTCAGGATGCACCATAAATAACATATGTGGAAAACCAGTACCGAAATAAGCACCATCCGTATGATGGTGTCGTGATGATTTTGGTGTATAAACATCAATACATTTGGGACAATATACTTTAACCATTGCCTCACCAGGAATATCAGATAAACCTACAAAAAAAATATATATATAATTTTCAATTATATTTAAATGTCTAAAATACTTTTATGTAAAATTACTTACCCAATGGCAACATCGGTTGACTTTCACAATAAACACGTGGGCAATGTCCAAAATCACCAGTTTGATATTTTTCAATCATTTGCGCAATGCCACGATTTGTTAAAATATAACGTGCATGTATCAAACCATATAACATTTCAGCAGCTTGTTCGGTCATATCAGATTGTAAGGGATTATCTTCCAGTTCATCCTCTACAATAATAATATTTTATTAAAATCAAATAAAGTTTAAACTTTTATTTAGTTTTTAAATAATTTTCATTTTACTTACCAGGCTCTAAATCTAGGATCATATCAAGAGCTTGTCTATAATTTGGTACTTGTTCATTTAAGCCAGTTAAATTGAATTTATCCTGTATGTAATCTTCATCAACCTGTAAAAATGTATTTAAAAAAAAAATAGAGATTTTTTTATAAAGTATAAACATATAAAATATAAACATTTTTTTAATGTTGAAATTTTGTGGTAATTCTTTTATGAAACCTTTGTTCATGTTGTAAAATCTCCAAATCACATAAATTACTATGTATTTTTAACAATTATTATTTAAAGACATATTAGATTTGGAAATTAGTTACGTTTCACTTCACTTGTTCTTTTTGTTTTTCTGTGTACTTCAAGAAGCTAAATAAATAAAGAGCCTTTATAAAATAAAACAATCATTTATCTTCAATATGATAATTTTTCAACAATTTCTTTGATGTCTCTATCTCTTTGGTCTCTTGATGTATATTACTCCAGTAGTGTTGCAAATGAAACTTATTTTAAATCCTAATAATTGAGAAAATTTATGTAAACGTTCCCACTGCAAATTGTCGACCTTTCACTTCATAAAGCACAGCAAATTGCCTAGATTACATCGCCTACCTACGCCCTATAGTTTGTCATAGAATTTATCTTGTGGTTACTTGTGTCCGACTCTGCCGACGGCGGGTATTCAAGGACTTGAATACCAATCTTTCCTGATATTTCCGCCTTAGTTGATCATTTTTAGTATCAGCCAATACCGACGGCCGGTATTCAAGGACTTGAATACCAATCTTTCCTGCTATGTCCGCCTTAGTTGATCATTTTTAGTATCAGCCAATAATGTCACATTTTTTAGATTTACTTTATTTCCAATACTTTCTGTACGTGTCAATGTTCAGATACAGACAAACAAAGCCATTCTAATAGCAGACCTAGAACTATTTAAAGTACTAACGCACACTTCTATGATTTTTTAGCTTTCCAGAACGTATAAAGTTTTCAGTTAAAACTAAAAAACCTGGAACTAGTTTTTCGTATCCAAGCCACACTCTATTAAAGTTCTCTAAATTAATTCACACTGGGATCTTACGCTAAGAACATAGAAAACGATCTTATGATCTAGGAATTCATTAAATTTTACTCTTATCTCTCTGGCTTTTCTATTTTCTTTTTCTTGTTTCTTTTTAAAGAGAATCACAATGGATCCTCATGGCTATTCGAGTAGATGTGTACCTTTTTGGTATATATATAAAATGATCTTGCAAAAGGATATTAATGAAATTAATTAATAATTGTGCGAAATACACAAAATCAATATGCAACTACATACGTTGTACGTTTGTAAATTAAATACAAATTAGTGACGTTTAGGTGTGTCAATGACTCAAAAACAAGACAAAATAAATATTAAAAATAAGGAAATAAAAGAAAATATAACAATATCAAAAGTAAAACATAGTGTTTCTTTTAGATTTTAATTAATGAAATTAAATTGGTATTTTAATATTGGTTAAGGTTCACAGAATGCGAGCAACATTTCTTTTTTTTTTCAAACCATAGGTGCAAGTGATCTTAAGAACATAAGGGCATAATTTACTTGTACATTTAAACAATGTAAATCACACATCGATGAATGATTAGATAACAAATAATATTAGACAATAATAGAGCATAAGAAAATCATCATTATTTTACGATAAATCAACTTAAGTTAAAAGTAAATAAAATAAATCATACATACCTCACAAAAGAATTCATTGCCGCGAAGACCGCAAAACCAAGTTACCCAAGATACTTCCTCAGAGCTGCTCATTTTTCTGTAAAAACCGGAAAAAAGATTAATAAAGCAAGACATTCACTGGTTGAACCAAAAACCAAAATCATAAAGTTTTGTATATGCAAGTGTATAAAATAAATAAGACACCAAAAAAGAAAAAAAAAAAAAATAAATAAATTAAAGGTTTTAATTTGGTGGACTAATGATTGTCAGTAAAACCAACAATTCAACTAGCCACCCAGTTAATTAAACTGTAAAGAAATTTTGTTAATAAGTGGCAAGAAGAAATTTATCATCTTCATTGTATCACTATTTTTTTTTTTTTTCTTTTTCTTAATTCAAATTAAAACACACTGCAACTCACATTAGGGGAAATATTTTTGAAATTTTTAATTCAAATTCAACTAAAGAAAAAATAAAAAATAAAATATTTGTCCAATTATAGTTTTTTATGTATCACTTTTTCTTATTATTTTACTATTTTCTTTTTAATTTACAATTTTTTGGTAAGAAATTGTCATGCACACTTTTTTTATTACTTTTCTTTTGATTTCCAAAAGGGAAATTTTTTTCTTATTTTCTTCGTATGTGTCTTTTGTTATATTATTCCACCGACGACATATTTGTCAAAAGGAAGAAAAAAATTATGTTCATTTTCATTTTAACACTTTATTTATCATTAATTGCGTTTTGTGTTCAGCATTCCGACATTCAATACATATGTTTGTGCTTTTTACTCGTATTGTTTTTGTTGCGCTATATTTGCAAATTGAGTATATCACTCTCTTCTTTTAACATGACAATTTATCGATGCCGTATAACAGAATTTATAATTCTTTTTTTATTTTCTTTTTCTGTCTTATACACCGCTCGTCTGTCTGAAAAACTTTTGAAAATTCATGTTTTCTTATTCTTTTATACACTTTTTTTCTTATTTTATCACTAATATTCGACTTTAGCCAAAAACTTTTACATGAATTGTTTTATTTTATGTTTTATACACACTCAATTTTTATTAACTTTTCTTGCCAATCACGGTAAAAAAAAACTTACCTTAATCAAACCACGTTTAAGGAATGAAAAAAACTGAAAAATATCGAGAAAGAGAAATAGACACCTGCGTCGACAAATTAAACGGCGGTGATGAATCGAAAATCGAATGTAAGCCGGCTACATTTTTTTTGTTTGTAATTCTTTCAACGATATTTATTAAAATGTGATTGATTAAAAAGCGCAATATACTATTTTGAAAATTGTAACATATATAAAACTAATTATTAATACAGCAATATTTTGCTACTCAATTAAAATCATCATTTAATTTATTATTTAACTCTTAGGATTTAAACTGATAACTATGCTCGTCGGCATTATTTTTTTATATAAACTTTTTTGACTATTTTGAACCATATATAGTCGACAAAAGATTGACAAAAGTCGTTTTTTGAAAAATAAATTTATTAGTGTAAACGTACATATATTTAATGTTACAACCAAAGTATAACGTTACATCCCTGTTATATGATTTTATATCAGCTGTTATAAAATAATGCCAATGTATAAAAATATTTATTAACAATAACGTAATTCAAATAATTTTTGTTAAATTTTTGTAAGATTTGTTTTAAAACTTTCGAAAATTTGACGTAGGTACAGAATTTAATATTTTAAAAATTTGTAGTTGCCTATGAACTTATAACTTTTGCAATTTATGCCAATGGTAAACGAAAATCTCTATCTTGTCATTACTATTTTCGTTGCACTCTTGTTTAAAACGCTATTTGTACAACACTCATGTAAATATTCAACTGCGAGCACGTTGTGTTTTTTTAAAGTATAAATAAATAAATATATTAATTCAAAAAATGTCTGAAGAAATTAAGGAAGAAAAAATAAAGCCAAAAAATAACCGTTATTTCGTTGATCCTGTATTAGAAGAAGACGTAGAAAAAATAAAACAGAAACCAAAAAATCAACAAGAATTTCAAGGCGAGTTTATACAAGTGGACGACAAAACACCAAAACGTCTTCCATATCGTCTGAAACGCAAAGGAAAGCACAATAAAGATGCTGGCCCGCAACTTAAAGAGAAGAAACCAAAAATACCAAAAGAAGTACTACGCAAATATGAGCGCGGCGAAAAAGTGGAAGAGGATGGCATTAAGACTAAATTCTTTAAACAAAAACAACAACGTAAAGAAGTGTATTTGGAATATGCCACAGAACAAGCTGCCCGAACTGAGCTGCTGTTGACAGAACAACAGGGTTTTATAGAAGCCGACGAAGGCGAAGTGACAGCAGAATATAGACAAGAGGAAATTGCCGCAAATGTTGACATACAATCGGCTTCGAAATTATTCAAATTGAATTTAGATTTTGGACCATATACTATGCGTTATTCTAAAAATGGTAGGCACTTGTTGCTGGGTGGACGCAAAGGC
Organism: Lucilia cuprina; assembly: GCF_022045245.1. NCBI lineage: Eukaryota > Metazoa > Arthropoda > Insecta > Diptera > Calliphoridae > Lucilia > Lucilia cuprina. The sequence continues at coordinate 11,198,523 of NC_060951.1, forward strand.
CATGTGGCAGCTTTCGATTGGATAACGAAAAAGTTACACTGCGAAATGAATGTAATGGAAGAGGTGGCCGAAGTTAGTTTTTTACATGTTCACACAATGTTCGCATGTGCCCAAAAAGATCATGTTTATATTTATGATAATCAGGGCACCGAATTGCATTGTATCAAAAGAATGTATCGCGTTAATCGCATGGAATTCTTACCGTATCATTTTCTATTGGCTACTGGGAATAAGGATGGTTATGTATCCTGGTTAGACGTATCTGTGGGTGAGCTTGTGGGTAACTATAACACAAAATTGGGAGATATACGTATAATGCGGCAAAATCCCGGAAATGGTGTAATTTGCATTGGCGGTGGAAAAGGTGTAGTCTCAATGTGGTCACCCAAAGTACGAGAACCTCTAGCTAAGTTATTGTGTCATTCAACACCAATGTCAGCTATGGCTATTGATCAAAAAGGACAACATTTGGTGACAGCAGGTTTAGACCGTAAGGTAAAAGTGTGGGATATACGAGCATTAAGTGGACCTTTAGCAGAATATCATTTACGTTTGCCAGCAAATCATGTGGATGTCTCACAACGGGGCGCATTAGCTATAAGTCAAGGCAACTACACTGAAATATACAACAATTTAATTATGGGCGAAAAAACAAGTCGTCCCTATCTGCGCAAGCACTGTGGTTCATTTATTCACGGTATGCGTTTTTGCCCATATGAAGATATTTTAGGAGTTTCCACAGCTCAAGGTTTCCAATCTCTGCTGGTGCCTGGTTCGGGTGAGCCTAATTACGATGCTTTAGAGGATAATCCAATGCAGACACGTTCACAACGTCGTGAACATGAAGTACACGCCCTGCTAGAGAAAATACCTGCAGAACTTATAACATTAGATCCGAATGAGATAGCAACTGTTGATGCTCCCACATTACAAGAGAAAATCGATGCTAAACGTTCAATATTCTTTGTTAAACCACCACAAATTGAATTTAATTCTAGACACAAAATGAAAGGCAAAGGTGGAAGTGCCAAGGCATCTCGCAATAAACAAATTGTTAAGGATCAGAAGAGAAAGGTTTGTACTGTTTTTATTCGTTTTTAGTTGGATTGTAAATGACTCTTCTATTTGCATTCAAAATTATTAAGTTTTTTTATATAGTTTCATTGTTGTTGCCTAATTAGCTAAATATGTATAGGAATATTGAACATTTATAATACTTTAACTGACATAAACTTTTATGTTTTATTTTTCAGGAATTCATACAAAATGTTCGCGAAACAAAACAACACATCATTAAATCGCATAAAGTTGATGATGGCGATGACTTTATACCTTTAGAAAGTGAAACAAAACCCAGTGTATTGGATCGTTTTAAGCCCAAAGTTCTTAAGAAAAAAACATAGTTCTAAAAATCATGTTAACATTTTAGTTTTACAGTATGTAATTATAATTTTTATTAATATAAAATACCTACAATAAAAAATATTGTAAAAATGTTTATGCAGCAGTTAATATATATTGGCAGTAACCAGCTATTCTTTTGTCAGTAACATTCGTCTCCACATCACTTAATAGTTTCTCCAAATTTTCCTTACTAATGCTCGTTTGAGGGCTGAGCCAATAAAATAAATTAATAATATGCTTCTTCCCCTCGAATACATTAATGGCTCCCGCTACCTGAATTGTCTGCAGATGATCCACAACTTTAGACAAAATATTTCTTAAAGCATTTAAAAATACAGCATTCTGCTGTTTGCCCAATTTACCCATTGCCACAAGACATGATTCACTTATTGTGGGCTTTAATAAAAGATTTGGTAAATATTCTAGAAATTCACAAAATTCCTCATTACCATATGCAAGGCAGAGTTTAGAATCTTGCACAATTTCACATAATAATATAAGAATTTTGGATGCTATACCCAATTCGCTAAATTTGTTACTTAAAAAGGCTTTAATGCTGTACCTTAGCAAAATTTTTGTTTCATCCTTATGAAGTTCTAAAAGCGTTAAGCCATTTTCTAATAAGAGTGCCCGTAAAGCCAAAACCAGTGATCGTAGGTAGTCATTAGAATTGTTGCTAGATATGGAATTTACAATTTTTGTAAGATATTTTAAGACAGCAATGAATCTCGTAGATTGTTCATTTAAATTATTTGAATAGAAACGGCACATTAAATATGCTATTGTTACGTTTTGTTGAAAACAATGAGGCGACATATCTGTAGAGGATTTCTTATGTTTTCTTTTTGCAATACCATCGTCTAAAATAAAGAAGAAAAAACAAAAACGAAATTAGAATAATAACATATAGGAATTCTGATTAAATATTTACTTTCTTCAAATATCATTTGTTGATAAGGATAGGAATCTTGCAAAAAGTTGGCTGCAAAAACATCGGCATATTGATCTTTAAACCATATACTTAAATCGTGATTGTTTACTTGTTGTTCATATATTTCTATTAGTGACCATAAATTCTCAATAATTTCCAAAACAATTTTTAAAGTTATGGCTGCATCAAGTGTAAGCAATGTTTCGATAGTGCCTGAACCAGAAACATGTTGCGGTCTCACTTCCAACCACGACTCTAAAAGCAAAGGCATTAAATGTTCCACGTATGAACGTAGTTGACCCGATTCATCGCTGTTGCTAATTTCACCAGATAATGTAGAACTACCCAAAGAACGATTAAATATTGATGATAGATCACACATTTGATTTGGTGCAAAAACTCTCTTGACACCATAGTGCTGTTCGGTTTTTGTGCTAAATGTAACAAATTTACTATTATTGTTACTGGCCTTTGAAGCATCTTCGCGCATACTTCGTTTGTGTTCTGCCAAAGTTTGCAGCATTTGTTGCAAACGCAACAAAACCTTGGAGCGCCATTTAATTGTAGTCTGTCTTTGGCCCATATTCACCGTTAACATACGTCCGGCTTTGTCACCATCTGCTCTAACTCTTGATATCATTTCCAAGAAATTTTGAAAAATTTTAGCACTATGAACGGCCACCAAATGGGGTACATGCTGAAGTAATACATCCAACATCATCAGAGCGTCCTCTTGTATATTCGGCTGTATATGTGTCATAGCGCAACGTAGATACGATGAAATTATATGAAAAAATGGAGCTACGGCTTCAACTGATAAATGACCCATCAAGCTACTTAGTGTTTTAAAAGATTCCCGTCTAGCATCTCGCTCCACATCGAGTGAAATAGCTGATACTCCTTGTATAACATCGTTTAGGGATGACAATAACCCGGGATGGTTCAGACTAATGGCATCTCTTATATTTCTCAGTGATTCAATGCGAAAACTTGAACTGTGATGCCTAAGTTTCGACAAGGTCTCCTTAAGATTTACTTGTTTTAGACCATCGGCATACTGGCTTTCTTTAAGTTGTTCACGAATTGTAATTTTACGCACTTTAAATTCCGTTTTAGTAACATTAAGACCTTTTGGCAATTTAGCACCTTTTAGCTTTACTTTTGCCTTTTCGGCACGTAATTTCTTTTTGTGAGAACCACCCATAATTGTAATTTATTAAATAGAAATAAAATAATAAATACGTTTGTTAAAAATTGCTACAATTTTGAAAATAAACAAACACACGTGTGAAAATACAGCTGGTATTAATTGATATTGCCACTGTATAAAATAAATGCTGAAAAACGCTTGAGAGAATATGATTTCAAAGTAATTACTTATTTATGAATGACTTTAAAATAAAATCTTTAACAACTTATACTATCGAATTTTTACGTAATATAAAATATATACTTTTTAAATTAAAGCTATTGTAATTATTTCTGTTGCAAAATCCATTTGGTTTAATTTCGGTTGCAAAGTTTAAACAATTCAACCCATATGGCATCTTTATAAATTAAAAAAATATTTTTACAAACACTTCCTAACGAGTCTCGAAATGTTGCTATAATTCAATACGAGTATCGAAAAGTGTTATAAGATTTGACAGCGAGATTTTGGGTTCTTTTTCTCCGTGGTTTTTGCGATCAAACATGGCACCAACCGTAAGTGTCCTGAAAAAATACTATTTTTACTTATAAATTTGTGAAATAATTGGAAATGAATGTAACAAAATATACCTTAAATACGTTTTTATTGGATGCAATTTAAAATTATTAATAATATCAAATGATGGCTAAGAAAATTGTGGATGTGCTGCAGTGAATTATTGATTAATATAATTTTTTTCTTTTTTTTAGCCTAAAAACCAAAAGGGTGACAAACCCGCTGCCGCTAAAAAGGCCGAACCTGCCAAGGCTGCCCCAGCCGCCGCTAAAGGCAAAGTTGAAAAGCCCAAAGCTGAAGCTGCTAAACCTGCTGCTGCTGCCAAAAATGTAAAGAAGGTCCCAGAAGCCGCCAAGGATGTTAAGGCTGCTGCCACCAAGGCTGCTCCAGTCAAGAAGGACGCCAAGGCCGCTGCCCCAGCCAAGAAGGCTGCTGCTCCCGCCAAGGAAGCCCCCAAGAAGGACGCTAAGGCTGCTGCCCCCGCCAAGGCCGAACCAGCCAAGACTGAAAAGCCCGCTGCTGAGAAGACCGCTAAGGCTGTAGTAACCAAACCCGCTGCCGCCAAGCCCAAGAAGGCTGCTGTTGCCTCCGGCAAAGTAGGTAAGAAGGCTGTTTTGCGTGGTAAGGGACTTAAGAAGAAGAAGGTTTCTTTGCGTTATGCCATCGATTGCACCAACATTGCTGAAGATAACATCTTGGACGTTGCTGACTTCGTAAGTACTCGAATGTAAAAAAAAAATGTAAAAACTTAGGCTCATAAAATATCTAACAAATACTAGATTGAATATTAAGTATCCTATATATTTCGGGTCTCAAAGAAGACCAATTATGCCTTTGGGTTTGCCAAATTTAATTTAACCCATAATAGGGTTAAATTTTGTCTGTTTTCAAATTGCAAAAAAATCCCTTGTTCTTCTAAAGACCTTTTCTCCAAATTCCTCTAAGAGGGGCTCTGGATGTAGCACAACGGGGTAGCCTCTGACTGTCAGAACCTGGACTGACCAGTGGTGCAACCGTTTGTGAACTGCGTCAAGACGTGCTATGTAAACCGCCACGTGGTGGGCCCTGGGTTGGGTACACTTGCAACCGCAAGTGCTCAAGCCAAGATGCAATAGTGCGCCCTGCCAAAGCGTGTTTCCAAGTTGGGCGCTGCAGGTATCCATTCACCCAAAGCAATCTTTGTTTTTAAAAATTCTTTATACTTTATGAATAAAAGATTATACCCTCATCCCAGGAGGGTTTTGTTGCTAAAGAGGCAACAATGTTGTATCAATATTTATAAAAAAGCAGGTAATTTCTTTTAATAATATATGTATAAGAACTAAAATTCTTTTAAATTAAAATTCTATAAAAGAAAAAATTGTCTTTATTCGCCACGACTGATTTGTTGTTAGAGAGTGATTACCCTCGCTCTGATGACAGTGTACTCAGTGGTATAACAAAAACACACTCTTTTTATATTTGGTTTTTAAATTTTATCTTGATTTAAAAGCTTAACAAACAAAGAGATAATATCCTTAAATTCTCCATTATTTCCATATTCCAAGTGAAATTGTTTTAGTATTGCCATAAATAACGTATAATTTTAAAAGTTTTGATAATTTCATTTGTACTACAGAACTGGAGGATTGTTTTCTTTTACGGTATAAAGACAATTTTTTTTGAACAAGTACAATTTTTTTCTTTACTCAACGGATTTTTATTTATTTTTTTGTAATTTAGGAAAAGTACGTTAAGGCCCGCATGAAGGTTAACGGCAAAGTTAACAACTTGGGTAACAATGTCACCTTTGAACGTGTCAAGATGAAGTTGTACGTCAACTCCGATGTCCACTTCTCCAAGGCCTACTTGAAGTACTTGACCAAGAAGTACTTGAAGAAGAACAGTTTGCGTGATTGGATCCGTGTTGTCGCCAACGACAAAGATTCTTATGAACTCCGTTACTTCAGAATCAGCTCTAACGATGATGAAGATGAAGATGCCGAGTAAATTAATGTTTTTCTTTTTTTTTACTAAAGTGATAAACTAAAACAAAAAACTTTGTTAAAAGTTTTTTACATAATAAAATAAGAACTTTTTTTAAAGTTAAAATTGCTTGTAGTTTTGTTTTTATACCCACCATAAAAAAAGATTTTGTCATTCCGATTAAAACACATCGAAATATTGATCATAGACCCACGAAAGTTTATATATTCGGATCCTTATTAAATTCTGAGATGAATTAGCCCTGTCCGTCCATCTGTGTGATGGAAGCACTATAGAGTCCGAAAGGAACGAGATTGAGGGTTGAAATTTTCCACAAATATTCTCCATGGGTATGGTTTGTTTGGTATTTAAAATGGGCAATATCGTTCCACGTTTTCGAATAGCCCCCATACAAGTGACCAGCGAAAAACAGCTTTAATGGCCATATCTGTTTAAAAAGTACAAGTATAGCAATGAAATTCGTCATAAATTAGTTTCATATGATCCAAAATCTCCCTACCATATTCTGTGGGAATCGATCCATAATTGACCCTACCCCTGTATAAGGCCCCTTTAAGAAAATTACTTTAACGCTCATTACTGACTTAAAAATACGAATATAGTGATGAAATTCGCACAGATAAGATTCAATGTAGCCAAAATCTATATCAAACTTTATGTGGATCGATCCATAATTGACCCTACTCCCTATATAAGGTGCCCTTAAAAAAGTACTTTCAACGCTCATTACTGGCTTAAAAATACTAATCACTTATGATCCAAAACTATTCTACCAAATTTTATTGAGCATAGGTCCAAATTGCCCCTATCCTCCATATAAGGTCCCCTTCAGAATATGAATTTAATGCTCATTACAGGCTTCAAATTATGAGTATATTGATCAAATTTAACACACATAAGTTTCATATGATCCAAAATCTTCCTAACTAGTTTTTTGTTGATCGGTTCATAATTGACCGTACACCCATATAGGGTCCACTTCAGAATATGATTTTAACGTTAACTTAATTTTTTATAAACAAATTTTTATGTTGATTTTTATCTTAATTCCAAAGTATTTAAGCAATTTATTGATAAAAAAAACAAAATTTTCTGAATGAGGCTTTATATAGGAGTATAGGTCAAACATGGGCTGATCCCCATTAAATTTGTGAAAAGAATATATTTTTAAATAACAGTTTTGTTGAGTTTCTTTGCGATACAAATGGTTACAAGAAAATTTTAGACGTTTGAGACATTTTTTGAAGAGGGGTTTGTATGGGGTCAAATAAGGACCGATCATTACGAAAATCTGCATTATTATTTATACTTATATAAAACTTATTTGTACCAATTGTTAGAGAGATAATGATATATGGCATAAAAAGCTCAAATCAGGTGGTACGGTTGTATGGGGGCTAGATGAAATAATGGAACGACTTCGACCATTTTCAATAGGCTTCGTCTCAAAAAACGTGCTTGTTCCAAATTTCTTCAAATTATCTTGAAAACTGCGGTCTGTACCTTGTGCATAAGGTTTACTTGGACAGCCAGCCGGACATATCTTATTCGACTCAAAAATGATTCTGAATTGTTCGCTATACTTTAAAGAGTGGTATTGGACCAATATTTTTGTGTGTTACAAACATCAGCACAAAGTATTATACCCTGCCAATATAGTGGTTTAGGGTATAAAAAAACATTTGTTCACAAGCTAGTTAATGAGATATTTTAAATTAGAATTAAATTTAATACATTTTTTAAATGTCTACGTCATGATGTAAAAAGTAAGGTGGGAGCGTTTCGGCAACAAACACAATAATTTTTTGTTGTCTAGAGTTGGGTTTTGTCAAAATGAAATTTCTAAAATTGAAAAATAATAAACATTGGAAAGAAATAGTTCTTGTGTATTTCACAGTATTACCCACAAAACCGTCGTTACATTTAGCTTGTATCTGCAGCAGGGCAATGTTTTAAATCTTCATTTGAATTTTCTTATTTAAAAACTTTTTATGAACAATTTAATTCATTATTTTAAATTTAAGTTTTTTGCTTTGAAAACACAAATATATATATTTTTTTGGATTAAAAATAAATTAATTTATTTTAACACAACAAAAGCACCTTTAAAAAAAAAAACAAATAAAAATCAGCTGCCTTAATGATTTCACCTTACTAAGTGCATCCTGGCCTACGTGTTTTATTGATCTAAAATGTTTTTTACAATTGGTAAAAGATGTTTTCTTGTTACCTTAATATTTTGTTGTTTATAAAATGATCCATCCATAAAATTACAATTATTGTAAAGTTCTATACCTAATTTAGGTTCATCTAATGACAAAAGACATTTTTCAATGGTTTCACACATAATAGAGTCGCTTATATTTATTAGACCAAAATCACGATGAACACTATTGTCTTCCGATTGGACAAACATACCCATCAATAGCACAATGCTACATTTAAATTCTTGGGCAAATTCTCTTACAGCATCTTCTGCACCAGGCTTGGAAATGAAATGCTGAACCAGCAGCGGGAAGCCAGGTATGGCGATATTATTGTTACCACCATTCTTGTTTGAAGTTAAAATCTTAAGATCTTTTCGCAACAACTGTGAAGCTGTTAAAGAGCCCACATCTGCTCTGGCTTTAACTAAAGATTCAAATATGGCTTCCCTGCTATGTAGACAGTTAAATTTTCCCAAAACATTCTCTAAGGCTAAACAAATTTCAACATCTTTGGGTGTTGCTCTGGCCGCAGACTCAGAAAAGTTAACCGTATCCAATACGATAGTACTACGCAATAAATTTAAAATCTCTACCGATGCATCCAATATTTTTGCATTCAAAAATTGTTCTGCCACAAGAGTTGCACAAGAACCTACTAAATTCAAATGCAATTCACATTTTTCTGGTATAATTGCTGACGCATCCTTAGGTCTATGATCGTATATTGCTATGCAGTTTTTTAACCAGGGGCTAACATGATGATCAACTAATACGAACGCCGAATCCTTTAAAAAATCGTCATTTAACTCATCTTTGAACGTTAGCCATTCCTCATTAATGTTATTTTCTTGAAATAAATATTTTACTTCTGTTTTTAGCGGATAATCTCGTTTAGGAATATTCAGTACTGGTAAGTAATTATAAGCCTTTGGTTTATTTAAACTAGAGTTTATATTATTTTGGTAAAAATATGCCATAGAAACAGCACATACTGCGGAATCCAAATCACAGGACTCGTTTCCCAAAACAATACAAATTGGTTCCTGTTAAAAAAATGTAAATATTTTGATAGAAATCTAATTATGTTTATTACCTTAGCATTATTAACGAATTTACGTGTTTGTTTTAAAAAATTTAACATTTTTAATTAATTTTTTATTGATATTTTTGTCAAAAATAACACAAAAGTCAAATGTAAACAAAAATAATGGCATTTAACTAACGAGTTGCCACACTTTTTTATTTAAATCAAGGACCGACTACTATGAACCCCTTTACTTCTCTAAACGGACCTATTCCATGTATAATACCGAACTTGTGACCAATGATTTGTTTTTGATATCGAAAACAGCATCAAAATATTGTTATACCTAGTATGATAGGTCGTGGAAAGACCTTTTTAATTGATGAATAATACAAAGCTGATAAAGAATGAATTCTAGTTGGAATTAATCGCCTTAAAATTATAATTCGGCTTGAAATATTTTAATTTATTTACGTTTAGATGTAAATCAAAAAGATTAGTTTAAATTTATTAAAATACACTTTATAAGATATTGAAAGCAAAGAAACAATTTTTTAACTGCTTTTATAACATCTTTGACACGATGGAACCTTATAGATGGCGGAGTCAATTAGTAAATTTTAAACCTTACTAACAGCAAATTAAATAAAAGATTGTAAAAAATATCATAACATTCAAATTATTCATAATAAAACATTTTAATTTTTAGTATATATAGTACATTAGCGTAATATTTTTCATTCATTCATTAAAATAATTATAAATTTATGTATTAAAATTACATATTTTTTATTTTTACAATTGTGGTTCCTCTGGTGCTTCCTCTGTTTCTCCCATTTCATCATCAGCACAATCCAAAGTTAAATCGTCCAACATTTCTGCTAAAGTTATACGTGGGACATTATCATTGAAACCCAAAGTGTCTCCGCCGTCAACTGGAATTTTCTTAGTATCGCGATAAATATTGACTTGTCTACGGTAGTCTGGATCTTCTTCCAAATCTTCCAAAAATTCATGATAATCGTTTTTACTACGTTCATCTGTAGCTTCATCTGCCAAATGGCGTAATTTCCATAAACGCTGATTCGAGCGTGTCTGGCGATCAATATAACATTTTTTCACCAAAACTACATCGGGAATTTGTTCGGCCGTAAGCTTTTCAAATTCGTTGTCGTTGATATTGGCCTCACCTATATTATAACCCAACACAGAATCTCCGACTTTGAGAATGTGACCTAAATGTGAACGTGTATGTATGGGATTGTCATTGATACCTAATTCAGAAGCTCGTACAACCCAAATATCACAGAGTACGTGACGGAAAGACAATTGTCCCTGGCCGGGGTAATATTTACGATCTTTATCCATAATAATTTCGACATCCATTACAACATACTCCACCAATTGCTTGGGATTGCAAATAGGACCGAAAGGAGATCGGTAAAATACTTGTCCAGATAGCTCGGCAATTTGGGCAGTCATAGGGTCTATTAAATGTATTCCACTCGTTACTTTGTGTATTAAACATATAGGAGATAGATTTCCCAACTGTTGTCGCAACTTCTTAGACAAACATACGACACTGTCCTTCGATACGGGAGCAATATCTACCGACCAAGTATATTTGTAATTAAAGTTGTTGCTGTGTATGTCATGAGAGATTAAACGCTTGGAAGAAGTTATTTTAACGGGAACCATTGTTTGTAAGAAATCAACCATTTTTCTAGCATGATTTTCATTTGCATAGTAGAAATCTAAACCGCCATGCATTGGTTTAATGCCCAAAGTATTTTCATGGGCCTTGTGTTTCAATATCAATTGTTCCAAGTAATAGAACGTTTTCTTGTTTTCAGCCCTTTGGCGAACCTGCACCATACAACGCCAGAAGTCTTTGGCCTCTGTACGATGACAATCATCACACATTTGATTCTGTATAGTGAATTCCACTATGAAAACTTGTTGGAGCACTGTGCCACCAGATATTTCTCCATGTACAGTTAATTTAACTTTAATGCGTTTAGAGTGGGCCTCAGTCCACACGAACCCAGCATCAACAAGTTTAACTTCTTTTAGTCCTTTTAACTTTTTAAGGCAAAGTGCCAACAATTCTCGGGATTCCAAAGCCGCTTGTATCCATTCTCCGGGAGGTTGCAAATAACGTTCACAATTGCGGCAAAAGTGAAGTACAGCTTGCTTAGGAATACCTTCGGTGATGTCAACGTGATTACGTAGACAAGTGACACACATATTGGAAGGATTTGGTTGGATAGCCACACCACATTCGCAACATAATATCACAGACTGTTGTACATCGTTGTTAGCTGTAGCATTTGTTGCGGTACCGCCAGAAAAATCAACATATTCCATGTTTTCGAAAGTCTACCAACAACTAAGTATTTCAATTTATGTTTATATTATTTTCAGCGAAATGTTGAAAATTTTTATATTTATTTTATTAAAATAAAAAACAAAAACACGTGCAGCACTGCTGCGGTTGAAATATTTATGTGGTTTACGTTGCCAGATTCACAATCACATTGTTGTTTACGTACAATTTTTAATAATATAGCCCTGTTCACGCGTCTTCGCATGCTACGCTTTTTATGCGTAAATTCTTTGTTTTCTTTTAACTTCGCGTTTTTTATTTATTTTTTCATTTTTAAACTCTGTTTATTCATACTAATAAATCAAAATCAGATGACATGTTCGTGCGCCGCATGTGACACTTAGAAAAGTAAAAAGTAGATCTACTTTAAGCATTCTACGCTTTTGTGTTTGTAACGTTCAGCATAAAAAACATTGATTCTACTTTTTTGACAGACGCATAGAATTTGAGAAAGCGTAGAACGCGTGGTATGGACCTCCAGCTTAATTTAGCAATAGAAATGCACAAAAAATTGTAACAGTCTGGTAACAATGTGATTATTTTAAACAGTATCGTCTGTTGATGTATACATAGACTTTTGAATATTCGAATAATCCACAAAATTGACGAAGCGACGATTTTGTATTAATAAAGTCGACTTCTTGAAAAAGGATCGGAAGAGTAATAGATTTTTTAGATAAAAGTCGAAATAAATCGGAAAAAGTAAGAAGTGGTTTAAATAGATTACAATTGGTGAGAAAATCTCAAAGTTGTCACTATAAGCATTTTTTACAAGATGCATTTTTTCAGGTGACTTCTCAACAAATTTTAATAGACAGAGGTACAAAGAAGGTAAATTAATTTTAAAACAGTTTTACTTGGGTACAAATTGGTCGTACCATGACATACTTAACTTATTCAGTACAACCTGGCTCGTACTTTGCAGTTTCCTTCTACCTTTGTACCTCATTCACCTGTGGCTTAAGCCAGCTCTGAAATGCCTCATGAAGGATTTATTTTTAATAAGAATTCCAAACACATCTTTCACAAAACAAAGTTTTGACAAAACACCAACAATATCAGTAACATTTATTTGAATTTCCTTGGTTTGTGCTCAAACTAAATAAAAGCTGAAACAGTTTACAAATTATATAATTTTATTCTTGTTTACTTTCTTTTCAATACTTCGCCGGTTGTTTTATAAATGCAGTTGTAAGGGAAACAAAAAATAAGAACAAAATAAAAAACTTTATTTTTGTTGTTTATAATAACAACAAAACAACTTGCACCATCTAAAACGACCCTAATTTACAAACATGATGAAATTATTTACTTCATATTGATAAATTTATATACCCATCCAATCGAAATTGAAAGACTTGTCATTCTGGTACTATAACTGTCAAATTCAATATAGAAAAAATGCGACAAAAAACAATAATGTCAGCGTTACAATCACCTTATTAATAAATCATTGTTTAATAACAAAATATATAAAGAAAATAACAGAAGAAAGGTTCTTTTTTTCATTGCAACCACAAAGAGGAGGATGGAATACGTCGATTTTAACGCAAAAGGTGCCAGAAATAATTATAATGAAGAAAATATCGAAATCAGAACAAGTACTATAAAATGTTGCGAATGTGGGGTATCCATACAACCCAATTCCCATAATATGTGCTTGACGTGTTTACGTGAACATATTGATATAACCGCTGGTATATGTAAACAAGTTGAACTGCAGTTCTGTAAAGGCTGTGATCGTTTTTTGCAACCTCCCGGTGAGTGGATAAATGCCAAATGGGAATCCCGTGAGCTGTTAGGTCTATGCTTAAAAAAACTGAAAGGTTTAAAAAATTTACAATTAATTGATGCATGTTTCATATGGACAGAACGTCACTCAAAACGTCTTAAGGTAAAATTAGTAGTAGAAGGAAATGCCGCGGATTTTTCTTCACTACGTCAAGGTATTATTATCGACTATACAATTCAGAATCTTATGTGTAATGAGTGCCATCGTGTGGAAGCCAAGGACTATTGGCGTTGTGTGGTTCAGGTGAGGCAGCATGCGGAAAATAAAAAGACCTATTTGTATTTGGAGCAATTAATTTTGAAGCACAAAGCTCATGAAAACACCTTAGGTATTAAGCCAGTGCACGGTGGTTTAGACTTTTTCTACGCTTCTGAAAATCATGCCCGTAAAATGGTAAATTTCTTAGAGAGTATGGTTCCTGTTAAAGTAACGCCATCAAGACGTTTAATATCACATGATCAAAATAGCAACATTCATCATTATAAATATACTTGGTCCGTAGAAATTGCTCCTTTATCAAAAGACAGTCTAGTTTGCCTGCCGCAAAAGCTCAGGCATCAACTCGGCAACTTGCCACCTTTGTGTTTGGTACATAGAGTTACTCATGGAATGCATCTGATAGATCCAATGACAGCACAATTATCCGAATTAAGCGGTCTAAATTATTTTCGCTCACCATTTGCTGCCATTTGTAATCCCAAGCAACTGATTGAATTTATTGTAATGGATGTTGAGCCATTCCGTGAAAACGATATTAAAAAAGCTGCTGGCAAGGGTCAAAAATCATGCCGCCATCAATTATGTGACATTTGGTTAGTGCGCGCATCGCAACTAGGTACTAATGAAAATATTACACATACTCGTTCACACCTGGGTCATGTTCTCAGTGTGGGTGATTCCGTAATGGGTTACAGCATGAGGGAAATTAATATCAATGAGGCAGAGTTTGATAAATTGCATTCAGATCAAATTCCCGATATAATACTCGTTCGTAAATGTCATGATCGTTCGGCCCGCAATAAGCAACGGCTTTGGAAACTTAAACACTTAACATATGGCCCGGTGGACGAACGTATCGTTAGAGATAAACTCGACTTTATCGAAGATTTGGAAGATGATGCAGAGATACGTAAAAATGTGAATATATATCGAGATCATACGAAAACTGTTTCGAATGATATTGACGTTGAAAAAACGGACGCAATTACACCTATAGATTTAGCAGAAATAATAGATGAACTTTCTATAAATACAGATGTACCATCTGCAAATGAGGAAGGTGCAATAGAAGTACATTAATTAAAAAATGTATTTCACACTTAATTTAATGTTTTAAAAACTAAAATATATATTGAACTTGGCTCCAAATCATAGTTTCAAGTAAAGTGTATATTTAAATTGATTGTATTACTTTTTAAATAATATAAGTCTACGTACAAATGTGTATTAATTTAAAAATAAGCCCTAATAAACTTTATCTGTTTTTAGACAATTTTTATTTTTTTCAAGCTTTTATTACACTTTGTTAAGTAAGATCACAATTTTTCGATTTGCTTTATACGATTGGACTAACATTAAACACAACATTGTTAAGGACACTAATCAACAAAATATTACATAAAAAAGCAATATACAGTGAATCAACTATGTTTTTTGCCTACTTTTTTTAAGAGAATTTTGTTTATAAATAAAATTCGAATAAACAGGTAAATAAATTAGAATAAACGGGAAAAAATTAAAAATAGATATTGTGTAAAATGGAAAAACCATGAAAAAGGAATATTTTTAAAGTGTATGTATTCACTTTATAGGACAATAAAACGGTTAAGAAATATACAAATTTGTACGTATTATTTCTAAAAATTGTTATTTAAATTTATAGGAGTAATAGAAATTTTAAATTTTATAAAATAATACAGCAATATAAAAAAAAATTAACAAAAAAAAAAAAGCAAAATACTAAAAATTTATCAAAAATCTCGTTAATTAATATCATCATTTTACTTTTTAGGGTTAAAAATTTAAATATAAGATATCCTTTAAAATATACAATAAACAAATTGCTTTATTTTTATGAAAATAATTGTTCAGATAAAAGTGTTTTCTTAAAATTTGTGAATTTTAAACAGACAAATTACTTAGTTGATTCACTGTATGTATATACAGTGACTTCCACAATTGTTCACAAAAACACAAAATTATAATATTTTTAGCATTAAAAAATTTTCCAACCCCTTGAAATGTCTACATAGGGGATTGTTTTCAATATTCCTTCTATTTTTTAAGATTCCTAAATTTTCTACATGAAATAATAATAATAATAATTCTACTCCAAAACATTAGTGAATTTTTAGTATTTCTTTAGTTGGAGTTTTCCGCTGATAAATGTGACCATCAGATCTGATTTAGTTTATTTTTACCACGAGTTTCCATTCCTTATACGTAAAATTTAATTGCTCTATTGAGAATTTCTAGGAGCTTAAGTAAAAAAGCCGATTTATCCCACGTTGGTTCGGAGAAGTTATATCGTAAGTATATTATATTAAAATTAATATTGCTAATCTTATATACATATATAAAGACCTATCACACATAACTTTTAAATAAGCTGATAAAAGTATAAAAAATAATAACATTAAACTATTATCTATTTCAAGTGTGAAGAGGTTTCCAAAGCAAAGTATAATAAGTAGTCCGACTCTCACATATAGGAAATTACTCTCTTACATGTACGAGTGCAGTGTGAATACGGCTATCTTATGAGAAATTTAAAATTTTATTGTTTAATTTTCTTAAACTGATTTTTTTTTTAAATA
Organism: Lucilia cuprina; assembly: GCF_022045245.1. Classification (NCBI taxonomy): domain Eukaryota; kingdom Metazoa; phylum Arthropoda; class Insecta; order Diptera; family Calliphoridae; genus Lucilia; species Lucilia cuprina. The sequence continues at coordinate 11,214,774 of NC_060951.1, forward strand.
TTAACATTTCATTTTTGTTGTTGTTGAAATTTAATTTATAAGCTGAGTTTAAATTTTTGGTATTGAAAACTCGAACAAACCATCAGTTGCGATGCTTTCAGGGACCGTAATAGTGAGGAAGTTGTGGATACAGACCTATCCTTAGACGGAGTACTGACACTGATTGACGTTCATGCTATGATTTTGAAGCAACCGGAAATCTCTGGCCTAAAGTGGTTGCAGGTGCGAAGAGGGAAGTTTATTCCTTCAATGGTCTTTAAAAAGAACACAGGGAGGGATTTCCGTTTTGCTGTATACGACAAGTCCCTCGAAATCTTGGATGGGCTGAGAGGAGTTGACAACTTTGGACTGTACGGTTTAGATACTCTAAACATGACAGATCCTAGGATCTGCAAATAAACCTGCATTATTGTGAGGCAGCTTCAACAAAGTTGGTATAGTTTGTCACCCATCCCCAGACGGACGTAGCCCTAATATAAGAACCATGGTTATATAAAAATATAGGTTTGCGGATAAGTGGTGGACCAGGGAACTACGTGGTCAAAGTTCGACAGTTAGAAGGTTGTGTAATATAAATCACCGGGTCTGGATGGTATTTTTTCTGGCAATATCTGTAATATTCCTGAGGATGCATTGGGAATTTGAGCTGATATTTTCAAGAGGTGTCTCCTCACGGGATACCTTACAAGAAGGGCATGTCACTCGAAACATAAGGATTTCAGGCCTATCAGCTTTTCGTCTTTTAAACTGAAGACCTTAGAACGTCTAATAGATCTTTATCTCAGGAGCAATATAGATACCCGTCTTACTAGCAACGCTCAGCATGCCTACCTATAGGGTAAGTCGGCTGAGAGTGCGCTACATGAGGTGGTTGAATATACTTTAGTCACGTTTCTGGACATAGAGGGCGCCTTTAACAACATTAGAATAGAAGGCATTAGAGAGTCGTTAGTCGTACTCGGAGTTCAGGATTTCCTAATGAGTTGGATAGTATCGATACATGACAGCAGAATTATTAACTCAACATTAGGGAATGATAGGATTCGGAAACGAGTTACCAGGGGTATACCACAAGCAAGAGTTTTATCTCTCCTTCTATGGTTACTGGCGGTCAACTCTATCCTGAGGATCTTTGAATCTTAAGGAAGGAAGATAGTCGTTTATGCAGATGACGTGGTGTTACTGGTCAAAGCTAAAATTTTTCTGACAATCAGTGAGGTCATGCAGTCAGCTCTAAGTGATCTATCAACCTGGACAAACCCAAATTAGGGTGGATCCATTTAAGACGGAGCTAGTTCTCTTCATTAGGAAATATAAAGTTAAAAGTTTTAGCTTGCCGAAATTAAACGGCGTTGGACTGACTTAATCAAAAGGAGCCAAATATCTAGGGAACTTCCTGGACCGAAAATTGTCTTGTAAGAAAAATATACACGAACGGTTTAAATAGGATTTCAATGCCTATTACACGTGCAGAAACTCTATTGGTAAGAATTGGGGTTTTGCGACCAGACATGGTAAATTGGATTTACACGTCGGCAGTAAGGTCCAATATTACCTACGGTTGGACTGTGTGGTGGGTAGGGATGAGGAAAAGCAGCTATGGAATAATACGTAGTAAAACTCAAAGGTGTGCTTCTATTGGCATAACAACCGCAAGCGGCATTGGATATTATTCTAAATCTGCTCCCCATTGAGAAATATGTTGAGAGTGTAGAGACTAGGAACTTATTTATACTGTTTGAATCAGCTCTAGTAAGATCAAAGCGGGTATGCCACATTAAAATAATGTACGAGGTAGGTCTAACAGGAATTGAGGGCAGTACGAAGGGTAGTTCTGATCATTTGGTTAAGACCCTGGACTTCGGAGTAACATCCTCAGTAGTGATTCCTAGTAGGGATGAGTGGGATGTATCCGAAGCACTGTTTGAGGGATGTGCAGTTTTCACTGACGGATCCAAGATGGATTCTGGCAAATGTGCCAGGGTTTATTTGGTAGATGACAACATAAAAGTGTCCTACAGATTTCCGGACGAATGTAGCATCTTTCAGACTGTTTGAATTAGCTCTAGCAATATCAAAGCGTTTACGCCACAATAGAATACTGTACGAGGTAGGTCTAACTGGAATTCAGGGCAGTACGAATATTTCTGATCATTTGGTTAAGACCCTGAAATTCGGAGTAACACATTCAATAGCGATTCCCTGTAGGGATGAGTGGGATGGTTCCGAAGTACTGTTTGAGGGGTGTGCAGTTTTCACTAACGGGTCCAAGATGAATTCTGGCACATATGCCGGAGTTTATTTGGTAGATGACAAAATAAAAGTGTCCTATAGATTTCCGGACGAATGTAGCGTCTTTCAAGCGGACATCCTGGCTATATAAAAATCCGTGATCATTAATAAGACACACATTACTAAGGGGTCGGATGTGATGATTTATGTTGATAGTCAGGCAGTGCAAAACGTTACATTCTAGCTTGGGACCTGGAAGAGTTAGTCAGGTTATACACATTAAGGCTGTACGTCACAGTGCCCCGATAGTAGGTTCGGTTCAGTAAAACCCTTCATTTGTTATTATTATAGGCTAAACACCGAATATTTAAAAAACTCCACCAAGCGATCCTGGCATAGTAGGTTGAATTGTAAGGTTCCTAGGACACTATGGTCAAAGTCAAATCCAAAAGCAACCAAAATGCTATTAGGACTGGACAGGAGGAGTATAAGGATTTTAGTAGGGGTAATAACCGAACACTGCTCAATTGGAGCCTTTAGGGGTAATGGGGCCGGTAACACACAAGATTTTTGCAGGTTGTGTGAGGACGAAGAGGAACTGGAGATAGTAGGCCATATTTTATGCCACTGACCCAGAATACAGAGTCTGAGACTGAAATGGCTCGGTAAAGGATTCCACGATGAACTAGGAGATATAGCAGGGTGCAATCTAGGCGACATTTTGGGCTTTAACAGGGGAATATTTTGGATTTTTAGGTAACAGATAATAATTAGGGATTTCCCTTTCTTTCCTTGTTCTTTTTGGAGGGAAACTCTTACTCTTCTCATCTCCCTCTTTTCTCTTGAGTTCTTTTTATTTCTTTAGCTATTGTTGCAACAATTGTATTCGTTATATTCAACCATGCCGAATCTTTTATATCAAGTTCACTCAGAGCAGTTGAATTACTTAAACTGGAGGCACAATGTATAATGCATGGTATAAAGAAAACAAGGTAACTCCGTTCTCTCTCAATGAAAAGTTTTTTGACGTAAATAAGAATTATTGAAATGTATTTTTTGTAAACAAATAAAGAAAAAACGTTGCCACACATGTAGTAGGGGAAATCATATTTAGGAAATTGGAAATAAAAAATACGTATAACTTTTATATTAATCATTTAAAGTTGTGTACACTAAGGATATTTTTATAAAAACAGTTCAGCTCATAAACGGACCACACTAAGCCCAACAAGTTCTTGTTTAATTTTATCTTATTACCACGATTTATTGGCATTAAACTCCAAAATAACACCTCTTGCAATTGGTTACGTTGAATTTTTTCAAACAAATGACAATGGAAGACATCTTTCTTAGAACGTTACTGCCGTTCGAAAATTCATATAATTTTCTTACTTGGATATGTTTGACAGCGCATACCGCAATCTTACCGGATAATACGTTCTGCAATTGGACACAAGATGAAGTAATGAAATTATGTTTTTAAGGAAGAATGGCCCGCACTACTTACAAGCAATCTTGGTCCGTCCCCAAGGACCTTTTAACATTTTTATGTTGATTAATATTAATTAAACCAACAGACACCTAAACATGCATAACGAAAAACACAGAAAAGCAAAAACAAAATAAACAACGCAATAAAACCAACCCACATACATCCAAATATAAGAACAGAATTCACAAAAACAAAACAAAATACATAACTCAATGAAGCCAACAGCATCCAAACATACAAAACAAAATACACATCTGAATAAAACCAAATACATATACACACACATGTTGTTGCTTTTTTAACATAGAATAAAAAAATATGTCTTTTTTAATGAAATTTTCAGAGGTCGTCGGATTTTTGCTCATATCTCCGTTATTTATAGACCGATTTTGCTGATTTTAAATAGCGATCTTCTCGAAAGCATGTCTAACAGAATTATTAAAGTTTCGGATCTCGCCGATATCTGGGGTCCTCTAAAAACTGATTTGAACGGACTGACAGACAGACGGACATAGCTTAATCGACTCCGCTGTCTATTAGGATCGAGAATATAATTTGACGGACATAGCTTAATCGACTCCGCTGTCTATTAGGATCGAGAATATAATTTGAGGACTCTACCAGCCGCAGTTTCTGAGATATGAAACTTTTTAATATTTAGTTTGCATGTGGGTGTGACACGTCGCTTATTTAGAACTTTTATTGAATTTAAAATTAACTTGTATAGTTTTATTTAAATTAAATTTACATTTACAAAATTGCCTTTGAACGTTAGTAACAAAACATAGTTGAAAATTTTTAAAACAGCTGAATGCTTTGCCGGCGTACAACCAATTTAAAGCCACCGAACTAAATATTAAGTATTGACGCAGTGACTGATAATGTTTGTCGGCGCAGGTCTTTGCATAATAGTCGTCGTTCGTCAGCCCTGGTGAATTTTGTGCATTGAATTTTAAGCATTTAATTAATAGAAAAATAAATAAAAACTATATTAAACAGATATATAAACTATAAATTTGATGAAAATTATTAAAAATTTAATGTAATAGTTAAAGCGAGTCTTTATTGCTGTAAGCAATGTTGTGTAAAAATACGTTCTATTCGTAAGATTTTCATACAAAACGAAGAAGAATATGAAATGGCAAAATTAAGCAATGTATAAAAAAAATTGAAAAAAAAATTTTCAAAGTGTGGTTGGTGTTTTAGTGGTAAAGAAATTCCATAAATTAAGTAAAGAAAAAGCAACTGGAAAACGTAAATTAAAATAGCATATGTAATCATCGAAGAAATAATAAATTAATTAAAACGTATAAGTGTGTTTAATAATTATGTTAATGAAAATTCATAAATAAAAATAGTTATTCTTATTTTGCTGAAATAAAAAGTGCATTAAAAAAATTGTAAATATTTTCAACTTTTCAAAGAAAAAATTAAGCCCCTCAATAAGAAAATAAGTGCAAAATGAAGAATGACGTGTTTTGGCTGCTAGAGTGTGACAAATAGAGTGCATGTGTTGTGACCCCTACTTGAAAAAATATATATTAGCAAAAAAATATATACATATATATGTAACTTTCAAATAAATATTTGATTAATAATACCATCTATCGACAAAAATAGCTAAATGACCAATTCTATTTAGCAAACAAAACAATAAATAACACAATTTGTTAATAAAAAAATCAAATATTGCAAAAAGGGAAAAATATTTACAAATTTTTATATGTTCAGTGTTGCCATGTTCCGAATAATGCTTTTACTTTAATTGTAATACGATACCTTTTCAAAAATAAAAATGGAAAAACGTAGTAGACACCCTTTTATGAAAAATCAACAGGCAAATAACGAAAAAATGATACTACTATTGTATTTAAATTATTAAAATATTGTTTATTCAAATTTAAAATATAAATATACGATTTGATATTATTAAACTTGATATTAAAGTTATAGTTATGCTTAAATGAAAAATCGTTTAGGAAAATCATTATTACCAAACCTAAAAACGTATAAAACAGAAGTTAATGATATATAAGGGGAAATATTAAATGTAACGAATCTAAGGAAGTGGCAATAAAAATTTACTCCCTTAAAATACAACTCTGACTTGGCAGCTTTTTAAAGTTTTTTTTTCTCACGCAATTATTTGCACACATACATGCTACATTATTTGTCTCACTCTTGCAGCCTGTAATTTCATATGTGGTCGTTTTTTTATTACTGCACAATTGAAATGGCGAACATATTTTGACAAGTCGTCAGAAAAAACATCGTCCTGTGTTTTCTTTGCAATATAGAGTGTTGAAAAAATTTTCTTTTGCGAAAAAAGTTAAATTTATATATAAATATTGCAAAGTCGCATTGTAATAATGAAAATTTTAGATATTTGTATGTCTAATATATGAAAAGAAAACTTTTGCAGACGTGCATATATATAAAAATAAACCCGAAAAAGGTGATACAAAAAATCGACGTCTGAGAAAAAATAAATTGTTGAACACAACGAAGTTGTAAAATGTTAATAAAAAAGTTAAATGTTTTAATATAATTTAATATTAATTATTATTTTTAACCGGATAGAGACAAAATACGAGTTGAAAATACTCCAATTTTTCTATAGGTGTATTGCAAAAAAAAAAAAAAAAAAACAACGAGGTCGTTTAATGCAGACTGACTATTCATTGGAATCACATGAAGAAAAAAAGTTTTACTGCATTATATGAAAGTTCGATAATTTTGCCGGTTATAAATATATATATATATGTATACTGAAATAAGCATTACTCAATAATCCATTAACAAAGCAGTTTAACAGAGTGTTGTCAATTTGTTGGTCTCTTTTTTCTGATCGTCTCATTAATTGGTCCTTAAATTGTAGAAGAACAGTCTAATTTAATGGCATTTGTTGAAATATCACACCTACTGACTGCGTCACCGCCGCTGCTGCTGACACATTCGTTGTTGCTGCTGTCGCTGTTCTCTTTTTTTGTTCACAAAGATGAACAATGAAAGTATTAGATCGCCTAAAATTAGTACAACAGTTTCAACTACGTCTACAAACAATAACTACTTTACAGGCAATTCCAGCAGTAGTACGACAACAACAGCAACATCATATTCATCAATATCATCATCGCCATCGTTGCCGTTGTCATCTTTTTCATCGTTAGCACCACTATCGTATTCAACCTCAACACAATTTACTGTCAGCGCCTTAGCTGCAGTGGTCAATGCAAGTAACCACTTGCCCGTTACTACGCCCCCCAACGCTGCTGCAGCAGTTGTCGCTGTTGCAGTTTCTTCATTAGCTGCAGCCATAATTCCTGATACACCAATTGTATCGATTGCAGGTTCGACTTTAAGTGAAATTACAACAACAACCACATCAACGAAAACAACACCAACACCTGTACCAACAAGCAAGGAGACAGATAGAAGCAACAACAACAGCAACAGAAACAACACTTTGAATAGTAATAGCAATAAAAATACAAATAGTAAAGATTTACAAAATAAAACACAGCCTTCGTCACCATCTTCCACTGAACATCCAACATCGTTATCATATTCATCTTTAAGAGGATCCGCAAAGGGTTTAAATTCAATGTCGGTTGCCAATTCTTCTGTTACAGGCGCATTAACGAACGCCTCAACTACGGCTGCTAATGCTGCTGGAGCTGAAATTGAAAACAATACGGTCAGCACGAAGCAGACAAAAGACAATTTAACCGGTAGTACTATAAAGGGGTCTTCTTCCACAACCAGTAGTGGAATAACAGTTATCAAATCTGATTCATTGCCAACAGCGACAGAATCGAAATCAATAACAGGAACAACTTCGTTAAATTCATCGTCTTCACATCCAGTAGTTGTTAATACTACTGTTTCTGCAAGCAAAACTGATGATATCAATGTCACACCTAATATAACTAAATCAAAGGTAGGTCTATTCTATGTTTGATCCAAATTTTTATATTTATTCAATCATTCTTTCATTGCACGCCCATATTTGGGTGAAATCGAACATAGAAACTCATCAGATACACACAGTTGTGAGTTATTTTTTTATAATAAAGAGTATTTTTTATAAGCAATATCATTTCATGTCTGTCTTGTCCTGCCCCTTTTAATATTGTTGTTTTATGCTTAACTGCTTGCAAAGGTCATAAACAAAAACAACAGTCGGCAATATCAAAATATAATTGTTGTTGTTAATTTATTATTGTTTTTTTTTTTTTGTAACAGTAAAACTAATATTTGGCAGCTGTTTGAAAAGAAAAACTTGATTATATTAGTCATTTTATTCAATGTGTTTAAATATGAAGCAGTTTAAACTTTTCTTCTTAAAAGAAAATAACAAGTGAAAGGATTTCTGATTCATTGATATACCAACTAAAACCCATGCCTGTTAATAGCACAAGAAATTATTAGATCGTATCGCTAAAGATAAATTTAACTCTCTAATGCTCTTGGTCGTTTAAAAATGTGTATTTATTGCTTTTAATAATTTTATTATATTATTAATTTACAAATAATGTAATGTTGAGAAGAAATTAAACTGTTTGGATATTGATTGTTTAAAAAAAATATATACATATTAGTTTTTTATCGAAATTTTGTTTAAAAAACTTTTGATAAATTTTATGATTTGGTTATGAATGTAGGGGTGAGTTACCGTTTTATTTTTAAAAAGCAAAATAAAATTTTATTTTTGTTAGATCAATATTTAATAGTTTGTTTATTAAGGTACATAACTTAAAAAGCATTTCAAATGATTTAAATGCATACATAGTATTTGTATTTGTTGTAACAGTTCGATTGTGGTCGATAGTTCTGTCCTGGGGAAAGAAACTTTCGATTGATTCAGATGTCGTAGGGTTGACAATCTTTGGATGAGTATGACACGGTTCGTTGCTATTTGATTTATTCATTTTTATATCCTATACCACTATAGTGGGGAGGGTATTATGCGTTTGTCCTGATGTTTGTAACACCCAAAAATATTGGTCATAGATCCACCCTCAAATATACCAATCGGCTCAGAATCACTTTCTGAGTCGATTTGCTGTGTCCGTCTGTCTGTCTGTGTGTCCATATAAACCTTGTACACACGCTACAATTCAAGATACTTTGATGAAATTTGGCACATACTCTTTTTTTGGTTCAAGGACGAACGCTATTGAAAATGGTTAAAATTGGTCCATTATTTCGCCTAGCCCCTATATGGCAAAAAAAAAATACTCCATTTTTTTAACATACTGACTGGTTATATTTGTTTTATTTAGAAAAGGCATATGGTTTTATATTAAAGAGGAAGTGTTAATCTACGTTCACACCTGTCAAATATTTGACGAAAATGACGTGACCCATAATATATCTTTGACGACATCAGTTCAGAACGTCTTTATTATTTGTTTCGACAATATTTGCAATTACAAAAATCATGCAGAATCCAAAATAAATTTACAAAAACTAGTGGTTACGTCTTTTTCATCAAATGTTTGATAGGTAGCATTTTAAAAATGTTTACCTGTGACCGCGATTAATAAACACATCTATTTTTTTTTATAAAAAATAAAAAAAAAATCATAAGCCTTTGGTTTGGCTATTTTCAATACAGCTGAGCAGACTAGCCCGCATTCCTTTGTTTTTAAATTCCTACAATGATTGGAATCTATAATAGATTGTAATTAATTTAAAATAATAGAAAATTGTCTTATTAGGAGTATGCAACACCTGTCACCAATACGTCTAATGAAGTAACTTCTCTCGCTCTTTCTCCTATAAAGTCTCAAAATATAGATTTATTTCCCTGTAGATATACGAGATGTAGATAATAAGATCAGAAAGTGTAAGATTATTTTTTCTTTTTTGACCAGTCGAGCTCAAAAACATACGATTTATTTTATGTTTACACGATTGCTTTAAAACAATAATAAGGTACAATGGAAACGCTGTTTTATACCCTACACCACTATAATAGGGAGGGTATTATGCTTTTGTGCTGATGTTTGTAACAACCAAAAATAGTACCCCTTCATTTTGTAAAACACTTCACCATGCGTTGAAAATATTTTGCTAAAAATTTTTGAAAATACAAAAACAAAAATTAGGTGAAGTGAAGGAGAAGGAATTTACAAAATAACCCTCTTAGTCTTATACCCTGCTTAAAATCGGCTCCGTCCGTTATCTGTGTATGCATGTAAAGCATGTGCAGGTCACAATTTTCAAGAGAATTTGATGAAATTAGGATCCATTATTTTGCTTAGCCCCTTACAGCTGTACCCCCGAATAATAAGGCTTTTGAGCTCATAATTACGATCTCATAGTTACGTTAAATATTCTATTGTGTCAACAATAATCGACAAAACTTAGTTTTAAAGAACTTCAAATGATGGGGCTTTTGAGCTCATAATTACGAGCGCATAGTTACGTTAAATATTCAATTGTGTCAACAATAATCGGCAAAACTTAGTTTTAAAGAACTTCAAATGATGGTGCCTAATTCGACTCGCCTGCAGAAGATGACTTAAAGATTCACTTAAAAAACTAAACAATTAAATTCTTGTTTTGTTTGTGTTTACATAAATATATACATCGCCGATCTAAAGGGACTTGTTTGTTTTTTAATCATTTCAAGAAATATAGAGAGCCATGCGACTGTCAAGTTTTCCATCCGTATTTTCTCTCAATCCCATCCCTTCTTTTAATACAAAATGTTGACAGGTCATGGGCGCTCAATTTAAGGGATCTTAAACATCAGAAAACAGTACTCAACTTCAAATAAAAAATATTGATAAAATGACAACAAACTATAGTATATGTTAGCTGTCAATTATTAATTATGGATTTTGAAAACCAGTCGTATATCATCTTTTAAGGGTCTAAAGTTTAGCAATATATCTTTAATTGTGCCGAAATTTCAATGTATTCTTTAGCCACAGGGTATACAGAGGCGTCACGAACAAACAGCTATTTCCCTCTCTTTCGCACAAAACGATTTCAATGTTTTCAACAAATAATTTCAAAATCAAACAAAAGCTGTATACTTTGAGCTTTAGCCACAAAGATCCTTAGGTTAATTTAGGTTAGGTTGATAGGCTATAATCGGGCCTGTTGTGCGCTCCTTGTATTAGAAAAAAGTGAACGTAATTCCTAAGAATCTTCCAATTAGTGTTAGTCAGGAATGTTATTTCCGGAATAACATCACTTCCTAGATACATGGATCTAACTTCGACGAATGCTTGACAGTGGCAAAGAAAGTACTCCAGAGTTTCACTGTCCTCTCTGCATGCTCTACATAAGTCTGAATCCCTACGTCTAATTTTGCATAAACGTGCTTGTAATTCTGTGTGTCCACTCAGATTACGTACTATCATACTAACTTCAGACTTGCTCATTTTGAAGAGTTTTTTCGTGTTGCACTCATCAGGGTCACCCCATAGGATTTTCGTGGTTCTACCCACTGTTTCATTATTCCAAGAAGTCTTGTAGGATTCTCTCACAAATATTTTTTGTTCAGCTTTTTTTTGCGTCGAATGGTTTTGCGTTTGCCAGGTTAATTGCCTCGAGCTCCCTTCCCTTTGAAGCTATTACATTCGCTCTTTCGTTACCGACTACTCCCGAGTGGGCTGGTCCCATATGATGTGAACCTTACCTCTGGCAGAGTATTCAGTTAAAGCTTTCCTACCATCCAATGCGGTTTTTTAGTTTTATCTCCTGATATCGCCCTAATTGTCTTCTGCCTATCGGTAAATATATTACGTGCTGTGGGCGCCATATTTATTCTAATCCAATTAACGCATTCCGTTATTGCTCGTACTTCTGCCTGGAAGCTTGTATTACGATTTGGTAAACGGTGGTATATATCTGCTTCTGGATCTATTCAAGATCCAGAAGCACAAAGATTCTTACTAGCGGTCGTAAATTGTTGGAATCTAAATGCTTAGTTTACCATTTTTTCCATAACAGAAATCTACAGAATAAATTGATATTCGCGATAATATTCAGGATTTAGTGCGTAGCAAAAATGCAGAAATGGTAAAGCTATCAGAATAGCACTGAATTTGAGATATATTTTCAGAGAATCTGACTCTTTCTTGACATTTTTAGATAGGCTGTCGATTCATTTTTTATGATCAGCCTTCTTCAGATAGATCCACTTGGCTCAACTTAGTTTTATCGGCAACAGAGTAGCAGCAGATATCACAGTGACTTCTTTATTTAATTCATTCAAGATGAGAGTAATATTTTCTTGCTACTGAGATGCACTAGATTTCCTACCAAACCACGAACAAATCTAAAATATAACAAATGTATCATCTGTCTTAAAAAAAGTAGAACTTTTAAAGGTTTAAATTCAACAAATAATTAAAAATCGCTTTAAAGATTATTTATTCTAAATTAATTAATAAATCTGATAAATGTTTTAAAATGTAGACTTGCAGCCTTTAATTCTATGAAAGAAATAACTTAAATACAACTTCTTCGTCTCAAATATGAATTTGTAACACGCAGTTTACATCTCTCACACACGTTAAAATTGTGCACAAAACATAACCGGAGAAACAAAAGCAAAAGTAAAATTTAAAATAAACACACATGAAAAAAGAAACCGCATATGCATACCGTTAGAGAGTTTAATATACTTGCTTTTAGTCGCTTATTTTTGTCAGTCGAAAAAACAAATTATAATTTGTGTATAGTACAGTTCAGAAAAAATAAAGACTAGAAATAAATTATTAAAAAAAAAAATAATAATAAACTATCGAAAACCAACTAAAGACTACATATAACTAAACATTGCTTGTGTAGTGTGTAATATAAGACAATAAATACTAACTTGTTTTGTTTTTAATCTTCTACTTATTAGAATTTTATGAAATTTATACTTTTGTTAAAAAAAAACGTGATAAAGTTCATATTCATTATTGAATTACATATATTTTTATAAAAAAATATCAACTAATCTAATTATCCTGTAAAAATTCTTACTTTAGTTACCGCACTTAATTTTTTGGTAAATTATTATTTTTTTCATGGAATTGTTTGCAAATTAAAGAAATATCCAAAGTAACGGTATAATCCAAAAAGAAAAAAAAGTAAAGTACAAAAAAAGTGAAGTTGTGTTTTGTCTTTTTTGTTTAATGTAACTCTTAACCTTGAACTAAATATACAGCCTTTGATAGTTAATTAGAAAGGCAAATAAATTTACATTTATTGAATACTTAAGAATAACCCAATATGATGTTAATGCTATTTTTTTATTATATATTTTTTTTAATTTGCTTTGATTTGTACAATTCATTTGTCTCCAAAATATTTTGTTTCTCTTTTGGCAGTTTTGATGTAAATGAATGAAATTGATAATAAATCTTTCCTTTTCTAATTAGATTTTGTTTTTGAAATAATTCAAACAAAATTTAGAACCAATTGGATTTAATAAGATTTATTGTATTCTGTATAAAATAGGAAATATTTTTAATTAATGAATTGAAATCATTTAGAAAATTTTTATTTATTTTTTATCGCATGTTTTAAGAAATTAAACATATTTTACCCAAGCCCCTTATAATGACTAAAGTTCTAACTTCAGTTTATATTTAAGATTTATGTTGTAATGTTGGTTACAATTATAGACATGACTAGTTCTTTTCTGTTCCTCTTATATTATGCTATTGCTCGGCGGAGCATGTGCTGAGTGTTACTCACTGCTTTCAAAAAAAAACCACCCGGTTTAATCGATAAAGTTGAAGATATTCTTAAGGTTTATTTCTTAAGCTTTTTCATACCTGACAGCAAGTGGATACCAAAGATGGGACACTGTCTCTTTTTCCATTTCATTACGACAAAATCTGCAGTAGTCATTGCATTTAGGACTAAGTCTTCAGTAAATGACACAGAGTCCTGACAATTAAATGGGTGCACTGTTTCATGAGGACAGTGCACCCATTTAATTGTCCCTATAGGCCCAATAACTTAACTCCCTAGACCTATGGCTAAGACCGAATGTGGTGGCACAATTTCTTCAGCTCCCAATAACTTCGCATGACACCAATAATAATTAATTTTCTAGGTCTATCTGGCCTCTATATAATGATCCCAGGTCAAAACTCAGTAATTTCAGGACTCTGTGTCATTTACTCAAGACTTAGTCCTAAATACAATGACTACTTTGAAGACAGGCAGGGCATCGGCTAAGGGTGCCTGGAACAATTCGTTACGGCCCTTAACTGTGCAGGTTGGAACGAGTTTGTCTGGGTAATTTCCTCTCACTATCCGAAATCGTGGGTGGATGTTAGTTGCACCTGTAGCCATGTATGGCTTCTGTAACCGCCGTTTGGTTCAATCCATTCTGCGCGTTTATTATCGACAATCTATCGACGTCAGATTGGGATGACGACCTGGATGTCTGTCGAGGGGAGGGGGTGGCTTCCATAAAATTTGATAGTTGGGATGGAATGGCTGATGACTTGCCACCAGGAATTGTCTAGCCAGCAACAGCATTATGCCGCTTGACAGACAGCATTCTGGTTTCCTCGTGCAAGTGATCCATGTTTGTCATATTGACACATCCGGTTGCTATTTGGAGTGCATTATTTTGGGGCGTCTGCAAAGGTCGCCATTGTGTGTCACTAAGAAAAAGGATCCATATTGGGGCAGTCCAATTAAGGAGAGAGCGACCAATTACTTTATATGTCGCAGTTTTTGTCTCCTTATTCATGACCCAGTAGTTGCTAGCGAGTGCTTTTAGGACTTTATTTCGTGATTTCACTTTATGGTTGATGTAGGTGGCGTTCGAAGAGTAGTTAAGATTTTCGAGTTCTGATTTTCGGGATACGTCTGCCTTCGACTAAGATATCGAGTTCCATCCTTAGTCCATGAATTGAATAGGGACACAGTTGATTTAGATGTTGATAACTGTAACTTGCGTTTCTGAAATTGGTCTACGATGGTGGCAAAAGTATTGGGATATTTTGGCTCTAATGTGGTTAATGTTAACACCAGATGAAAAAAACAGTACAATCATCTGCATATGACACCATCGAGACACCATGGGGTGGTTAGACACCAACGTGTACATAGACACGTTGGTGTTGTTGATCCCTGTGCCATATCTGATAAGATCGTAAAAGAGATAAATAAAAAAACTAAAATTTATTTCGCCCCTATTCTATATGCTCCATTAAAAGCCGTCCTTAAAGATGAAAAACTGCCTTGAGAATGATTTTCTTTCAGTCAAAAGTTTTCCGAGATAATAAAACGAAAGTAAAAAGTTTTTGGGATTGCAACAATCGATATAACCCGGAATATTTGATATCTACTCTAGCATATACATAATATTATTAGAAGTTTTTATTTATAATAAAATCCAAAGTGCTATTTATCTTGATAAATAAGTATCTAGGGGGCAATTTGTTTTTTGTTATGTATTTTTTACATGATATTTGTTAAAAAATGAAATTCAACATAAATTGGTTATTTTCTCACTTACTGTACTTTTTTCTAAACTATTTTCTTTCTTAAAAAAACAACTTTCAAATCCACGTCTCATCTCTGCTGCAAAAAACTAAAAATTTTAATTATAATCAATAGATATTTACAATTTTAATAAAAAACTATATGTTAGCTTTTAATTAATTATTATTTTTTTTTTAATTTTTAAGGACTTTTTATCTGAATCATGGGAAGAGAGCCGCCTCAAAGATTGGGATGACAGCAAACTCAAAGAATTATTAGATGAAGCCTATTCCTACAAAAATCCTAGAGATAAAGAAAATAAAAGTAAAACATTTTTGGTAAGTAAATAATTAGATTAATTAGTACAGGATATGAGATAAATAAAAAAACAATGATCACATCATATCAATAAAATATATTTATATTCGAAATACATAAATGTTGTTGACACTTTTTTAATCCAAACTTTTTTTTATCGCCTAGCAATTACTTGAAAAGGCAGAAAATGAGGATCAATCATATCCTTTCCGTGTAACTTCACGTGGATCGCGTAATTTGTCCAATTCAATAACGTCCAACAGTTATCATCATTATCAACATTCACAGAGCCATAATCATAATCGTTCTCATCATCATCATAAGCAGGGTGGATCTCTGCAAGATCTCTTAGAAATCGGTTTACATGAATCACAATTGGATTACGATCAAACATTTGGTATTGGCATCAGTGGTAATCAGCGCACACGTCGACAAAATCATAATTCAAGACAGAAAAAATACTCCTCGTCAGTGTCATCACGACAACGTGAAGGTGGTAGTTTGCCAAGCAACGTTAATGTAACACATCAATTGAACGTTGGCGGCAGTGGTGGTGTAGTTAATGATTTAGGTTTAATACAGCAAGAAGGTGGTACGCCAGGAACTGCCACTGGCAAAGCTAATAAAAAAGAACAAAGGCGTAACGCTTCAAAAGCTGCTTCCACAACTACGGCTGGCAGTGCTGAAATAAAAGAAAACTCCTGTTCAAGTAGTGTTGGAGAATCTGCTGTTACTAGTTCGGAAAATACAACAACCTCCACAAATTCCGCATTTACTGCTTCGGGTGGTGATTTCATCATTGACATGGGAGAACCCATGATGGATATACAGCAACAACAGAAAATTCTACAATGCAAGGGTCAAGATGCAGCCACACAGGTAATTTTTTTATTCAAATTCGATATTTTCTTTTTGTTTTTTTACATATATTTTTTCTTTCTCAAGGGACATCCATTTTACGAACGTTTAGCCAATAATGACAAACGTATACCAAGAGCCAATATTGGTTCAAAGAAGGGCACTAATTTTACTCCGACTACTTCACAGGTGTATGTCGATGAAACGGTACGTTTCAATGCATTGGAACAGAATGGTGGCACAAACAATGGGCCAACTTCATCACAAATCGATGCGAAATTTTTACCCTTAGACGAAAATTACAAATCCTGCAAATCTGTTTTAGGAAGCAATGGTGATAAATCACCAGAATTGCTTGCCAAATCAAATTCGGTATGTACTTAAGACTAATTAGTTTTGAGTGTCAATTACAATTATGTAAATTTGAATTTTTAGATTTATACAAAAATATCTTCACCTGCCTCTGCTGGTTCCGCTGTTTTGACTGGAACCACAAACAATATTACAACTTTGACACAACGTCAACTTGATGAGAATGGTAATGCTCTCAGTGAATTATATCAAAATTCCTCCGGTGCTGGTTCAGGACCTGGGGCAACTATACAAATAAATGCTGTCTCACCTACAGCTGCTAATGCGTCTGCCGCTTTATTGAATTCTTGCGGCAATGTATCGACCTCGGCCACTGTAACCATATCGCCACACACCGCATCAACCACAGTCTCAACTTCGGCTACAGTTACTACAACATTTACCTCTGGACCTTCGCAGGCGAAGGCTAAAGCTAAGAAAAAGTCCCAACAGGAACGCAATACGAAAACTGTAGATGTTGAGTCTGTAGCAGGTTATCGAGGAAAGGATCCAGTTGAAGAATTGGTTAAATATATTGAAAGTAGTGGAGAGGATAAACAAGCAGGTTCAGGCTCTAAGTCGGGTGATAAGAAAAAGGAACGTAAAAAGGACAAGGAAAAGCACCAAAAACTCAAGAAAAGTAATTCTCTGGAAGAATTGCGTAGTGGTGCTAAAATGGAAGTACATGAACTTAAGAGAACTGCAGCCACAACTGAAAGTAATGCTGTCCTGGTACGACAAAAAAGTAGTGGTGCTGGTGGCGGTAAACAGAATAAAAATAATTCATCTTCTACGGCTGATATCAACAAGAATTTAGAGGGCAAAAACACAACACAAACAGCAACAAATTCTCGTAAATCCGATCGCAGATCGTGGGGAAATGAAGACTTAAAATATTTGGAAGATCAACAGAATGCAAATTTATCAAATGAAGAGAAAACAGCCGCTACTGCTACTTCAGTATCAGCTAAAGAACGTAAAAGTAAAGTAGTTAGTGGTTGTTTGTCCACTTCTTCAAAGGAAGAAAAGGAAATGAAAGACAAAACTAATGAACGTAACGAACGCAATTTGGTCAATAACCTTACGTCCACAACTACGATACAAGTTGAAAAATCTGATAAAATAGAAAAAATCGAAAAAACCGAGAAATCAGAAAAATTTGAAAAATCGGACAAATGTGAGAAGAGTGAAAATAAATTGGATAAATCGGAAAAACGTAAGAAACATGATATTCCCCCAAATGCTGTTACTGTGGTCGATATTCTAGCCATAGAATCAGTACTACCAGAAACTGCCGAATTTCATGTGGTTACCAAGAAGAAAAAACCCAAAAAACAAAAGGTGATCAACAATTTAGAGGAAACTACCGTCACTTTCAATCGTACGCACAACTTTACCATGCAAAAAACAACAACATTTAATCAACAACAGCAACAAATGACTGTTCGTTACAAATATTATCATCATGATAATTCATCGAACAGTGGTATTTCAAATACAAATACCAGCAGTCAAAATAATCATCAGCAGCCATCGTCACAGCAGCAGCAGCAGACAAGCAATTTTAACACGAATGCTGTTGGTACAATCAATTCTCACCATCATCAACAGCACCAAAATCAGCAACAACTACAACAACAGCCACATAATTCAACTGAAAGTTATACTAATACTACAGATAAGTCTAGACGTAAATCAACTTCATCCGTGCCACCATCAGAAAAATCTGACTCAAGTGATCTCGATTCGGTTCATTCATTACCAATTGAATCATCCAACAAAGCAAATAATGTTGCTGTATCAACAACAACTTCGAATACAACCAAGGGAGGAGGAGGAGGAAATACGCAGCAAAGAACAAAAGGTGCTAAAAACAATAATAACAATGCAATTTTGGGAAATAGTAATTCTAAAAATCACAATTCACCGGCTCCAATTTCGTATGCAGATATTGCAAGAACAAATAAAGAAATTGCTGATGCTGCTGCCGCATCTGCTTCTGGTATTTTAATAAATAATAATGAAATGTCCACTGAATGCAGAAATGCTGACACTCTTGTACACAATGCAATGACAACAACAGAATCACATAATACCGATGAAAAGCCGGCGGCTATTGTCAACCCGACGACAACAACCGCAGCCACAGCAGCAAGTGCAGCTACTAAATCACACAAAGTTAAGAAATCGCAAATTAAACAAGATTTCCCTGAATTAGCCGGCACTTCTTCCGCTGCTCTCGCCGACGAAAAGATTCCTAGTACGAATGTAAATCATAAGACTATAACGTATTCTCAAAGTTTAACTGCTGTAACAAATCCTACACAAAACACTATATCAACTCAAAGTCATATTGCAGTTGGTGGTGGTGCTGCTGGTGGTTTTAGTTCGGGCAGCGAATCTTCGCCTTCTTCCTCTGACATTAATACCAAAGCCTCGCCAACGGAGCTGCATAAAAACATAATTGTACATCAACATGCCAATATTCCTCCACTTCAACATCCACAACAGCAGATTTTGCAAAAATCCAAAAGTGTTGAAAACGATTCCATTATTACTTCCACAAATTCTTCGTCATCGTCTTCATCTTCTTCTGCCATTTTTATGGCTTCTCTGAATAGTAACAACTTAGATCAGCAATATCCTGCCCTAGAAAAAACAGTCAAACGTCATAGTTCAGCCAATGTAACAATGATTGGAACGGCGGCAAATGCGACCAACCAGACGCCATTCAATTTTGCGGCAGCTGCCAAGCAACAAATTGCTGCAAATGTCTCTGAACAATATAATATAAATTCAAATAAAAACTCAGCCTTAACTACCTCAAATACTAACAATAACAATAACAGCAACACAATACAAGCGGCATTATTAAATAGCACCAGCTCTAACACAAACGCCAACAGCAACAGTGGAAACACCACTAATAACACTAATAAAAAATCCAAAGAAAAAACTCCACCACTACTTTCATCGACAAGTAATCCAACTGCTGTTGCAACCATACAACAACAAGTCAGCCAAGATAATAATGCGACTCCAACAACAACAGCAATATCGACATCTAATCCCAAAAAATCCAAAAAAGAACGTCAACAGCAGCATCAGCTGCAACAAACTTCATTGGACAGCTCTCAATCGAAACAAAATCAAAATAACACTAACACTTTACCTAATAAAAAGCCATTAAAAGCACCATTGAAATCTTCAAACTCATTGCCCCTGGGTTTGACAATATCATCGTCAACTTCTGCGGCTGCTGCCAGTGGAGCCAGTACTACGGCATCAGTTAATCGTCCTGCTGTTATCATACTTAATGATGATCGCAACCCTGTTAGCTGCACCGCAGACAATCAATTCACATTTGGCGACTTCAATGAAGAAGAATTAAAATTATTTGACGATGACAATTCTGCTGCTACTTCTGTTGAAAATCCCATTGATAATAACGATATTAATGTAAATCTAGCGCTGGAAGAGGACGAGGAGAAACACCAGCAAACTAGTAATAACGACACAGTAACAAAGTCACCACAATCCACAATGTATTTTAATGATTCTGGAGCCTCATGTAGCAATGACATGGTGAATAATTCAACTTCAGACATGTTATTAAGTTCAAGCATTGATGCATCGTCTCCCAATACATCATTCGTTGCCAATAGTCATGGTAATAATGGCGGAGGAGCTGTACATATGCCAGCGCCCAGTAATAATCAGTCCAGTGATAGTGGTATCTACACCGATAAAACAAAGTCATCAAATAGTAGTTGTAGTAACAGCTCTAGTAGTGGCATAGTAGGCAGCAGTGTTGTTTCAGCTAAACAAAAACAAAAACAACAAATTTCACCCACAAAGGAGGAAAATAAACTAAACACTTTTCTCTCGAATACCAGATGTGCTAGTGTTCATACATCAATGGATAATTTAGATCCACCACTACCACCGCCACAACAATTAGAGACATGCAATGATATAGAGACTGCTATTATTGCGGCAGCTCGTGCGGCTGCCAAACACCATCAACAACCGCCCCCAACGCATCATAACCAGCATCAGCAACAACAATATAAAAATTCAAATAATTCATCAAATTCTAGTTCCTTCTCATCATCGTCACTTTCCTCATCAACAGCATCATCATCATCTGCATACCAACAGCAACAGCAACAGCACCATCATCAGCATCAACACCATAACAGTAATATTAATAGTAATAAAAATTATCAAAATCAACACGGCAGTGGCAGTAGCAGTGGCAATGTGATGTCATATCATCAGTCCCAACAGCAATACGATGAAGACTATGATGATAACGATGATGATGCCTTTGCCAATAATACTCCACGTAGCCGCAGTCCTAGTCGTCCAAGACGTATTTCCATTGCAGGCGGTACAGTGGCCAACAAAGAGTTTGACATTCATTTTATACCGCCCACAACAATGCCAACAGCATTTAGTACGCAACAACATAATGACATCATTATTGATTTTATTGGTTCTGGTAAGTGTAATACAGAATTATTTCAATTACACCTGGTCCACACTAGGAAACTTTTGTTGAGAAACTTTTTCTTAATTCTCTTTTGAAGTTTCCTTAATGTCCACACATAGAAACTTTTGTTTCTGAAACTACGTGTTTATTGCATTGATTTGTTGTTGTACGAATGAAAAGAATAACAAAACAAAACAAGTTTCCGAGAACGGGAAACTCCGTACCAAGAGAGAGATGAATGATATTCTTTTTCTCTCTAACGCAAAAGTTTCCCAAAAAAGTTTCCTAGTGTGGACCGGCAGTTATAAACAAAAAGGTTTTATGGCCGGAGCCATGATTGATTAATGTCGAAGTTTTTATACAAAATAAAATTATAATTTCGTTTAATTTTTTCTCCGTATCTCTCTCTTTACAGCATGGGAAGAAGTCGCAAATAGCAAAGTTACAAAGGTCTACGATGGACAATAAATTTATTAAAAAAAAACTATGCTGCAGCAGCATTATCAGTAGTATTGTAATACATATTTCCTCCATCTCAATAATATCAACCTGTTTTTTTTATTGTAAACGCTATGTTTGGACTTAAAAACAGCCGCCTCCTAACGACAAAAATCAAGCAATTAACAAACAAAGAATAAGAGAAATAGTTATTTTTAACAAAACAACCGTAAACATTTTTTACGATTTTTTTTGTATAATTAGGCAACAAAACAGACAACGCAGAGTCAGTCGCAGTCTGTCTAAAACAAAACAAAACAAAAAAATAAGAAATGTATAAAGCAGCAGAGCACAGGAACAAAAAATGAGGAAAAAGCATTAACATTAAAAGCAACAAGCGTATGTATAATTTTATTTTTAAATAGTATTAAAATAAACAAAATTAAAATTTAAAACAAACATAAAGAAATTATAATAAAATTAAATATTGAAAACAAAAAAGGAAAAAAAAAAAAGAATTAAACTAAATAAACTAAGAAATAGAAGATTATAGAGCTGAGACACAAGAATTAGATGTAAAACGTATTTTTTTTTGTTTAGTTTTCTCATAACATTTTCTTTTTAAATCTTAATTTTACCACTTATTTTATTTAAATTAATAAAAAAAAAAATAATAATCCATTTTATATTTTAATGTTATTAAATTCGGATGCAGTCATGAAATAAAAGAAAAAAGAAACCAATTGTTTTTTAAATATATTATTTAAACTAATGAAACCAATTTATTTTATTTTTTGTTTTGTAAATGTATTTGTGTTTTTCATCGTAAAGACAACCCCAGGTATTTGAATATTTAAACAAGTTTTGTTTTTGTTAAGTTTTTCCGCTAATAGTCTAGCAAAAAGTTTCACATTTTATCAAAAAGATAAAATTTTTTATAACGAATTAAATGTTTTTATTAAAGGTTTAAAATTATTTTGGTAAATTTTATAATCGTTTGTATAAACATATACTAGTCCTTAATGTGGAGCAAAAAAAATTTTGAATATGCTTCACCGTTTGAAAGAAATAAAAAATAAAATTGTTTATAGCTAAACTTAATTGCTTTAATCACACTATCTCAACCCATTATCTTAACCGGAAGTTATGCGAAAACCATTCTGTTACTATAAAGAAATATCAGACATCAAGAAAATGCTTCAATGCTTCCGAAAAAGATAATAATTTCAAGTAAACGAGAGTAAAAACACTTGTCACTTTATATCAAAAGTGGACACTCAAAAAACAAACTTTCATTCACAGATATGCATTGACACATTTCGACTAGTTTCCTGATTGTCTGTTTTTAATCCATGTGGTGATGATTAACTTCCTTGAAGGACTCACGATAGTATGTTTTAAAGAATTTCTTCATTTTATTGCAATAACGTAAATGAATAAAACGGCTGCTTTGAATACATGGTTAAGGTCAGAGTAAAAATTTTATGATAAGTGAAGTTTTAGTGTCAGTTTCTCAATAGTTTATGCATAAGCAGCTAGCTTGGGTCCATTTATGATTAGTTCCATTGTGATCACTAATTGTAATCTAACAGATGTTTAAATCTGCTGCTTTAAATGTAGATTTAAGGCAGAGTTATGATTTAAAGATAAGTGATATGTTTTAGTGTTAGTTCCTCAATAGATTACATCCATTTTAAACAGCTTACTTGGATCCATTTATGTTTAGTTTCATATTTAAATCCAAAGTTTCCTGATAACAGCGATACAAAAACAAGCGGATAATTTGTAAATCAAAAGAAACAAATTCTTGAATTTGTTATACGAATGGGATATTAACAAGAACATACAAAAGTAAAGGCGAAAAAACAATGCTTTTGCCCAAAAACACATTACTAAAGTATTGTAGTTTTAACATCTTATTTTCGAATAAAAAACAAGCACTTTTTGAGGCAATACAAATGGAATATTAAAACATTGAATGTAGTCGCAATTTAACTTTTTTAATAATTTGGTTTATTACCAAAAAAATAAATATTTTAATGATTTTAAGAAATCTTTTGTAGATTTACAAAGTATTCACATCTATCGCCAATAGTAGTGAACATTTAGTTCTCTTGAAATTTTTCATTTCCCTCGAAGGGAAAACTGCTATCGTGAACTTGTTGTGAACAATTCATTCACAATAGTTGATTTTGTATATAACAGCTGTTCAATGTTTACAAAATTCAATCAAAATATTTCACAACAGCGGATTATTTTTCACGACAGTAAAGATAGTGAACGAAAAAAGTGAAAAGGTGAAAAGGCGATAGGGGTGATTATTTTGTTGATGAAAAACTGCCTCCTCTCATCTCATATTCGGAATAGAGGTGAATAACGACTAAAATTTTCCTTTTGATACAACTGTTGCTAAGTTGACAATCTATGGCCATTTGTAAGTCGGGTCATTATGGAGTATAGATCCAACTGTTGACAATCTATGGCCATTTGTAAGTCGGGTCATTATGGAGTATAGATCCAACTGTTGTGAGAGAACTGTTATTTTCTTGCAAATCGATTCGTTTTTGAAAACGATTTTCATCACTTTTCATCAAAAATACATTGAAGATTTCGCTTTAAGTTTTGTTTTTCAAAATTCTATTTTTTCAAAATTATTTTTTAATTATTTTATATGTGGTAATAATACCTGGTTATTCTTGTCTTCTTAACTGTATTGATTAACTCGGAGGAAATTTTTTATTTTAAAATTTAAGTTATAAGAATTCCTACTGAGTTATTCACCCCTATTCTGCATTTCATTTTGAATCAAACGCACAGAATCGTAAAGCATTGGAATGGCTTTTTCTTTTTCTTACGATTCCGTTTTTTTTGTTGGAATACTGCGTAACTGAATGCGGAAACTCAATCGTAATGCAGAATAGGTGTGATTAAAACCCGGCCAGGCAAGGATATTAAATTTTGAAATAGTACTAATTTATAAGAAAATGTTACCAGTTTTATGTTTCTATGTACAAAAATAATTTTCGCTAGACTGACTATGAAATAGTCTATAGACTAGACTATAGACTAGATTAAAGAGTAGACTATAGACTAGACTATAGACTAGACTATTGACTATACTATAGACTAGGCAATAGACTAGACTATAGACTAGACTATAGACTAGACTATAGACTAGACTATAGACTAGACTATAGACTAGACTATAGACTAGACTATAGACTAGCTATAGACTAGACTATAGACTAGACTATAGACTAGACTATAGACTAGACTATAGACTAGACTATAGACTAGACTATAGACTAGACTATAGACTAGACTATAGACTAGACTATAGACTAGACTATAGACTAGACTATAGACTAGACCATAGACTAGACTATAGACTAGACTATAGACTAGTCTATAGACTAGACTATAGACTAGACTATAGACTAGACTATAGACTAGACTATAGACTAGACTATAGACTAGACTATAGACTAGACTATAGACTAGACTATAGACTAGACTATAGACTAGACTATAGACTAGACTATAGACTAGACTATAGACTAGACTATAGACTAGACTATAGACTAGACTATAGACTAGACTATAGACTAGACTATAGACTAGACTATAGACTAGACTATAGACTAGACTATGGACTAGACTATAGACTAGACTATAGACTAGACTATAGACTAGACTATAGACTAGACTATAGACTAGACTATAGACTAGACTATAGACTAGACTATAGACTAGACTATAGACTAGACTATAGACTAGACTATAGACTAGACTATAGACTAGACTATAGACTAGACTATAGACTAGACTATAGACTAGACTATAGACTAGACTATATACTAGACTATAGACTAGACTATAGACTAGACTATAGACTAGACTATAGACTAGACTATAGACTAGACTATAGACTAGACTATAGACTAGACTATAGACTACACTATATACTACACTATATACTATAGACTACACTATAGACAAGACTATAGACTAGACTATAGACTACACTATAGACTACACTATAGACTGCACTATAGACTACACTATAGACTACACTATAGACTAGACTATAGACTAGACTATAGATAGACAACAGATTACACTACATACAAGACTATAGATAAGACTTCTGACTAGGCTATAGACTAGACTAAAGACTAGAGTGTATACTAGGCTACAGATTAGTCTACAGACTAGACTATAGACTATACTATATATTAGACTACTGACTAAGCTACAGACTAGACTGTAGACTGTACTATAGACCAGATTATAGACTAGACTATAGACCATATTATAGACTAGACTATGGACTAGTAAAGTACTGAAAAAACTATAGAATTACCAAAATTCCCATGTCTGACTCCGGTCCTTATTTTGTTCCATAATGCAAATTCTCTGACGAACAGCAGTCTAATTTTGTTTAAGGAAAAGAGAACATAAACTTATTTCGTTATTTTGTTTTTAGATTTTTTTTTTAATTTGATATTAATTTTGGATTTAAATTCTTTGACTTTGTTGTTGTTTTTGTGCTGTAATTTATGTTTAGTTACTTAAAACGTAAGAAATATAAAAAATACATATATTTTTAAAAATAACACACAGAGAAAAGAGAAAAAAAATAATGTTTTCTTGCTTTTATATTTATTTAATAAAATTAAAATATACAATATAGATAACTATATAAACTAATAATTAATTAATATACATATAATAATAATCTTAAACTAAAATAAATTATATTTTTATTAAAACTAAAAACTGAATTAAAAATATAAAACAATATATAAATATTTAAAGAAAATAAAAAAAACTCACTTTTTTAGATTAACTTGTATTACACTTTAAATTTAATAAAAAAAAACAAAACAAAAGAAAAAAAATAAATCAAATTTATAAGGCATAGAAAGCTTAAGTTTATTACTTTAAATAAAAATGAATATAATTATAAATATATATAAATATAAAATAAATTTAAATAATTATATATATATATATATATAAAAATAAAATAAAGTTTCTTAATATTAAAAAAAAAAAATAAATATTAAAAAATATATATATAAATTTGAAAAAAAAAGTTAATTTTTAGTCCCTTATATAAATATTTTAATGTCCTAAAATAATATTAATAAAATTAATAGTCATGTAGATATGTATGTGTAACAATCAAAACAAAAAGATAAAAAAATAAATATTAACAAAAGAATAAGATTAACAAAAATAAACTAAAAGAAAATATATATTTAACATATATTCATAAATTTTTTTTAATAAAAAAATTAATACAAACCTTTGCTAGATTTTCTTAAACTAATGCTTATACTCGATAATAATCCTACATTATAATTATTATTATACTAAATTAATAATAAACAAAAATTAATATTATAAAATTATTTATATAATAAAACAAAGTCCTTATTTAAATATGTAACTGAATATGTTTTTGTTTTTTTTTTTTCTTTTTCTCTTTTTTTTTTTTTTTTTTTGATAATGTAAATTCTTTGATTTTGATTATTATTTATTTGAGTACGAAATTGAATTTCTTTTAGTTTTTATTTTAATTTATATAAAAAAAATACAAATAAAATTCAACTTTTCTATGGAATATGTAAAATTTTATTTTTTTTAATAATTTTATTTTTTTTTTTTATTTTTTAACCAAACTTGTTCAGAAATACTTCACTAATGCCAAGATTCTTGAAACTAGGAGCCTCAATGTCCGACAGAGACATAGACATCTTTTGCGGAATACCGCTAAAAGCTTGCAAGACCATAATAGATGGAAAGTTCTATGAAATTTCTCAGACAAGATGGCGTAATGAACCAACTTGTATCAATACAAGGAAGATATGGCCAAACTTGGACAGTAAACGCACGTCATATCTTCTACAACTAAACCGCCCTCATATCAGCAACCTTGTTGCTGTCATTACGGGGCATATCTCATTGGGAAACCATGCAAGAAGACTTGGAATTCCCCACAACGACTTCTGTAGAAGTTGTCAAGACGAAGAGGAGGAAGAATCCATCGAACATCTTCTCTGTCAATGCCCGGCGCTAGCGGACACTCGATCCGTATATCTAGGAAAACGACTATTTGATGACTTGTCAGAACTATCCAATCTAGGACTGGATAACATAAATGCCTTCATCAGGCACAGTAACTGGTTTTAGGACCACCAAGCCATAATTAAGGCACTCACTAGTCCGCAAGGACAGACCTCTCAATCTTCTCCTCCACTTCAATTTCTATTCTATGACTTAATCCTAAACTATCTTCTTCTATCCTCTACCCTCTTTCTTTTATATTTTATCATCTTTACAGGTATCACAAAGGGACCAACAGGACCCAAGTGTGCGTCTTTGCAGCCTGAATACCTAACCTAACCTAAGATTCTTGAACAACAAATACTTGTAATGTTGCAATTAATTCTCCACCTCAATTTGTTGTTTTTGTAGCAGCGACACGTGTAAAGTCGGTGCTTCTGTGTTGACAATCCTTGGTCGTTGTTCGTTGAACTCTGAGTCTTTCCGGTGCGAAGAACCGATTGTCGTGGGAACAACCTCATTTTTGTGATTTGGAAACATTTCTAAAGATTTTTCAAAGAAATGATTCTTTGGCACTAATACGTTGTAACAAAATGCAATGAAATATTCTCTCTTTCTCTTATGATTCCGTTTTCAGTTGGAATGTGTGAAACGTAAACGAAATGCAGTTTAGAAGTGAATTAAATATCATGTACAACCTCTAGTTTTACATAATTTTTAAATTTGTTCCCAACATTTATGCCAATCATAACAATAACAAACAAAAAGTTAGTTCAAAACTTCAAATTCGAAAAAAAAAAAAACTTAGAATTCGTTTCAGAATCTTTTCATCACTGAACTACATCTGTGTTTAGACTGCGATGTTGTTGAAGAAAATCTTCATTAATAAAAAAGTGTAAATGGTAAAATAAATAAAAAAATATTTATATGATTCATTTTTGAACTGCGCATTTGATGCAACACAGTATTGCATTCCAAACTTTTGGAAAATTTCTAAAATTTATTTTTAAGCAACGACACAAATGTACTTAGAGATTCTGAATTTGTACCTAAATGTTTGACAAAGAGTCAATGCATCCGAAAATACAGTTATTTTCATCTATATACGTCTAACCTCCTGTTTGGCTCTATTTCATCTTTTGTCACGGATGCATTCTTTGTAAATAAGGGTGAAGACAATCGAGTGGATATTTAAAATACAAACTTTAGCTTTTTGCTCTCTTCGTAATCTATGGGGTGACGATGATGGACTTTCTCCTAGCACATTTTAAAACAGCTAGTCACTAGAAGTAATCCTAAAAGATAAGATAAATAGGTAGTTCGGGACTGTCTAACCGAATTGCAGGGTTCAGTTCATAGAACATTAATTTTTTTTTTTATAAACAGTTAATTTTCATAACTGGGTACAGTTCATAGAACATTAATTTTGTTTATAAATTAATAATTCCGTATTTACTTTTTCTGAATTTCATTCTGATAAAATGTTAATTCCATAATAAGCCAAAGTTTGCCAATTTTAAGGAGGTTGTTTCACAACTACATACTACACAGTCGTGACATATGTTCTCAAACCCAGCAAAAAATGATGTCACGCTTTACATACGACATCTTTATCACATCTAAAAATGCGATAACATATTTTTCGCCTTTATAAACGAAATACTTCTTAACAAATGAAAACCCACATAAAAGTGAGGAAAGAGATGTAAAAAAGTTGAAGTATATCATAAGCATGACATTAAAAGAATGTGGTTTATTTTAACATCTAAATATTGAATTTTTTACTTTTAAAAATAAGATTAGATGTAGTTCAAAGTTGTCAAAATTGAACAATATTCTTCCCAATGACACGCTATCCAGCAAAAAATTATTAATGTCATACTTTACAAACTTCATCTTATCACGTCTAAAAATGCGATTACATACTTTTTACTTTTATAAATCAAATATTTCCTTACAACTAAAAATCCAGTTAAAAATAAGAAAAGAGAAAACTCATTACAAATAACATATTTGAAGTACATTAAGTTTTGGTGAAAAATCGGTGACATTTTCATAATAGTGTCATTAAGAGAATGTGTTTTATTTTCGACATCCAAATACATATATGCTTCTTAAACTAAGAACATCTCTTCAATGACACGCTAATGTAAAATTTATAGGTTTTTCACTTGAATTTGAAGCACTTCGAGTTACTATGTAGTTCGGATGAAAAGACTACATACTTTGGTAACTATATTTATTTATGTATGTTTATGCAAACATATGTACATGTATATGTACTTACTGTAAAATGTAGTTTTCAATATCCGTTTATTTTAAAAGTATTGCATACGTTTAGGCATACTATAAATATTACCAATTACAAAAAAAACGTAATTTCGCGTAAAATCAGTTGTAATTCAGATCTGAGTTGGGGAACAACTCTCCCGTCATCGTTTTTATTTCCTTAGGACGGTCAGGCTTGTGCTTGTTGCTGGGCTTTCGACTGTTCTAAGTTATGCGTTGTCTTCATTAAACGCGTTCTCTCGTTTTACCTCAGAATGAGGTTATGTTTTTAACTGGTGGAGACCATAAAATACTCACGATATAACCTGGTGGAGACCATTTAAACTCAAATATATACTGGTGGAGACCATTAAAAATCTAAAAATTTTTTCTGGTGGAGACCATTAGTACTTTTGATGAAATAAAGTCCGGATACTCAAACTATATACATAGGTCGTTTGGTGGGGTTTTCTCTGGACAAACGTGGGATAACCTGGCAATATGAGTGCTTAATGCACCGCCATCCTAATTAAAACCCCAAAAAATTTCGCGTAAAGTAACATTTTTTTAAAATTTTGAGCGGGTTTTTAAGTTGGCAATTAAAATGTCAATTAATTGTCAGATTAATTAATATAAACATAAATTTAAATTTAATCAAAACAATGCATTTCTGTATTTCTGGCGAGGTTTCCTGCTAGCTTGGCATGTGTAGACCTTAGGCAGTTCCAAACCTACTTACCAGACACAGAAACAAACACTAAACAAAAGATAAAACTACAAATACATGAAACACTGAAACCAAAAAACCAAAACTATTCTGAGACAGCTGTTCGTCTCTTTTGCCCCGACCTTGTCGTAGCTGCATACGCCTTAATTTAAGTATACGACCCAATTGCTATTATATACCTACATACAAATAAACAAATCAAACAAAAAGGGAAACATTCTACAATAACCTCCTCTTGAGTCCGATCCATCCGCAACATGTGTTACACACAAGAAGAAGACAGCTCTAAATATAATATGAAATTAACGAAAACTTGAAAACAATATGAAAAAAGTCGAAAGCCAGAGATCAAGTTATACTTTTCTAAAGAGTAAAGCTTTACCTAAGAATGTCTTCGTCATATCACATATATACTGAAGATTAAAGATTAAAAAATATACCTTTAGACGATAACCAATATCGCCTAAAAGTTTAAACTTTCCTCTTCGAGATATGTTAAATTAAAGCTTTAAGCGTTATTGTTATTTTATGACAAATATTTCATCGGTTGATATCTCGGGCTATATAAAAGATATTTAAACAACTCAAAAAGGAGTTTTGTGTGAAATGTTATGAATACATTTACATATAAAGCTTTAGTTTATGGTCTCAAAGAAATAATCAAACATTTTAGAGTTTAAATCCTTATTTTAAAGTCGTAATATTAGGCTTTCAAATAGTATAACAAAACATATGGACTTTTCAAATTTTATGACATGATATCTCAAAAGTTTGATGTGATGGAGAAATTTAATGGTCTATGGATTATAGATTTGTTGTATTTT
Organism: Lucilia cuprina; assembly: GCF_022045245.1. Classification (NCBI taxonomy): domain Eukaryota; kingdom Metazoa; phylum Arthropoda; class Insecta; order Diptera; family Calliphoridae; genus Lucilia; species Lucilia cuprina. The sequence goes on from NC_060951.1 coordinate 11,246,309, forward strand.
TTATTAATTCTTAATTTCTTCATTTTTTTGCTTTTCCATTAAGAATTTTGTTAAAAATAAAAGTAATTTTTTGTTATATTAATAAAGAAGCTTATGTTTGGTTGTTTATTTGTTTTAAACATATTCAGTTTTATTTTAATTATTCAAAATGTAAATATCTAAATAAGATTAAAAAAAAACTAAATAAAAATGATTTATATTTATGTTTATGTCTAAGATATAGTTAGTAATTTAAATATTAAAGAAAAAATAATTTATTAATTAAAAATAAACAAACACAAAGAAAGTAAATAAAAATTAAAAAATATATAATAATAGAAATTAATATTGCTAAATACATAAATGATAAATGCATTAAATTAAAAATAATTAAATAAAAATGAAAAACTATATTAATTAAAACCAAAATAAAAATAATTTGTTTTTTCCAATTATTACATATTTGACGAAAACTATTGCAGAATCAAGGTAAACTTAGTGTCAAACAATTTGAAATAGGGAAGAACACATTTGTTGTTGTAGTTGTAACAGCTGAAACTAAACAAGCCAAGAAATTGGGCTACTCCAATAGGGTTAGTCCATAAATCCATTGGGCTAAGTGAAGTAGGGTGGGCTGGACAGTTGAATGTGTCGTGGGTATCATGAGGACCCTGTTCACGAGCTGGGCATATATTGGGGACGGCTCGGTCTATGCGGGACCAGTAGGCGTTGAGCCTGTTTGTCCATCCCGATCTCAGTTGTGCCAGAGCAACTCTTGTTTTCCGGGGCAGGTTTTTTTCTATTTCTGCTATGGGCGGTGTGCGACCTTCAAGAACGACATTCATGCGGCAACCTGAAACCGCGGTATGGATGGTGTCTCTATTAATGTCGTTCAAAGCTGCTGTATACGAAGTCCAATCTAAGGGATCCTGAACATAACTTCGTATGCTCTCTTTGTATACACGAATGTCCTTCCTGACATGCCTCGGGGTAGCATCCAACTGTGTGATGTTAAAGTTGGAATGACTCCTCCGGTGACATCCCAGGAGGAACTGTTTAGTCAGCATGACATTATGTTCCTTGACTGGGAGGACCATCGTTTCCTCATGTAGGAACTCATTCGTCATTGTCATTGGTTTAAACATCTCGATAAAATTACCCATTATACTAGTTAATCAAACCGCATTAGACTTTTAAAAGTCCGAATTTATATTAAGAAATTTCTTTACAATTAATTCTTTTCGTTTATTTTTCATTTAATGTTTACAATAAAATATGTAAAAAATCAAAATTACTAAAAATAATTTTAAAGCAAAACAATTAATTATTTAACGCTTAAACAACACGTGCTCTTAGAGCAATATTACTGGGTATTTCAATATTATTTACTTTCAAAAGTTTAACTATATTTCGTAGAAATTCTTGTGACACCTTTAATTCATCGTCTTCTTCTAACAGATTGTAAAGTTTAACAGCTGCTTCATAATTATTCGCTTTAGCAAAGTTATTCAATAGCATATTGTAAATATTTTGCTCATTGATGACACGATTTAAACCACGTGCACCACGCGCCAAACGCAACAACGTACGAACAGCACCTTCCTGGCCCAAATGTTCACAATTACGCAAAAGAAGTTCTTCATTAATACGGAATTCGGGATTTATTAAAAGACGTCTCAATTGATTATCAGAGCCGGATTCAGCAAATGCCAACAGGAGACCACTATTCATATTAACAACACCATGAATTTTAGTGATTATTTCAGTTATATCACCCAAGAGTTTTTGTGCCTCCTCGGGACTACAGTTATATTTTTTAGATAGTTCCTCATCGCCATTGCACAAACGCACTATAAGGGAAAGTAATTCAAATTGTAGGGGCGTATGTTTGAATTGTTGTGCCAATTGTTTGAATTCCATTATGGCACCGTTGAGGTCACCCCTCAGTAAACGTTCTCGGACTATAGGTCCTAATATGGCATTGTGGGTACGGCAGTAACCCAATTTTTGTAAAAATGCATAAGTCTCGCGCGTGAGATTACGTTCATTAGGAAGATCTTTAGAAATGGCTGCTAAGTGAGCCACATTTGTTAGCAAATTCCATACATTTTTCAAAATATAATCTCCGCCTATTATCTGGTGTTTAAGTGAGCGCTCTTCCAACAACTTCTTCGCAGTGTCCAGCTGACCACATTTAACTAAAAGGGTTGCAAAATCCACATGTTTGTGTTCATCAATTTGGAATCCTAAAAGTTTTATAAAAGATAGCATTTAATAATGGAAATAATTAACACTTAATACTGAACACCTACCAGGATAGGTTTGTTGCAAAACTTTAAGACTTTCTTGTGCTTTAGCGAGATCGCCCAATTTTGTATACATTTCAAATATGCTTGCCAGCATACCAGGACTAGTCTGCACCTTTAACTTATCGCATTTGTTTTTGATTTCTACAGCACGTTCCAAACGGTTGTCTCGTACACAAACCTGCAGCAAACGTCTGAGTACACCACGAGTATTCATTTGTTTCGACTCCAATTCTACTAAATGACATTCTAATTCATCAATATTCATATCACGAGGATGTTTTATAAATGAAGATGACATTACGGAACCATCTTCTGTACTGTTGGCTAGAACTAAATTTCGTTTTGTCATTTCTTTTAATCTTTGATTTATTGTCGTCGAAACATCTGAAGGTTCAGAATTGTTGGTTGTTAATAGAGTTTGTAGAGTTGTTACTGCTGCTGGCGATATATGCAAACCAATTTTTTGCATTTCGTTTAATAAACGCTGTATGCTAAAAAGATCCCCTAGCATACGTGGTTGAGTTGATAATAGTTCAATCAAAAATTGTCCTATGAAATCCTGTTTTTGATCGATATTTTTATTCGATAAAGCATTAAGCAATTTGGCAAATTGATGATATCTTTTGGTGGCTCGCACATGAACAGCAACACTGCATAGCGGTGCAATTAGTTCTGCAGTATTTATTTTAGTCGTATAGGCTTCGACGAGAGGGGTAACATCAAACCATTTGTTCTGCGTCAACATGTGAGAAACAATTGGCGTTAGCACCAAAGATGTCTTTAGGCCAGCATCTTCCAATTGCTTAAGAGCCACTTGAGGATTTGTTAGAATAATCGATAATCTGGGTAGAACATATTGCACTATCGTTTGATGATCACATTCAACTTTAAAATCTTGCATAATTTTCAATGTACGCAATATGCCCGATTCGTTGTGTCTTCTGAAGTTATACATCATTAAAGGCCAAAAATAGTGTGGCCTAAGCGGTTGTTCTCGTTTCACTAAAGCCTCAAGTATGGGTAAAGCCATAGGTGGATTACGCTTTAGCGCAATTTCCGCAGCTACATGCAGAGCACGCGTGTTTTTATTAGTATCTTCTAGTCGAGTGGCAATTTCTATGATTTTCGTTAGTTCACAGTCGGCTCTAAAAAGTGCGTGCAACAGAAATACTCCATATGTATCAATATCTTGATTTTCTTGGAAATTAGGCTTTGGTAAAGTATCAATTATGCAGAGAGCATAATCCAGTTTGCTGCAATGGACAATTGTTAAAGTATTTATTAATTGTAGCTGCAAGATTTTACGTTGCAATTTCATTTTAATTTTATGCACTACGTATATGCATTTTGTGCAATAAGATACACCGATTTTTTAATTTATTTTTACCTAGAGTTTTCTGAATAACTTATGTAAGTAATTTAAAATACTTACTTATTGTGTAATAACTCCACACATATTCTTCGTAGCGATATTGGTACTTCTGGCCCTTTAAGATAGTCCGCCTTAAACTCTTTCACTAATTGGCTAATAAATTCTTGAGAAATTTTCGAACATGCCGTTATGCTTTGCAACATTTTTATCACCTGATACGACTTAAATTGTCCATGATATTGTAGCAATATATTTGATGCTTTTGCTTCATCTTCATTTTCCATATAAGCCACAATTAAGGTTGATTGTGTTTCAGTACTTATAGACAAACCTGCGGCATGCATACTATCTTGAACTGTTTGGCAACCGCTCATATCTTTGGCCCGAGCATGAGCTAACAGCAGAGAATTGAAATCGTGTTCTGTAAGAGCCATTTGTAAGGAACGCATTTCCGATAAAAGTTCGGTGGTCAATTTAACATCTCCATTAGCCCCAGATACTTCCAGCAGTTGTGACAAAATTTCATTTGGTGAGCCGTTATGTTTTTCATATTCTTGCAACAATATTTTATAGTCTTTTAAAGGAGCCCGATTGAATTGAAAAACTTGCAACATAGTGTGATAATGTTCTTTTGTAATCTGATTGGTTTGTTGTAAAAACTGCCAAATATTTTGGAAATATAAAAGGCGTTCGTCAGCCGTCAGTGAGGGCATTTCGCAGCCACATAAATTCAAAAGAAATAATCCTTGTTCGTGGGTCAACTTTAAATTAGGATTTGCTTTAAGTACATCCATTAAAGGTTGTAATTGATCAATGCCTATGAAACCATTCCACTGATAAGATGACTCCAATTTACCCATAACATGTTCAAAACCATATTTTAAAGATCTTTCAGCATGTTCCACAGGTTTAGCTTGTTGACTGGCATAACGTATGCAAGATGTATACGATAATATTGGTTTTGCATGCAGCACTGTTGATCGTCTCCCACAAATATCCTCAAAGGTTGCATAACTACGGTTAATGACCGCTTGTGTAGACAATCTCTGTGACAAAGTTTGCAGTCTTTGTAGCGCTCGAATATGATGAATAGGTCGTATAAACATCTCGTTTTAATTAATACTTTTTAATTTAATAATTTTAAATAAAATATCACACTATTAACTAAACCAGTCAACAAATAATAAAATTTCCGGCATGATGGAATAAGAAGGTGAAGTCAATTCTACAAAAACAATAAAAGTTGTATACTTATGTCAAAAAGTGTATATGTTGCCAGAGAGGCCTTTTGAATATATAGCGTAAATAACGAAAATCCCACATGCCCAAAATTTCTCCACATAAAACAAATATATATTAAAAGAAGCAAATTTAGAACATGTGTGCATCTTTTTATTACCATTGCCATAATGAATTTATAATTCATTAAAATAATAATGTTTTAAATGCGTTTTAAAATATACCAATGAGAAACGAAGACACCTTATGAACCGAAGTAGGCGGAACATTTCGAGGCTGATAGCAGCAATAACAGGACATTGGGTAATAGGCAGACAGGCAAGTCGCCTTAGTCTCCCTTTCAGTGATCATTGTCGCTGTTGCAAAGACAGGGAAAAAGGAAGGAACGGTCTTCCATCTCCTCTGTGAATACCCTGCTCTGGCAATCACTTCATATCTAACCTTAATGAGATATATGAGTTTAGGCTTAATGATATCCTCAGATTTCTTACAGCTACGGGCTGGATCTAATACTACAAATACAACATCTGACGACTGATGACATTAATTCTACTTGACAGTTCGCGTAGTGAACTTTCACGTAAACCAACACTATACCATAGAAATACTTTTTAATAACTTATTAACGGTTTTCATGAAAACCGTTTAAATTGATTATGAAGATATAAACAATTACTCTTTAAATTATAAATGTAAATTATTTCGGTATCCTGAAAACTAAATTAATACCTATGAAAATAAATTACTTTTTTTCTGCATCTGGTAACTTAATGTTGTATACGACTGTACATATTGACAGTTGTATACAACTTTAATTAAAAAAAAATAACAATCAGCTGTTGAATTGACTTCACCTTATAAGTGCTCCATGAAACAGCTGTTGCATTGACTTCACCTTTTAAATGCATCCTGTTTTCCGGCTACACCAACAGAGCCATTCGCCGACAAATATTTTCTGTTTTCAACTACGTTCAGTTTTTAAATTTTCAACGATTTTAATAAAAGCGGAATCCGTGATCAGAAAGTAGGATTTTGAAAGCAAATATATTGTTTATAACAAAAATCACAGCAAGCACAAAAGTTGTTATTTATTGAAAGAGAAATTTAGTTTTTTCTGTTCCCGTACTTTTTACAAGTACGTAAGAAGAAAGAGCTGTATTTCGGATGTGGTCATATGTATATGGATTTTGATGATTAGTAAAAACGTCTGCGTGATTTTCGGAATAGAGACTTAACGCGGGTTTGGGTCAATTAAGGACCAAGTTCTCCATAATTTAAAGTATTTGTTTTTAAATTCTACCATAATTATATCTCAATGCTAAACTTTTGGAATGATGTATTACTAAAAATTGATTTTCTTAAAGAGAAAATTGATTGTGTTTCTTAATTTTAGGTTTAATAAATATAGGTTTTGGTTCTAACCAAGTTTTTTTGTCGAATTCTATTATTAAATCTACATTTGAAAGCCATAGGTTTAGGGCATGATAAAAATATTTTTATCATGATTATTTCTGTCTTTTTAGATTTTTTCATACATACATACAACAGCAGGGTTTTTTTGCCAAAAAAAATGCAGAAAACATTTTGGCGCCAAAAATTCTAGCAGAATTTTATTTTTGTCGCAGTCGACAGAATTGACATCAACTGCACTTCCCATTTAAAATACACAAGCTGGTTTGAAGTAAACGCAGCGACTACAATTAGACACGTATTGGCATCTCTATTTATGTGGGTATGTTCAGTGTATGTAATAGATAAGAAAAAATGTAAACAAACATTAACCAGCTGTTGTGTACAATTCTTATCACTTCTCTTCATGAAATTGTAACCGGAAAAACTCAACTATAGTAATTTCCAATGTTTTAAATTTAGTTAAAATAACTAAAATGATTAGAATAGAGGGGTGCTTAGTTGTCTTATTGTTAATATTTGTGAACATTGGAAATGCAACTAAACCTACATGTTTGGGATTTGATAAATGGCTGAAATTTATATCTAAACAGCCTCAACCACCCCACTGTCCATTTACAACAGAAAATAAAAATAATGCCATATATTTGCTGTACGATGTAAATCCTCCGGAAGGATTCAATTTACGTCGCGATGTTTATATACGTTTAGCCGTTTTCATGCGTCATTTACAAGCAACACCTGGTTACGAAAATGTTCGTATTGTTTTACCACCTTGGCGTAGATTGTACCACTGGAAGTCTCATCATATAGAACAGGATAATGTACCTTGGGAAAATTTTTTCAATATAGAAAGTTTAAAACGTTATGCACCTGTTATGGATTTTCCAGAATTTCTAGCAGAATATAAAACTTTCGGAGTAGAAGAAACTTTTGGCTTAGCAGTGCACAAAGTGTTACAGTTAAGACATTTTAAAGATATGTTTGAAAATGGCGTGTTTAGAGATAAATGGGAACTAAGCAATGAGTGTCCCGAAAATCCCCATATATTACAGGGATCATTTTTGAAAGAATATCCCCTTTGGATAAAAGAGCCGAAAATACAATGCGTCAATTATCAGGGTAGTGCAACCCTTTTAAAACAAGTTATTAATCGTATAACAAAAGGTTTTGAAAACGATAATCTGCCTAAAGTTACAGCCATTTTAAACGCTGAAATAGTTCTACATGAACACTGGGCTGATCGAGAATTTTGGAGAGCCCGCCGTTCTATGCGTTTTGCAGACAATCTTATGAAAATTGCGGCGGATTTTCGTCTGTCTAATTTCAATAGTTATGATAAAGTAGATAATGTGCAAAGACCACCTATGTGGGAATATGAAACTCCCAAACATAAAGGCAAAGCTTTGGGAGGTCCATACTTGTGTGTTCACTTAAGGCGTGGAGATTTCTTATATGGCCGTGAAAAAACCACACCTACATTAAAATCATCCGCGCTACAAATCAAATACTATTTACAAAATCACAATCTCACCACAGTGTTTCTAGCAACGGACGCTACAGCGTTTGAAATTAAAAATCTGAAATCATACATTCCACGCTATCGTGTTGTTCGTTTCTCCGCAGAGAATCTATATCAGAAATCTCTAATTAAAGATGGTGGCATTGCCATCATAGATCAAATAATATGTTCACATGCTCATTTCTTTATCGGTACCTACGAGAGTACATTTACCTATCGCATCTATGAAGAACGTGAAATATTGGGTTTTCCCAGAGATCGTACATTTAATACGCTATGTAAAAAATCTACTATGGAAAACTGTTTGCAAAATTCTGTTTGGCCGTTCGTTTATTAGTTAAAAGATAAAGGGATAAAGATGGTGATAAAATATTTATTAAGAAATACTCGTTTGCTTATAGTCGTGGTGATTTAAAGATGAATACAATTGTATGTACTTGTAAGTTAAATGCACAATTTATAGGCCTATATAAATAAAAGACTTTGTTATAAAATAAGTTTTATATAAGAGTATTTTTAAATGTTAAATAAGCATTAATTTATGTAGTGTTCAGAACTTTAAGAAAAGCTTATAAAAACACAAATCAAAAAGCCAAATTAAAACCAAAAGAAAAACTAGAAATCCCTGTTATAAATAGCAATAAACTATACGAAATGCTTAATAAACCATTAAATACTCATTTGTTGGAAAATACATACAAAATCATATTTTAGTTTTCATTATTAATCGATCATGAATATCCTACAGGATTTTGTAAGTTAAGTTGTAATCAAGTCAATTTTAAGTTTATAACTCAAAAATAGTCGAGAAAATGAACAAACGTTTCAATAAAATTTAAAACAGAACATAAAATACTTTGGTTTAATTTATACAATTTAAAAATTATTTTCAAAATTCGCGTGTTCGATATTTTTTTACTTTTAAAGTTAAAAGATTTCTTTGAAATTTGGCCACTGTTTCAGAGCAGCAGTCTCAAAAGGATTCTGACAAGCAGCTTGGAATAAAAATTTGTTTGACTTTAAAGTTACTTAAGACCTGGTTCACACTAGGAAACCTTTGTTGAGAAACTTTTGATTTGGTGTGTGGGAGAAAGAGATGGTTGATATTTTCTTCTCTTCCTCTCACACACAAAAATCAAAAGTTTCCTTCGAATGCCATAACTCGGTACAATTATACCACGCCACACTTTGTTCAATGCGGTTTGAAACGTTTAACTCTCGAACGCAGATCAAAAATAACTACCTGATTCCCTTTAAACGATAATGACACCGACGCACGACGGCCTTCCTCCACCCAGAGCTGAATTACGAATGGTATTATAAACTTGAAAGAAAAACTTTTTTTGAAAGTAACTTGTCGGGCCAGGGTTACCAGTAAAAGAAAACTTTATTTGAGTTGCCATTCGCTCAATTTTGACCTGTTGTAAATAAATGTCGAAATAAAATGAAAAAGTAGATAGATATTCAAAAAGTATTAAAATAAAACTCCATTTGTTTGCTACGGTGTAGTTTTAATAACGCGGCTATATTTATGCCCTGGTACTCATGATAATTGAAATGACAACTGAATGACTGAAACCCCCGATTATGTCTTTCGATTTTAAAAATGATTTTAAATATACATACCTGTATCTCTTGACCTAGATGACCTTGCCAAATTTCGTTATGAAAGGGTTTAATTATTTGTAATATAAACCCATAAAAAGTCTCATTCATAGGTATTACCTTTTTATATCGGAACCGATGTAAAACTCACCAAAAATTCATAAATTAATTGCATAGATTTAAATAAATAATTTTTTAATTTGTGAACCAAAATTAATTTTTTGCAGTTAAAAAATTCAAAAAGAGAACAAATATAACAAAAGTCGTAGACTAGACTTTCAATAAATTGCAAAAAGTCAACTATAGATCTCTATGAAGTGTTGTTGTAATTCGTACAACTGTTCAACACTGGATATGCATATATAAATAGATAACCACATAATCTATAAACAATGGTAAACATGGTTATTTTTGAGTAATTGTTTTCGTACAGATAACCCGATAAACAGACAACCGTACACAAAAAATTGTATTAAATTATAATAACTACAACCTAACTATTTTTAAACTTAAAAGAAATGAGCACTAGTAAGTAAAAGATTTGTTTAAAACAAAATTTATTATTATAAATTTATTCTTCTTTCAGTTCGTAATGAAATTCGCAAAAGAAAAAGGGAAAATGAAGTAAAGAAATGGACAGACGAAGACATAAAAAAGGTGTTAAGCTATATGCAGGCTCATCGAAATATTGAGGTATGATTTGGGGTGTGCGATTCCATGAACATTTATTTAGTATAGTGGATTGTTGGATGTTTTACAGAAACCAACAGCCCGTATGTATTATGAAAAATTGTTGGAAGAAACAAAAATCGAAGCAAATTGGAATATATTAAAGTGTAAAGTTCGTTATCTTAAGGGAACTTTACAAAAAGCTGAAACTTGGAGAAGAAAAGCTGGTATTAGAATGGAGAATGGTGATGGTGCAACTACCATTAAAGGTAAAAACATACAAAAATGTGTACATAAGCGGTGTCCAAAAATTTCGATTTAGCTTAGATAGGTCTTATTTTGTTTATTAGTGAAAACTTATTCGTTTTTTGGATCTCTCTAATGTACAATCATATACATATGTACAGTAAAACTTCGATATAATAATCTCGTTATAATATTACTTTGATTTCATTAAAGTTTTACATACAAAAATATACTTACTTAAGTTATAAGGAAAAGTTCTTTATCATAAAAAATCTATATAGGAAGCACATATTCTTTTAAAAACTTCTATACAGCGAAGTCATAACAAAGCAAGGATATAGTATTTAATCGAAAAATTGTCCAATTTAAGATGTTTTATAAAGTAAATATATTTTAATTACAGAAACACCCTGTGTAACACTTAGAAATATTCATCTGAAACCCAACAATGTATATATATATTCTGTGTCCTTATCAAATTCTGAGTCGATTTAGCTATATCCGTCTGTCTGTCCGCCCTTCTGTCTGTCTGTATAAAACACGCTCACGTAAAAATGAAACAACGTTACTTAATGAAATTCTGGCAAAAGATACACTATTATCCTAGGCATCATTGCTTAATTAAGATATCCATATAATGTTTGAAACAAGAAATGCTCATATATAATGAAATACTACTATGAAAGTTTTTTTGGATCGGTTCATAACTGGTCGTAGCTTCCATACAAGGTACCCTACCGAAAATCACTTAAACGCACATAACTCATTGATTAATTAAGATATCCATATAATGTTTGGAACAAGTAATGCTCATATATAATGAAATACTACTATAAAAGTTTTTTTTGGATCGGTCCATAACTGGTCGAAGCTTCCATACAAGGTTCCCTACCGAAAATCACTTAAACGCACATAACTCATTACTAAATTAAGATACCCAAATAACGTTTGGCACAAGTATTGCTCAGAGAATAAATACTGTGAAATTTTTCCATTTGCATAGATGTGCTCGTAATCCTGTGTGTCCACTCAGAATACGTACCATCATACTAACTTTAGACTTGTTCATTTTGAGGAGATTTTTCGTCTTGCTCTCATCAGGGTCACCCCATAAGATCCACTGTTTCATTTTTCCAAGAGGTCTTATGGGATTCTCTGACTCATATTTTTAGTTTAGCTTTTGTTGCGTCGAATGGTTTTGCGTTTGTCAGGTTAACTGATTTAGTTCTACCACCTGATATCGCCCTAATTGCCTTCAGGCTGTTGGTAAATATATAAAGCGCTGTGGATGCCATATTTATTCTAATCCAATTTACACATTCCGTTATTGCTCGTACTTCTGCCTGGAAGCTTGTGTTATGATTTGGTAAACGGTGGTATATTTCTGCTTCTGGATCATCAATATAAAATCCCAGCCCCACCTTTTCCCCCAATTTAGAGCCATCCGGTACTGGTATTTGCTCTAATGTTTCGCTTGACAAAGACATTCTATCTGGGATGATTGTGTATACCCTTCTAATGTGTCTAGTATACATTGATGACGTGTCCTATAACCGGTTCACATAAAGTAAAGAGCCGTTCGGCGGTAAGCGCCGCCTCATATCTTAAATATGTTTCAATGGGTGGAATGTCTAGCAACGTTTCAGAGCCTTGGTTGAAGTAGTACACATGGCACCACTTATACCCAAGCAGCATGTGTGATGTCTCCATTTTAATTTTCGGTTGAGGATTACACCTAAGTACTTAACTTTGTCTGTCACTGGTATCTTCTTGCCCAGGAAGCAAGGTATGATATAGATACAGAATTTTGAAATTTTGTCTTTATATACATAATTGGACATAGCTCCCATACGAAAGTCTCTTAAACGCGCATTACTCATTACCAAATAAAGCTATTGATACAAAATTTAAACGTTTTTTGAAAATCCTTAAATGTTTTGTACTTGGAAAGTTTAAGCAGTTTACAATTAAATTTTTTTACAGATAAGGTAGTACAAAAAATATGTCCACATTACGACCAGTTATCGGATATATTTATACTTGGTAAGGAAACAAATTATGCTATAACAGATAAATCATTCGATGCAGCCAATTACATTTCACAAGATGCAATTGACATCAAAGATGAGAGCCTTGAAGTAAGTGACGATGCATTCGATACCAGTTCACACGAAGCAATCGACATCAAAAATGAAATTATTGCAGAAAATTACGAGGAATTACCTGCTGCAAACGACTTCAGAGATGAGAGACTTGGAGTAGATGACGAAGCAATAACCTCTGCGGCATTGCCAGTTTACAAAGTAAAACATATAGCACAAAACAATTCCGTCAACAAGTTGAGCGCTATAGAAATTGAGCGTACGAAAATTTGGGAAAAGCAACTAAAATTAGAAAGAGACAAGTTTGAGTGGGCGAAAGAGATGGAAATGAAAAAACTAGACATGGATAAAATGAGACTTGAAAATGAATTTCTATTAAAAAAATTGGAATTGGAACAAAATGAACGGATAAAAATGTTTGAAATTGAGATGAAATATAAAATAAGTAAATAAAAACCTATATTATGGGTTTTGTTTTTCAGTTAAATTATGTATTTATAAAGTTCCTTTTAATCCTACGATTTTATCTAAGTTATGAAGGCTTATAAAAAACTCGGAAATCATAAGGTTTTTTGTGATATCCTTCTCCTTTTTTTGAAGCAATATTTTTATATCTTTTTTCGATTATTGGTTAATGAATTAAGTTACAATTTTTTCAAAACTTAAATGTTTGAATCTTATTTTAGATTTTTACTTACCGAAAATGAGTAAATTTTTGAAAATCCTATTTGATCTTGTAAAATGGAGTTTTTTTATGAAATAAAAATTAGAATTTGTTATTTTATTTAACATTTGAAATGAAGTACATGTAACATTAAAAAATTTTTTTTTAATTGTTTTATTAATATATATAAATTCTGTTGACTTATTTTTTATTTATTATTATATTTAATCCATATTTATTTTGTATTTATTAATTATTTATTAAATAAAATAAACATACAAATTATATAATAACAATAAAATTATATTTTAAATATTTTTAGTTACTTTAATAATATTTTTAGTTATATGAAATTAATTTACTTTAAATGATATATATACACACATACTACATACATATGTATATAAATATCTAGTGAAGTAAATTTGTAATATTTTAATAATATGTTTGAGTTTGGGTTTTGTTTTTTTTTTTCTTTTCTAGTTACATATGTATGTATATAATTTAAATATATGTATGTTTAGATTTTATAATAATTGTATTATATTGATAATATTTATATTTTTTTATATATATATTCTATAGGCACTTTTTAATCTAAAGTTTAATAGATATTTTTCAAAATATAATTCATACAAAAGACTTTCTTTTAAGAATTAGTACAACTATGTTTTTTTATTATTTTTTAAATATATTTTAAGCTTTTTTTTAAAACACTAGAAGTATTCACTAAGATTATTATGATTTTGAAGCCCATTTAGATACATTTTTAAACTGCATGATTTAACACAAAGTCAGCAAACATGTTCAATTTTAGACTAACTCCATTCTTTTTTTATTTTTAAATCCCTTTGTATTTCAATTCGAATCGTTTGTTGTTTTGATATTTTCAGAAATGTTTATGGAAATATTTCGAACTCAATGTGAAGTATTTTACAAAATAAAATAAACACATCTTCTATATCTTAAATCTCACCATCTAAAATTTGGACTCAGAATTTATCCATTTTTGATCATATTTGAAACGTTATAACAGCGGATTGACACCATTATTTATAAAATCTGTTATGTCAATTGAATACTAATCTGTCAATTTGAAAACAAAGTTGTAAGCTTTTCGTCCTTATGATTATTATAGTGGCGGAGCGTCAAATCAAAATGAAGGATATGAAATTATGGACAATAACATAGTAGATGCGCACTGCCTAATATTCCTCTTTATTATGACAACTGTATTCATATCACAGTCATAGGTGCAATTGACACAGTGTCTGATCTCTGAGTAAGTTTATAACAAATTTTTCCTGTAAGCATCATATAGGTGACAATTAAACCTCGATTCATAATATCACAAATAGCTTCTCCATACTTGACAGAAAAGGTGTACCAAAGTGATACACTACTCTAGGGCAATAATATAGTCGTTAGACACTGTTCTCATATTACTCTTTATTATTACAACCCCAGCAGTAGTCTTCATAATCATACCACGTTCTTTTGACGTTGGTGCTAATGACAGTATCCTGTGATTATTAATAGAAACAATCTTATCTTATCTCTGCGAAAGTTTAAAAGTAATCTTGACCTGACGATTAAATATAGTTCGATACTTTGCAGAGTTTCATATTTATATTTAAAATAAAAGTTATATTAAGACTTAGGGCGGGTTTCTTACTCATCAGTTAAACTAGGTTTAACTTGCTGTTAGATTAAACTCGGAACAAATTTAGGCGGGCTATAACCGTTGATTGTGTTTTTCAGTTTTAGATTTAAGCTCAGTTAACTTTGTTAGTATTGCCAACTTTTCACTCAAAAACATAAACAATGAACAGCTGTTTTTTGCAAACAATACTTTTGTAAAATGGAAAATTTTGGAATAATGTTAAATAAACAATTAAAACAATGATAAATAAAACAAAACAAATCAAAAAAGTGCAATTTACTTAAAATATTAAGTATTTCTTCTACCGAAATCATTGTTTTATTGTTTTTGTTAATTGTGTTTTCTCACTTATAACTTGAGTTTAATTGGCCAATTACACTTAGTTAAACTAAGATAATATGTAACTTTACTGATAACTGAAAAACACGAAACATAAATTAAACCAGGTTTAACCAAAAAATAAAGATTATCTTTATCAGAAAAACTCGGCCTTAATCGCCCATATTCTGCTTTTCAATCTAAATCGAAATTTTCTATTCTGCATTTCGATTCGACTCTCCGTGCTTAAAGGCGATTATTTGTTTATAATAAACTATTAGTTATTAGAAATTCAGAATTAATTTCTGAGACGATTAAGTCATGCCCTTTTGTACGTCCTTCGTCAATTCATGTAAACATTTTAACTAGACGCGAGGTCGAAATTTTAAATATAATCCTTTGTGTATCCAAGACCAACAATTTTACAACATACAATGATAGGATAGTGATAATGAATTAGTCAATGATTGCATATATCTGCTTATTCTATTTCTAAATCAATCCACTGTACAAACTTTTAGATGTAGTATACATCCTCCTATCAACCTAACCTAATGTGGATTATTGCTAGACCATAAGAAATTGCTATCTAACACAAGGTTGACGTCGTGAATTTCTCTTATATAACACCAAATTCTTTGAATTCTTAGTAAAGGCATGGATGACAGTCAACAACATAGTTGACATAGTTGTGATCCACATTAGTTACCTTTACATATGTGGTCGCAATTTGGTTTGCATCATTTTGCAGTGACAGTAATAATTGCAATGTTGTGTTAAATTAGGACTTTACAACGGCTGCATAATTTAAAAGGGATTAATTGCTTTATATTTCGGTGTAATCATCTCTTTAATCATAGGTGTTAGCAAGATCCTTTAGTATTTTTACAAAAATTAACTTTCTGATTGATATAAGAGAAGTGAATTAGGAGGACTACCCTTGAACTTTCGAGTTTTGTATTGTAAGGATACGTCTCCTTCAAACCGAGACATGTTGAGTTTCATCCTTACTTCCTTAGTCCATGAAGGAAATGGTGATATTGTTGACTTTTACTGCAACATACTTGCCTGAAAACGCTCAACAAAAATGGATTCCATTTTCGTAAAGTGAAAACGAAGTGAAATTGCTTTTTTTAGCCTCTCATCAATGTCTACAATATGCAAATAAAGACCCAAAAAGTAATATCTACTCTTTGAGTCTACGAACAACAGTCAATTGATAAGTTGCTCACTTGGGTCCATTTAATTCTTCATTTCATTGTGATACCCTCGTGGCTGTAGCTTACATTTATAAACTTTAGGCTGAATTAAGATTTAATTCCAGACAGCTTCTCCATACCTAAAAGAAAAACAAAACCATAAAAAAAAGCAGCTGCTTTATACTATATACTCAAATAGGATCCAAGGTGGGCAATTCTATCGTCATAACTTTACTAGGGGCAGTACACCGCAAGTGGCATGGGATATTATTATAAATATGAAGCCTATTAAGACAAATGTATGTTAAGTGTAGTAGATATGAACTTATTTAGACTGTTCGAATCTGCTCTAATAAGACCAAAACGGGTAGGCCATAAAATAATACTGTACGAGGTGGCTCTAACAAAAATTGAGGAAATTATGGAGAATAATTCCTATCAATTGGTTTCGACCTTGGAATTTCGGAGTGAAATCTTCAACAGTGATTCTTAGTAGGTAGGTCTAATGGGTGTGTAGTCTTTACTAATGGATCCAATATGGAATCCTATAGACTTCTGGTAGAATGTAGTCTTTCAGGCGGAGATCTTAGCAACTGTAATCCTGCAGGTATTATAAAGACACATGACCAGGGGTTATTATTAAAGCTTTGTTATGCTACACGTTACATTCTAGCTTGGTAACTAGATGCAGAAGGGACCTACAAGTTTTAGTTAGGTTATTCACAGATGAGTAAGACAGACAGGTTCCAGATCTGAACCTTAAAAGTATTGTTAGTTCTGTAAAACCCCTTTTTGACATTACTATAGATTGATATCTAAAATGTTAAAACTCTACCAACCGAATCTGGCACAAAGAGCCGGATTGCAGAGTTTTTAAGACTCTATGAACGATGTTGAATGCAAAAGCAATCAGAGTACTATTAGGACTGGACGGGAAGGATATAACGACTTTAGTAGGGGTAATGAGAGGTCCCTGAGTAATTTGACGGTTGGTAACACTCAGGATTTTTGCAGGTTGTGTGATGATGAAGAGGAACTTATGCTAGAGTGTAGAGTCTGATACTAAAATGGCTAAGGGCGAGTTTTTCTAATAAAGATAATCTTCATTCTTTGGTTAAACCTGGTTTAATATATGTTTCGTGTTTTTCAGTTATCAGTAAAGTTACATATTATCTTAGTTTAACTAAGTGTAATTGGCCAATTAAACTCAAGTTATAAGTGAGAAAACACAATTAACAAAAACAATAAAACAATGATTTCGGAAGAACAAAAACTTAATATTTTAAGTAAATTGCAATTTTCTGATTTGTTTTATTTATTATTGTTTTAAATGTTTATTTTACATTTTTCCAAAAATTTCCATTTTACAAAAGTATTGTTTGCAAAAAACAGCTGTTCATTGTTTATGTTTTTGAGTGAAATGTTGGCAATACTAACAAAGTTAACTGAGCTTAAATCTAAAACTGTAAAACATAATAATCGGTTAAAGTCCGGCTAAATTTGTTCCGAGGTTAATCTAACAGCAAGTTAAGCCTAGTTTAACTGAGGAGTAAGAAACCCGCCCTTAGTTTAACTAAGTGTAATTGGCCAATTAAACTCAAGTTATAAGTGAGAAAACACAATTAACAAAAACAACAAAACAACGATTTCGGAAGAACAAAAACTTAATATTTTAAGTAAATTGAAATTTTCTGATTTGTTTTGTTTTATTTATTATTTGTTTTATTTATTATTGTTTTAAATGTTTATTTTACATTTTTCCAAAATTTTCCATTTTACAAAAGTAATGTTTGCAAAAAACAGCTGTTCATTGTTTATGTTTTTGAGTGAAAAGTTGGCAATACTAACAAAGTTAACTGAGCTTAAATCTAAAACCGAAAAACATAATCATCGGTTAAAGTTCGGCTAAATTTGTTCCGAGGTTAATCTAACAGCAAGTTAAGCCTAGTTTAACTGAGGAGTAAGAAACCCGCCCTTAGTTTAACTAAGTGTAATTGGCCAATTAAACTCAAGTTATAAGTGAGAAAACACAATTAACAAAAACAACAAAACAACGATTTCGGAAGAACAAAAACTTAATATTTTAAGTAAATTGAAATTTTCTGATTTGTTTTGTTTTATTTATTATTTGTTTTATTTATTATTGTTTTAAATGTTTATTTTACATTTTTCCAAAATTTTCCATTTTACAAAAGTAATGTTTGCAAAAAACAGCTGTTCATTGTTTATGTTTTTGAGTGAAAAGTTGGCAATACTAACAAAGTTAACTGAGCTTAAATCTAAAACCGAAAAACATAATCATCGGTTAAAGTTCGGCTAAATTTGTTCCGAGGTTAATCTAACAGCAAGTTAAGCCTAGTTTAACTAAGGAGTAAGAAACCCGCAATAAGTAAAAGATTCTACGATGAGTGATGTAGCTGAGTGACAAAGTCGACATTATAGGTTTCATCTGAGAAATATTTTGGTTATTCCCTTTCACGCTTACTTTCTTTTTAACATTTTTGGGTTGGAATTTTTGACTCTTACGATATTTTTGTCTCTTTTTATTTCTATTTGTCTTGTTCCTTAATAAAACGAAATCACAATAGATTGTGTTTTCATTACGATTGTCGCTATTTCAGTAACGAAATGTCGAATCAAACGAAATCAGAATGGATTGTGTTTTCATTACGATTGTCGCTATTTTAGTAACGAAATGTCGATCAAATATGAAGGAGATTTGATTAAGTGATTACCTTTAAAGATGTGCTGAAAGCTAACACAGATTGTAAGAAATTTACATTATCAAAGATCATGTCTAAAAGTAGAACTAATTCCCACTAAGTAAAATAAAGACAAAAGTTTATTTTTATAAATTAAATAAAGGATCATTGCGACATTCCCGTGGCATTGTTTTATAACAAAATTTTAAATTTAATTGATCTCTTTAAGATTTATTGTGTTTTTATGTTGTTGTTTGTTTTTTTGTTTTTAGTTACATAATTGTTGATAATAATAATAATAATAATAATATTTATATATTAATGATTAAATATAGAGTAAAACTAGTTTAATTTTTCTAATAAAAGTCAATTGATATAATCAACATTTTAAAAAATAATAATAATAATAATAAAAAGAGGGCTACAAAAACCAATTTAACTAAATATATGTTTTGCTGTTTTTTTTTCATATTTTATTAAGGTAAATTTTTAAAACAGTAAATATATTAACAATATTTAATAATAAGAATAATAAAAATTATTTAAATAAAGAAGAGAAAAACAAATTAGAGGGTGTTAAGCCTAAAAGTATGCAGCAAATAACAATTTGTAACAATTTAAAGCATAACTTAAGATTTAAAAGAAAATTTTATAATTAAAGCATACAATTAGGCTTATAAAAATTGTGATATATTTTTTATAAAAATTATTTTTTCAAATAAAAATTTATTTATTTAAGTAATTTTTATTATTTTTTTTGGAGGACAAAACTTAATAAATTTAAATTTTTTATTTTATTTTTAAGTTTCATTTTATTTGGTGTTTTTAGGTTTATTTTTATAAATTTTGTTTATGTAACAACAGCTTTAGTATTTAGATATAAAGAAATATAGCAATAATTAATAATAATAATTATTATAAAATAATAAAACATTAAACTAAGACTGAGTTTGAAATAAAAACTTTATAGATTTTATAAGCATTTGTTGCTGTTGTTGTTTTGTTATATAAGGACGCTGAGCACGTTAATATAAATGTTTTATATATATTTTAGTTATTTTTTTTTTTATTTTTAATATAATTTTTGTTATTTTGATTTTGTTACTAAGTATTTTAGTTTATATATATATTTATTTTTATTTCTTTTAGATTTGCATAAGGCGCTAAATATACTCTACATATGTATAGTATGTATGTGTATATAAGATTTTTTTTATATATATAGTATATATTTATTTCTTTTACTTATGTTTTTCAAATTAATTTACTATTAAACTTTGTTTTTTTTTTTTGTTTATTTTTTTTTCTTCAATAATAATGCGTTTTTAACACTTTTAAATATTGAAACTTTTAAATGTAATGTTTAACAAACAAATAGTTTTTTATTTATTAATTTAAGTGTATAAATATTTTATATTTTTCTTTTGTTTATATATATTTATTTAAAAGAAATTAAAGAAAATAAGTTTAAAACAATAGTTTTTGTTTTGTTGTAATAATAAACACTTAAATACTAAAAAAAAGTTGTGGTAACATGTTTTCTTTTAACAAATTTTATGTTTTCTTTTACTAAATTACTTAAAATATTTAAAATAATTTCTAATTTATTTATTTATTTAAATATATATATATATATGTTTTTTTTATAACAGGGATGGAAGTGTTAGGTAATATAGGGGAAGTAGGAGGGAGGGAGTTTTGTTTTTTATTTAATAAAAATATTTGCAACTCAAAAGGCAGCTAATTTTTTGTTTGTTTAAATTTAATTTAATTTACTTAATCTTAATTTTTCTTTTTTTTTTTTGTTAAGTTAGTTGATAGTGTATTTTAGAAATATGTTTATATAGATACAATAAAAAAAATCTAAAAAAAATTACCTCTTTTTATTTAGTTTTGATTTGATTACCAAGTTCATCTCATCCAGGGAGCTTTGCGTTTAATTTTGGTGCGTAAACTTCTTAAGGTTTTTGGTTTCTTTTGGGGTGTTAAAGCATGATGTAAACCACCATAATGATGATGATTATGATTATGATTGCTGTGTGTGGCACCATTGGTGTTGGTGGTATTGCTGTTGTTGTTGGTGGAACCAAAGTAACTTTGTGTATTATAACCTTCATCTAGTAAGGATGATGTGTTGCTTGAATGTCTATTGGAATTGCCATTTACAGTGGCATAGGATAGATTTGCAGCTGCTGTACTTAATAAGGCCATTTTGCTCATGTTGTGTGGTTGTTGTGCTAGATGCTGTTGATGCTGCTGCTGTTGTTGTTGCTGCTGATGATGATGATGATTATGATGATGATAGTTGCTATTTCTATCCAAGGTGGATATGGTGTGCTCTTCCTCGACGGTGGTAGAAGGTGGTCTTTTAATCGGTGAGTTAGAACTAAGACTGGAATTTTGACTATTGGTGGTTGTAGAACTAGTATCAATACCTGAGGATAGAGAAAGTGATAGTAAGGCATCTACGCCATCACGGTGACGTTGTTGATCTTCCAATTCTTCTGGAGTGATATTGTGGCTGCAAAAATGAAAAATTATTATTATAAAATTAAAAAAAAGAACTTAAGATGTAACATTATCATACAAAGTCACATTTCTTTGCATAAAAACTCACCATTCTTCACTACTTTCGTAGGCAGCATCTGATGAAGCACAATTACTTTGATTATCTGCACAGCCTTGTTGTGATGATGATGATGTTTGGCCATTGCCATTTAAAACTAACGATGAATTACCATTTATTAATGGGGTAGAAGCACCACTACCAGCAGCACTGCCACCGCCACCAGCAGAATATGTATGATCTTCACTAGGGGAAGATGTTATAACAGGTGATCTAAATAAATACAACAAAACAACAACAAGATTATTACATGTGTAAAGAAATTTTATTACATTTTATTTAACTTACCCATTTTGGAAAGTTTCGGCAAAAACTTTTGGTCCGTGTTTTAAAGCCAACATAGCAGTAGCGGCATTTACATCGTCTATGCTATCAGCACCGCAATCTCTGGCCAAGCGTTCTATGCTCTCGTAATTGCTAAAAGCACCCATTATGGAAGAGGAATTGTTTGTATTGTTCGTACTGTTGCCATTGATGTTGTTCTGGTTGTTGTTGTGGCTATTAGCGTGGGAATTGCCATTGGTTTGAACATTTTGTGGATTATTTGTGGGGTAATTGTATTTGTTGTTATTGTTGTTGTTGTTAGTAAGATGATTTGTTTTGGTTGTACTATAATCGGACGGATATTCATCATCAGGAACATCGGGCACTACATCACTGATGTCTTTAAAGGCTTTCGATAGATTGGGAAATAGATTTGGATCGAAACGTGAATTGATATGTGATGAAGATGTTGTCGATGATTTGGAACCATCTAAAACATCATAACCCTGTGATGAACCTATCGAACCACCTCCTGGACTCTTCAGACTAATCTTATCAGCCGATGAATTTTGAAAGAAGGGTGAACGATTAAGGGCTTGTATTAAATTTTGTCTTTGTTGCTGTTCGACACGCCACAAGGAACCTTTACCCATATTCTAGAGGAAATAAATTTACATAAATAAATGTTATTTTGATTTACATTTTAAAATGTGTTTATTTAAATTTTACTTACCGGTGCTTTTTCCACTTTAACAAAACTTTTGTTCAGTGAAAGATTGTGACGCACACTATTTTTCCAGCCAGTAGGTGCAGTCTTAAAGTAGGGAAAATGTTGCACTATCCAAGCATAGATTTCTTTAACAGGCAAAGCCTTCTCTTGTGATCCCTCTATGGCCATGAATATTAAGGAACTATAATGATATGAAACAATTGAAATTTTCTATTCCATTTTTAAATAAACAAAGCTTAGGATAACTTACCTAAAACTATAGGGTGGTTTGTTGTGTGTGTGTACCAGTGGATCATATGGCACTTTATTGGTATGTTTTTGCTTTTGTGGTGTAGTCTGCATATTATTCTGATTGGTATTAATGGTTAACGATGAGGAGGAAGATGATTTTGGCGTTAGAGGCGACTGTTGTTGCTGCTGCTGTTGTTGTTGTTGCTGAGGTGTAGAATTATTAATTCTTTGGTTTGAAATGTTTGAATTACTATTGGATATTTCAAAATCTTTAAGAGAATCATTATCGTAACTGGAAAAGGAGGTAGGACTGCGTATTGCTTGATGCTGCTGTTGTAAATGATGCTGCAATTGTTGAGGTGTACTACTAAGTGTATAAAATTCTTTGGTTGTATGTTGAGGTTGTGTTTGTATTTCTGGTGAAACCATTAGAGTTGGTGAGGAACTGAATAGAGAATAAATAAACAATTAGTTTTTACAAAATTATGAAAATAGATAACAATAACTTACACCACGACTTGATGATGTTGCTGTTGTTGTTGTTGCTGATGTGTAGCTGCAGGAGAATTTGTAACAAGAGGCAAAGCTGGATGACTTACTAAAGTATAACCGGGTGGTATAACACTTGTTGTAAGTGTTGTGGGCGAAGCAGCTGATGACGAGGAGTTAGTTGAAGAAACCGCTATAAATGGTGCTGTGGTTGAGGAGTTTGAGCTGCTGTAATTTAGAGCTATAGGTGTTGATGAACCACTTAAAGTAAAGTACGATGTTTTACTTAAAGGTGGACTATTGCCACCATTAATAGCTGCCGTAGACAGGGAGGAGGAGAGTGAAGTATTTGAAGAGGCAGGTGATGAAACTACGGTAATAGTTGAGCCAACAGCTGTGGCAATTTGAGAAGCAGACGACGTGGCGGATAAAACAGAGGAAGCTGTATTGTTACTGTAGTTATTTGACGTTATAGTGGTAGAGTTATTACCGCCACCTTGATCCAAAACATTCATTTTCTCTCTTAAGTATTTTTTGTGAGGATGATGGGTGGTACTGCTGCTGCTACTTGAAACGGGAGTAGAATTATTTTTATGACCTTGATAAATTGTGTTAGTAGTAACATTGTTACTGCTGCTTGTTGTAATCGACGTTGCTATGTTGCTGCCATTAACAACACTATTGCCATTGGCAACAATTGAAGTAGTACTGGGCAGTGTTAATTGTTTGGACCCAGTGTGATTGGTAGCTACAACTACAGTTGTTGTATTGTTATTGCCACCACCCGTTATAGATGATGATGAAGAAGGCACAAGGGAAGAATTGTTGTTGTTATTGTTATTAGAATGACTATTGCTTAAATTTGTGGCATTAAGGTGAGCGCCACCACCACCACCATTCGAGTTGCTTAAAAGTTGTCTTGCGGGCAGAAAATTCGTGCCTGCTTTATACTCCACCACAGTAGTGGTTCCACTGGGACCCACATGCACTGTGGTTGTAGCACCTCCTAAGGCCGCAATGTTGCCATAAATTTTCGTATCCTTTAAATCAACGGCGCTAAAACGTTTAAATTGCTGCTGAAAATCACTGGCACTTAAAGTGGTTATTTGTGTTTCAGCCGGCAATTCAGTAGTACAGCCACCAGTGACATTTGTCGAGATGACTTGCTCTTCGCCGGCCACATGATGAGGCAACTCTTCAATTAAGTCATGAGCATTGGCTGCATTGACAATGCAAATATTGGTATTACTCAATAGAGGACGTTTCTGAGGGGTAGTGTTATTTGGATGGCTGCCGCTATTACTGCCGCCGCTAGTGTTGCTGGTGGGAGTTGTGGTCGTTACAATTTCTTTAATCAAATTGGAATTGTTTAGCCAGGCTAGAGAACGTAACTCTTCGTCATTGTCATTTGTAGTTGAAGTCGTTATGACATGCTGCTGCTGCTGTTGGTGATGTTGGTGAGGCGAATGGTGATGATGTTCATTGTGTGTGTTAGTGGTGGCATCTAAAGGTTCTGCTGCTAGTAGTACAATATTGCCCGTAGTATGAGACGTTCCATTGTTATTGCTATTGCCATTGCTAGTTGTAATGGCGGTTGTGGTCCCATCGTATGCTGTAAACTGTCCGTTACGATTTTGTTGCAGTAGCACATATTTCGAAGTGGCTGGCATGGTGGTTGCATTAAAAGATCCTGGTGCTGTAGATGAATTTAGAAATGTTGCCTTTGTGGCGGCTGCCAAAATATTATTAAAATTATTTGCCGTTGTTGTGTGAGCAGATATTGTTGCTGCTGCTGTTGCTGCTGAAGAGGTGATATTTAAAGTATTTGGCAAAAGTTGTGAATGATGTTGTTGTTGTTGCTGTTGTGTCCCAGCCGTATGATATCTTAGACCATTTGAAGCGGCTGCCACTACGGTAGCTGTTGTCACTGTTTGTTGTAAGGTACGTAATTGGCTCAAATCATGAGTCGTCAATATTTGTGTAGGATTGTCTGGCGACATTCTAAAATTGAAGAAAAAGAAAATACTAATAAATATCATGAGTCATATTTAAAGTTAAAGTATTTGTAAAAAAGAAAATCTAATGTAACAATATTACAAAGTTTCAATACATCATAAATTAAATAATAAAATTTTGCTCTCTTTCTTAATTTTTGTTTACTTATGCTTTTCTCTCGTTCCCCCTCTCTCTTTCTAATAACAAATTTGTTTATTTTATTTATTTTTCAAATGTTTTTTTTACAAACATTTTATCCCTTTTTAATGTTTTTAAGGTTTTTATTTGCATGACCTACAATTTATCTTATCAAATTTATTTTGTTATAAGAAAACAAAGTATATAATTTTAAATTAAAACAACACGTGCTTTTTAGTTATTATATGAATTATTTTGTTATTTCCATTTTTAAATCTTTAAATTAGTGTCAATCAAAGAAATTTGTTAAAAAAATGCTTTCAAAACTATGTTCAAAGCAAAGAGAACAAAATGTTAATTGTCAAAAATGTAAATAGAAAGAAAATGTATACGAAATAATGATATAACATAAAGATCGAAAATTAGTTACCTAATTATTATCTATTTATTTTTTTAATTTCAGAAGACATTTTAAAAAAATACTTGAGAGCAATTTAAAAATTTTAAAATATTTTAAATAATTTCAATGTAGTTTCTGCTGTAAAGATAAGTTATTCAAAATATGTTCGAAAATCGAATTTAATTCGAACTTAAGTTCGTTATTTTTTTATTTGATTCGAACATTATTATGGGAACTGTTGTGCGTTGCCTTACCAGAGAAAATTTTACACAAACACCATTACCCTACTTAGAGCGAGTTTTTCTAATAAAGATAATCTTCATTATTTGTTTAAACCTGGTTTAAACAAAGTTATAAGTGAGAAAACACAATTAACCAAAAACAATAAAACAATGTTTTCGAAAGAACAAAAACTTAATATGTTAAGTAAATTGCAATTTTCTGATTAGTTTTCTTTTATTTATTATTGTTTTAAATGTTTATTTAACTTTTTTCCAAAATTTTCCATTTTACAAAATTATTGTTTGCACAAAAAACAGCTGTTCATTGTTTATGTTTTTGAGTGAAAAGTTCGTAATACTAACAAAGTTAACTGAGCTTAAATCTAAAACTGAAAAACACAATCAACGTTTTAAAGTCCGCCTTAATTTGTTCCGAGTTTAATCTTACAGCAAGTTAAGCCTAGTTTAACTGAGGAGTAAGAAAACCGCCCTTAGACCTGGTTCACACTGAGAAACATTTGATGAGAAACTTTTGATTTTGTGTGTGTGAGAGTAAGAGATGGTTGATATTTCTATCTCTTTCTTTCACACACAAAAATCAAAAGTTTCCTAGTGTGAACCAGATTTTATAGACTACAACAATACCAATAAATTTAAAACATTTTGAAATAATTTCAAAATTTCGATTCAATATCTTGAATTGATTTTTCTTTTTTGAAAAATTTTTATGAAAAATCCTTAAAAAATATTTAAAAATTCCAGAGAGAACAAAAATTTCAAAATAATTTAATTACAAATTATTTAAAAAATTTTCCCGGCTTTTAATTTAAAAAATAACATTTTCACGTTTTTCTTTTCACATTTTTTTTGTCAAAATTCTTAGATAATCATTAATACAATTTTTTTATTTATAAAAAATTTACAAAATTAAAGAATTCTTTTTAAAACTTACTTTTAATTATAAATAATTTTAAGGGCAAATTAATAAATTTTTAATAATTAGAAAAAAAGCAGCAAATTTGTTTATATAACAAACAAATACATAATGACAATAACAATTAAAGAAATACAAAAACAATTCCTATAAATAATACATTATGCACTAATACACATTAAATACAAACATACATACATACTACATACATATGTACATACATGAAGTTGTATGTAAAATTTTATGCTATAAATATTTATTTATGTATGAAAAACGTACATTTTAAATATTTTTTTTTAGTGTATTTAAAGAAAACTAATACACAATTTTCTTTTTTTATTTATTTTTAAACAATATATTCTCTTGATTTTCTTTTTATACTTTTTCTTTTTTTATTATTTTTTTATTGTTGTTTTGGGTTGTGTGTGTGTTTTATTTTGGCGTCTATAACCAAAAAAATTAAATTGGTTGGTTGTTTGGTCTATAAGTCACATTGTCAACTGAACTAAAACAATTAGAACATTTTGTTTTAGCAAGACGATTTTTTTAGTTTTTATTTATTTTGCCTTTTGCTTTTTTTTCTAAGTTTAACAACAAAAAATTGTTGTTGTGATAAGTTCTTCTTTTTTGTTTGTGTTTTATTTAAACAAAAAAGCAAAAACAAAAAAAAGTTCAAATACAAATACACAAGAAAATCTTTTGCAACCAGTCAATATACTATAGTTTTGAATTTTTAAATAAAAAAAACTGAAAACAGCAGCGGCAACAAAAAAAATAAATAATTTATTTACGCATTTTTAAAATAAAGAAGAGAAAATACATACTGAACTACTACTAGCTAACTACTAAATAGCAAAGAACTAAATAGTCTAACAGTGTTTCCCAAATGGTATTAAGATGGTGGCAACTTTCTTTAAACTTTGTTCAAACTTTCAAATAAAATTTTCATTCCACTTGAAGGGAAAATTGCTATAGTAAACATTTTGTCAACAATCTGCCGGTCCACACTAGGAAACTTTTTTTGGGAAACTTTTGATTTTGCGTAAGAGAGAAAGAGAAAGAATATCATTCATCTCTCTCGCGGTACGGAGTTTCTCGTACTCGAAAACTTGTTTTGGTTTGTTATTCTTCTCATTCGTACATCAAAAAATCAATGCAATTAATACGTAATTTCTGAAACAAAAGTTTCTATGTGTGGACATTAAGGAAACTTCAAAAGAGAATTAAGAAAAGGTCAATATAATTCACAATTGTTTATTTTGTATACAACAACAGCTGGCCATTGTTTACAAAATTCCATTAAAAACTAAACAAGTTAGACCTGGTTCACACTGGGAAACTTTTGTTGAGAAACTTTTAGTTTTGTGTGTGAGAGAAAGAGATGGTTGATATT
Source organism: Lucilia cuprina (assembly GCF_022045245.1). NCBI lineage: Eukaryota > Metazoa > Arthropoda > Insecta > Diptera > Calliphoridae > Lucilia > Lucilia cuprina. The sequence goes on from NC_060951.1 coordinate 11,274,729, forward strand.
TCTTTCTCTCACGCACAAAAATCCCAAAAAAGTTTCGTAGTGTGAACCAGGACTTAAAAAAGTTAGTGATCGAAAAAACAAGTGAAAATGAACGAATTTCTCGAGAAATGTTGATTGGCATTAGCGGTAATTGGTTTCAAAGCCTCAAAAATACTTTTATTTGGGAATCCTCCGATAACATTTTGGTTAGCAAAAACTACTACTTTAAGTACACCTCGGCTATGTACATTTACCTGATAAACAATATATAAAACATATAAGAACCATACATCAGCAGATAGATAAATTAATTGATAAGATAAGCCCCGTTTTTATATGTGTTAAAATTATATTTTCAACTTGTACTATATATGAAAAAAATTTCTGTTACTTTAAAATATGTACTTATGTATAAGTAATTTGTATACACATTTATAATTTAAACTAAAAGAAAATGTTACGACTTATTGATACACCCTACATGCACCACACCCTTTCTGAAATTGCATAGGATATCTCAAGGCGATTGGCTCCGACGGCATATCCATGATAAAACTCTTTGGAGAGTTGAGTAATTGACAATTAGTTTTAACCTGTCAAAGAACTGGTGGATGCATCCCAATACCAAAACATAGGAATTAATCGACAAAGGGACAATCATACAGGCCGAATTCACTTATTTCACCAGTCGTGAAGCGCTCGCCCAGATGTCTAACCATCTCACACAGCACAACCTCAACATTAACTATATAAATCAGCAGATTTCGTGTGCAAAGACATCCCTAGTTTCGCTAGTCTTGTCGATATCCTTAGACAAGTATTCAAATTCTGTAGAGTTATACAAGAAGTACCACAGTGGATGGTGGATTCATCCCAATACCAAAACATAGTAATTGATCGACAAAGGGACAATCATACAGACCGAATTCACTTCTTTCACCAGTCGTGAGGCGCTCGCCTAGATGTCTTACCATCTGACACAGCACTACCTCAACATTAACCGTTATAAATCAGCAGATTTCGTGTAGAGTTATACAAGAAGTACCACAGGTGGATTATAAATTATCTGAGTCGTCAGTCGTTTGTTGAGTTTAGAGACAAGTATTCAAATTCATTAGAGTTATACAAGAAGTATCACAGGGTCCTACTCCTCCTACTGTTTAACTTCTGCTTCTCTAAACTACCCACACCTTTACATGATGGAGTTGATGTCATATACGAATGGCTATTATTTAGCAACGAACCAAAAAGTTGAAGAGCTACATGATCTACAGATCACCTATATGAGGCAGCAAAGTTCCTTACAATCAAGGAATATATAATACACCTATAGCAGAAAGAGAGAAGAACCTGCCGCGGATAACAAGATTTGCTCTGACACAACTAAGAACAGAATGAAGCAACAGGCTCAATGTCTATTGGTTCCGCATAGACGGTGCCTTCCCTAATACATGATCCAATGATATCCAATGAATTTTAATCAAATAATGAACTTATTAGTGTTAATGGATTAAGTGTTTGGAGAAATTTCATTTAATAACAGGCAGACAAGAGAAACGAACAACTTGAAATAGATTTAAGTAAAAAAGTAACTTTAAATTAAAAATTTCCCAACATACTGCTGTAGGGTACATAGAAAATTATTGCGTAAACTAAATACATAGGTGTAGAGATTATTTAGTTTGTGTATAAATGTTTGTTTTGTACACACAGAGAGAAAATTTTTAAAAAAATTCTTGACGCGAAACACAATTTTTCTTAATGTTTAAAAGTATTTGTGAACATTATTAAAAAAAAGTCAGTCATGTTATAACAAATATTTTCTGTAATATAATTTTTTTAAGTTATAGCTGATTATGTTAAAGTTTTTATGTGATACAATTTGGTTCAGTGTAATTTTAATATTGTAAACAATGTTGCTAACGCCCATTTAACAACATGTTTACTGCGTAAGTTTACATACTTTTTACATTACTACTTTTACACTCTTTCTCTCAATTAAAAATGTCAACATTTTATATTTAAAGAATGCAACGATATGATTATTTTTTTGGTTAACAAAAAAATTAATTATGTTTTTATAAATTGAATAAGAAAATGTTATTATTTGCACTTTATAAACTAGAAAAACAAACAACAACAAATTATGGCTGGTAGACTAGACCATGCTAGAACAAAACCAAAACACACACACGCACACGCTAATAATAAGGAAATTGTAGTGACAACAACCTTCACTCATGAACAACAAATAAAAACTTTGAGCACGAAAATAATAAATAAATAAAAAAAAGAAAGAATCACATAGAAACAGATATATTATATAGAACAATAACAGTAACAACAACAACAGCAACAAAAATAAACTGAAATGAAATGAAACTATAACAACGAAGAAGAAAATAAATTTTAGCACAAATAATATTTTCCCGGAGGTATGAGACAAAACAAGTAACCTCTAAAGGAATTTATATTTTCCTAATAATGTTGTTGTTGTTGTTTGAAAGAAAAACAAAACTTAAGTAAAAAAATGTTATGTTAGTTTAGTTGTTATTATTGTATGTAAATTTTTTTGCACATAACATACTTATAAACAACAAAAGAAAAACGGAAGCATTAAAGTCGCCATAGTTACTTAAATGTAAACAAAACCAAAGATGGCAAAGTTCATTTTCCGGAGAATGCGAGAGAGAAAGAGAGAGAGGCACTGTTGGCACTTGAAAATCAAAAAGAAAAATATAGTTATACAACAAAGTTATTCTATAATATGTAAACAAAAAAGCAAGAAAAAAAAACAAAACAAGAGTATTTAAATTAAGAAAAAGCTTTTTAAGAGTAAACTTTAAGCTCTTATTATATTATGAAAAAGGAAATTCCAAAAAAACCCCAACTGCGCATAACACAATTTTCGTTTCTTGTTGTTCTATATTTGTTTATGCTACAAAGCATTTGTTTTTGTTTTCTTAGAGAAAAGTTACATTAGAATTTAAACAAAGAGAGCGTTAAAACAAAAAATTCCTTTGCAAAAAATGTTCAAACAATAAAAGGATGAGATGGCATGTTATTACTTTAATAGCGCTTAAATTGTCATTTGTTGTTGTTTTAAAATTTAAATGAAATAGTGCGTGTAATAGGTGAACAAAGAGAGAGAGAGAGAGAGAGAGAAAGAAAACAGCATGTTTAGTAGCAGTGTTGAAAACTAAGCGTTTTTCTAAGTCAGATTGAACAAAAATCACACGATTGTAAGCCCATGTTTAGTTTTGATAAATTTTTATTAATACTAAACATCAAATTGTTAATCAAGAGAAAAAATATCAAATATTTTTAGCGTTTTTGCAAAATGTTATGACAAAGCTGTCACAACAATTGTAAAGTAAACTTTTTCTTGATAACAAATGTTATTTCATTGTAAATTTTTTATAGAATTTAGTTTTATGAGCATTAAAAATGGTTTATTTAAATAGGTTTTTGGTTAAGTTACTATTTATTTGCAAAATTTGCATTAATTTCAATTGTTTTTATAAATTATAGCAATTCAAATGAAATGTTGTGATAAATCTTTGTTAAGTATAGGCATAGGATAGAACACTTAATTTTTATATAATATGACAACCGTGTAAACATAACTAATGTTTTATTTCCGACTTTTATAAAAAGTCGACTTTTTGAAACTGTTTTTCAATTGGCAACTTTTCGATCTTAAAATTACTTTTTACTGACTTTTAAGTTGCTATTTATTAGGGTTCTATAAATCGACTTTCGAATAATACAACAATTGAGTTTTTGTCGAAAAAAGTCGATAACTCGACTATCGTCTGTGAAAAAAGTCGAAAAGTCGACTTTGGAAATAAAAGTCGGAAAGTCAAAAAAAGTCGAAAAGTCGTAGAAAGTCAAGAAAGTAGTGAAAAAGTCCAAAAAGTCAAAAATAGTCAAAAAGTTGAAAAAGGAAAAAATAGTTAAAAAGTTGAAAATAGTCGAAAAAATTCGGAAAAAGTCGAAAAAAGTCAAAAATGATCAAACAGTCGAAAATAGTTGAATATCGAAAAAAAAGTCGTAAAAAGTCGAAAATCGTCGACAAGTCTGAAATACTCGAAAAGTTGGAAAAAGTCAAAAATAGTCGAAAATAGTCAAAAAGTCGAAAATAGTCAATAAGTCGAAAATAGCCAAAAAGTCGGAAAAAGTCAAAAATTCGACTATTTACAAAATACTAAAAGTCGAAAAGTCTAAAAGTCGACATTTAACTAACTGCTAAAAGTTGAATAGTCGAAAAATTGACTTTGCATAAAATGCAAAAAAAGTCGAAAAGTAGGCTTTTCGTTTCAACTATAGAACCCTACTATTTATCAAAAAATTAACAAATTTGGCATTGAACAGAACTTTTTGAACAAAATTCATTTCGAAACTAAAAAAACGCCTAAATTCGTTAATAAGTTGTTAGCACTGCAGTTTAATTTATAGAGCAGGACAAAAAAACTGCACTTTTTGTAGTTGTAAGTAAATGTCAAAAGTCATATGTTTTCTAAAATTCTTTTTACACTAGATACCTACATAATAACTATATATATGTATATACATAAGAATGTAAATTATTCATTTGATAGAGATTTACTAAAACAAAAGAAAAATGCATAAAAATGTTTTTATCCCTTGGGCTTTTTTTTAAATACCCCCTTCCCACTTTTATAAATTAATTGGGTTTGTTAGTAAAGACATTTAATTTTTTGTTATTGTTGTTGTTTTTTTTAACATATGACCATAAACAAACAAGCCCATCATTTTTATATTATTGTATGGGTGTAGTTTAATAATAAAATGTAGAAAAAAACTAAAAAATATGCAGGTTTTTTTTTATAATTTATATTAATGACGCGTTTCCTCTTTACCACATGTGCGCATAAATTATTATACAAACAATATATGTAGGTACTCTTTTTCATATCACAAAAATCACACATACTCTTCATTTTTATGTTCTCTTAAGCAAACAATTTTTAAAAAAAATTCACACTACAAAAATAATACAACACTGTGATAACCAGAAACAAGAGACACCCACTTTTGCTATGATAAGTGAAAGAAAAAGAAAATATGTGTGTGTATGATATAGAAGAGAACTTAAACACATTTATCCAAGTTGACAAATTCACATGTATTCAAGAGGCAGACCCCCACAATGTCAAACATATAATATATGAGAAGAGCTATGAACAACGGTAACACTTAATAAATAATATAAAAAAAGTCATACAAACAAAAAACGTTTATAAAAAACAACAACAAGCTCCAATAAACATGTTAAATATCAATAACATACAGAGTTACCATCATTTAGATTATAAAGGGGAATACCCAAATAAAGCTAAAGTGATTTCTTATAACATCTACTTGTTTATGAACAAATGTTGTTGTTGTTTTCACCTAACATTCCCATAAAGCTTTTACTGGCAACTCTGTAAGTTTAATACACAACAACAAAGTAGTTGAAATGTTATTTTTTACACTTGTTAGAGTCATGTAACGGGTTTCCTCTTTAAATCACGTTTCTCTCAAATTTGTACTCTTTTTTTGTGTATATTTTGTTTTTTTTGTATTATAAATGAATATTTACATATTAAATGAACCATTTACGTCTACTGTACAAACAACAGTACATACATACAGATGTCAGTATGTAGTAATGTTGTCTATCTTGTAAATTACACTCAACTAGTTTAACATAGATTTCATTGTTGTTTATGGTTTTGTCTCTTTTTTTTTTTTTTTTTGAATGACATCTATGAATGAAATTAAAGTTAATTTAGAAAAATTATTAAAATTTACACACATTGTACCTACACACACACACAAAATTAATAGATTTAGAAATAGGTTTATTTGTTTAACATTTCTTTAAAATACCCTACATTTAGTAGTATTATAAATGTTGTTTATTTTCGTTTTATAAATAATATAAAACTTTTTTGTAAGCTTAATAAAAATGGCGTCATATTTAACAACACTTTTTTTTTGTATATTTTACTGATATACTAAGTATATTGAATAAAAAAAATAATAAATAAAACTCAAGTCATTGCAGTCACTGAGGTAGAGATAAGGTTTTAAATTACGCATACACAAATCGGAGATATTTGAAAAGAAATAAAAAAAATAATTGAAATTTAAAATCTTTCAATAGTTTAGAGGAGTTAGTGTTGCTGCTTTCTATGTATCTACCCCTTCTTCTTATCATATTCGAATGTAAAAAAATTTATGAACGTCAATAAATAAAATGGAAACTACTTTATGAAGATGACCAATAATAGTTCTTAATATTAAGCGTAATAAATTTAATAAACTAAACACAAAAAAAACTGAACTTTGAGTTTTCGATATACAATAAAATGAAAAACTTTTCGACATTTATAATCGAAAAAGTAATAGAAAAACAGAGAAAAATCCTACAGCAATATCCGAAAGATATATTTATATATACATAGGTAAAATCTATAGACCCTATCCATGTTTAAGTTTACATAAAACTTTAGTTTATAAATGTTTAATTTACATAATTACATTAAAATTAATTTAATAGTTTGTAAATAATAACAAAATTGCGACGTCATTTCCATTACAAATTTCTTTATTGTTGTTGTTTTTTATTCTTAATTCTCATTGTTGTGTTTACAGTGAAAATGTCGCGCGTAGAATTTTGAAAAAAAAAATAAAAATAATAATAACACCAGCAGCAACAACAACAACAACAGTAAAGTGTCAACAAAACTAAATACACATTTATATTATATTAAATAATAAACAACAAACGACGCCATTATACGAATGAGTACAATATCACGGTGTAGAAAAACAGCAGCAATAACAGAAAAATATGGAATTAAACAAAATAAAATTAAAATAAAAAAATATATATAAAAAAAATTCACATATGACTGTGTTAGCATTATTAAACAAGTGAATGTGATGATACTCTCTTTAAAATGAGAGAACTTATTCTTATAATACAACAACATGAATTGTACAAAAAAGGTTGCCAATTTATTTTAGTAAATAAAAATTTTCTAGAAAGAATTTTGTTTATAGTCAAGAGACTAGTCTATTACGAAATTACTAAATGATTGGTCTACATTTTAAAGTCTAAACTGATCTATAGTTAAGACTATATACTGATCAATAGTAAATACTTTAGATTGATCAACAGTAAATGCTATAGATTCATCAATAGTGAATACTATAGACTGATCTATAGTCCAGACTCTAGACTGATCTATAGTCCAGAGAGTGATCTATAGTCCAGAGAGTGATCTAAAGTCCATCCTATAGACTGATCTATAGTCCAGACTATAGACTGATCTATAGTCCAGACTATAGACTGATCTATAGTCCAGACTACAGACTGATCTATAGTCCAGACTATAGACTGATCTATAGTCCAGACTATAGACTGATCTATAGTCCAGACTATAGACTGATCTATAGTCCAGACTATAGACTGATCTATAGTCCAGACTATAGACTGATCTATAGTCCAGACTATAGACTGATCTATAGTCCAGACTATAGACTGATCTATAGTCCAGACTATAGACTGATCTATAGTCCAGACTATAGACTGATCTATAGTCCAGACTATATCTATAGTCAAGACTATAGACTGATCTATAGTCCAGACTATAGAATGATCTATAGTCCACACTATAGAGTGATCTATAGTCCAGACTATAGACATATCTATAGTCCAGACTATAGACATATCTATAGACTGTTCTACAGTCCAGACTATAGACTGATTTATAGTCCAGACTGTAGACTGATCTATAGTCCAGACTATAGACTGACCTATAGTCTAGACTATAGACTAATCTATAGTCCAGACTATAGACTGACCTATAGTCCAGACTATAGACTGACCTATATTCCAGACTATAGACTGACCTATAGTCCAGACTATATACTGACCTATAGTCCAGACTATAGACTCACCTATAGTCCAGACTATAGACTGATCTATAGTCCTTCTTTCTAGACTATAAACAGATCTATAGTTATGACTACGATTTTGTACTAATCTATAATCAAGCCTATTGAGCAGCGAAACGCAATAAGCTCTCTTGTACTCATTCTACACCAGTCAGAGAGAGAACAAATTTTGTACTCTATGCCTTTAGCCGCTATAGACTTATTTGAGCTTTGCGCATCCCCGACTGATATAGCCAAGATTACAGACTACTTAGTCAATATTATAGACTGATCTATAACCAAGACTTTAGACTGACTATAGATAGTTGAAACTATGGAATGATCTTTAGTCAAGACTATAGGCTGATCATTGGTCAAGACTATATACATTCGAGATAAATAAAATAAACAAATCAGTTCACTATTATAAATCTGGCAGCTCCAGCGTATAATATTGAGTATGCGAGAGCTAAATTACTACTACATACTACTTAACAAAAAAAAACTACTACGAATGATGGTGACCTGTCTTGTTTGTTTATCTGTATTCTCTGTTTTTGTTTGTCTCCCCCTGTCCAATAGACTGTGATAAACAAGAAAATATGCAAACACAACAGAACCAACAACATTTAGTCATACAAAACCAAACAGCAGCAACAACAACAACAGAAAACACACATGTAGATAGCTGATGCTAATGTTAAGCTACTTAAAAGTTAAACAACAACAATATACACATATCCAAATTAAAAATACAATTTAAATAAAAATTATAATTATAAAAACACCGTTGTATTTTTCTGTAATGAAAATCGAAAATAAAACTCTAGGTACCATGTAAATTGCCAGAGAATAAGAGTAAACAAACAAAAAAAGTACGAAATAATTGAATGACTAAACAAAATAGAGAGTTTTGTTGAGTCTTTCATAGAACAATAACAAAACATACTGACACACACTAACTACTAATTAAGAAGAAGGTGGAGTTATTTTAAAGTTTAAACAAAATCTTTTACTAATTGTTTTTAACAATTAACTTAATATCATATTTTAAACATACTACTGTAAATCAGAAAAACAATTGCAGAAATGACAGAAAAATTCCGTAACATTAAACAAAATTGCCAGATTTGCCAATTGATTTATTCACTTTTGAATGATTTTTCAGTCCAAAAAATGTCACTTTCTGTGTTCTTTTTTTTCTATTTTATGACAAAATTGTTTATTTTCTTTGTTTAAAAAAACAATCTAGAAGTTTTAAAGATTGTTAGTTTTTTATTAATAGTTATTTGGCAGCCTCAAACTACAACATATCATCATATATTTATTATTAAAGCTGAGAGAAAGCCTAAATAGCAAGAGAATGTTTCTTTTTTTTGTAGTATTTGGTGATGTAAACAAGTTTTTGTTGTTTACTGTTGTTGTTATTTTATTGAATTCAAAACAAAAATAAGAAAAAGAGAAAAGGTTAAGTTTGCGTAAACAAAGCGCGTGCTTTTTTTTCATTTGTGCTTTAGCGGTACTTTTTTTTTCCTTTGGTACGAGTGCAATTTTGGGGTTGCCATGGTTATTTACACAATACATTTTTTAATTAAAAAAAACGTTTACATCTCTTTCATATATAGTTAAGAAACTAAAATTGTATTAAGCAAGAAAATTGCAAAAAAGAAATTATTAAAAAGTTTAATCAATTTGCCGATGATGAAACATATTACTATTTATTTTGTTGTAGGTAGGGTAAATGTACCAATAGTCGGCAGTTTAACTTTTTTCTCTTTTTCAAACTATCCCCCTAAAGAGTCGGTAAATGTTATTACGATGATTTTTAGTTATTTCAATC